>NC_137048.1:24051874-24139374 GCF_032717465.1 Coenobita brevimanus
AAGAGTTGATAGAGAGCCATCTTTAAGCGCCTGGAATTCTGGCCAATATCTTCACCTGTACACTGGATAAATACTGGGATGTAGCGAGAAGCTGTGGATGAGCTTATGAGCTAAGTAATGCATGCTGTATACTCATTTTTAAATCTAACAGAATATAATTAATGGGATACATCTCAGGGACAGCATCGCTCTCTAACTGCAGTTAGTAAAAACTAAGAAAAAGAAGCCACCAAAAACTATCGATACAAAATTACTCCATGATTTTGCTTGAACTTTTGTTTTACGCCGAGGAGAGCAGCCGCTGATACTTATTATGCAAAGCACCTTATTGTTTAGTTAAAGTCTTAGAGAGTTGCCTTAACTCTTATGCTTACAGTTCTTAAACTATTTAAAATATACCATGTGAATTATACATATTAACATAAAATTACATATAACAAATAACAGGTACAGAGTTCTTAAACTGCTAACATCATACCACGTGAATCACACATTTAAATTTACAGATGAAAAAGAACAAGCAATTATAGAACATTTCCTGTCTTTATTGAAAATCATTATGGTAATGTCTGTCCTATTCGCTAATACGGCGTTATATAAATTATATATATATATATATATATATATATATATATATATATATATATATATATATATATATATATATATATATATATATACAGAGAGAGAGAGAGAGATTTTATATAGATAGATAGATATATATAGATATAGATAGATAGATAGACAGATAGACATGTATATAGATAGATAGATAGACAGATAGACAGATGTATATAGATAGATAGATAGACAGATAGACAGATGTATATAGATAGATAGATAGATAGATAGCTATAGATATAGATAAAATGTATAGAAAAAGAAATGTATACAAACGCGTAAAAGGCAGCGAGGAAAAAGATCAGCCTGAAGTTTGGGTATAAGAACTTGAATAATGGAGGATTTTTTAGGCCGAACCAGCGCGCCACTCATCGATCCCGGGACATATTTATGCAAATAGTCTTCCCTTGACTCCGGGTCGGCATTAAGCTTCTCACACGGGTCGCAGCACCAGACACCCAGCACAGGACAGCATCCAGAATCACCGCAGCTCTGCCAACGGGAGGGAAAATAAAAGTGTTGAAAGTTCATTGGTCACAGATGCTATGCTGCTCAGGTGTAGGCTATGTCTCTGAAAGATATCGCTTCCACATAACAGCCATTGATTTGTTTTATTACATGCAAGATTGTTTTTGTGCACGACGAAGGGCAACTTTAACTACGGTATTCCTTTCCAAGATATAAATGACAAATAAAGGGAAACCAAAATCAATATCATTTCAAGTTAGAATGCCTGAAATCATTACGATTGAATGACTGGTGTTCGCAGGGAGCAAGACAAATTTAAAAAGTCAGTGGCAGAGTTGACCAGTCGTATATAATTATGAAGCACCAAATACAATAGTCGCGGCGCGCGAGTCTGAGGTTATTATCGTGCCCTGGTAATCTATCATTCAAAAGTGCGTCTGATTTTGCGTATAATATGAGACGCATGTGATTCGTGTATATGTTCATGTATAATATTATTCGTGTATAATATATTCGTGCATAATAATATGATTCGTGTATAAAATGATACGAAATCGGTTGCACTCTTGAATGGTAGGTTGCCATGGTACGATAATGACAACCTCAGAGTCCTGCGCCGCGACTATAGTTAACCACAGCAGTAGAGAGCTGAACGCAATGTGTCCAGGCATCTTGAAATGAGCTGGTCTGATTTCTCTCTCTCTCTCTCTCTCTCTCTCTCTCTCTCTCTCTCTCTCTCTCATAATTCGCTTACAGTTACATGTTTATATTAACTGGATCAACAATGCGTGTACAGTGCCCCCCTTACACTGATTAGGAGGTTAATGGGTTTTCCTGAGTTTCTGCTATCAATACTGTATTCCATAACTTATTTATGGTTTAAAGTTCATAACAGAAAGCGGAACCAAAAATTGAAATCTGCAGAAACTGCGCTTTCCATGAAACAAACAAGGAGAGAGAGAGAGAGAGAGAGAGAGAGAGAGAGAGAGAGAGAGAGAGAGAGAGAGAGAGAGAGAGAGAGAGAGAGAGAGAGAGATCAGATCCGCTCATTCCAAGATGCCTGGACACATTGCGTTTAAAAAGCTTGCAGTTCGTGGGCAAAAGGAAATAAAGATTTGGGAAGACATTTCCAATTATTTTAGCTGCATATATGAAAGACTGTGAGTATTCGTATAGTCTGTATTGAACAGCTGCATAGAAAGGGAGTGAGAATCGTTGCTAAATAGGTGTCACGTGTGTGCCGTAATCAGGGGAAGATGCAAGTAGACAGTTTAGAAGAGCAGTGATCACTGATATATCAATAACAGAGGGAAAGAGATGCAACAGTGTGGCGAAGAGAATCAGTAAGAGGAACTGATGGGAACGAAAATGTTCACGCTGTTTATAAGTGCTGTTTGAAGTGAGCCTTCATGACAGCAGTGCTACACGCAAAGGCGAATGAGGTTCCTGTACAAAGTCAGTGACTGCAAAGGGGTAATGAAAGAACAGCGTTTGTTTAGCACTCCCAACTTCCAAGAAACTGATTTTACGTGGGGAAAGATGTGATTCTTCCATGATAAGACCAGACACCAGCATACCCAAAGAATATAAGAGCTGTTGATGAACTAATTACCTCCGCCAACGAAGTTGGAGAGAGATATGTATTCACCTATTTTTGTCTGTCTGTTTGTCCACACCAAATCTCCAAAAGTTCTCAATGAATTTTAATTATATTTTGTTAAAGGGTGGGGCCATGGGCCAAGAAAGAATTGGTAAAATTTTCGGGCCGATCCGGATCCGGTTCCGTATCCTATGAACCCCACACAATATCTCTAAAAGTTCTCAAAGAATTTCAATGAAATTTTGTGGAAGAGTGGGCCATGGGTCAAGGAACAATTGATTACATTTGGGGGCGGATCCGGATCTTATGTATTCCACACAATATCTCCACGGGTCCGGATCCTTTTTAATGGCATTGGCGAAGGTATGCGATCTCTGAATGCTTTCTAGTTATGTATTGTTGAGAGTCAAGGATATTCCTGTGGAAGATCCTGACAGGATACAATGATAATCTTCATTTTTTACTCTGATCAGAAATAATATTTGAAACCAGGGGTACCATAGCATCATCTTGTGACTGTTGAAGTTATTGCTATGACGGACGCTGTGAGATGCAGGTAGAAAAAAGGCTCATCAGCGTGTAAGTAGATAGAGTAGTATGTGGAGCTCGGAAGATCACAGGTGAATAGGAGTTTGGGCAAGGACAGTAACCTGAGGAACTCCACTATTAACAGCTTTAGAGGAATAGTGGTTGTCTATAACAGAAGAAATAGAGCGACCGTAAAAGAAAATGATATAAAAGCTCAGACGGAAAGATGGAAACCGAAGTGGGAATTTTGAAACCTAGAATAGTGCCAGACCTGATGCGACGCTTTTGATATGGCAAGTGCAAGGAAAAATGGCACAGTCTTATTTTATGAATCTGTGGTAGTCACTTTCGGTTGATATAGTTTCCCAGCTAATATGAATCATGTTAAATTCCCTTTTTGTTAATGATTCAATCTGATATGAAAATCTGATGGATGTTAAAGTGTTTTCAGTATATAGAGTTAGCGGTTAATTTGAGAGATCAGTAGGTAGAGTGTTGACGTAGAATTTGCTTTTTGTTGCCACATTTTCTACATTGCCCTCTGCATTTGTCGGTATAAGAGTGAGAGAAATTGATTGTGATGCGACAGTAATATGCCTTTCAAAAACATCTTTCTTTGAAAGTTTCAGTTTCTTTATGTTTGTATTAGATCTCAGTTCTGTACATTTAGTGTCAGTAAGCATCTCTGTAGCTGATGATGTACCATAGTAATCGCAAGAAATTGGAGTATTCTGATATACAGGTATTTGTTACATTTGTGCGAAGTTAGCCTTGAAAACTGATGATCTGTAGCCACATTAGCCTGCAGTTTTTCCACTCGCCTAATAAGAATGGTTTAGTGCTTACTCAGAGGGCGTCAGTAATGCTTTAGCGTCATTACCAGCTCATGATATTATACAGCTTGGGAGAAACTTTTCGAATTCAAAATTATGGACACAACATTAATTAACCCTTTTAGTAAGAAAGATATTTTCCTAGTTGAGAAAAAACGTACGGATGAAACTAGAATAAATATAAGAATAATACAACTCATTCAGAGAGTTAAACTATGGTATTAGCGCTAATATAGCACTAGGAATAGACGTCATACATGGTCTGCCAAATTTTGTAAATAATTTTTCCTAATTTAAATGCATATCGTGTTTGGATGTATTAAAGCGTAGGTGTTCTATATATTCAAAAACTGATCCCTGTCATACCTCATACATCTTTCGTTAACTCATTCAAAAGATTATAAATCTATATCTATCTGTCTATCTATCTATCTATCTGTCTGTCTATATATCTATGTATATGCATAGATTGATAGATAGATGGATAGATATACATATATATAGATAGATATAGATAGCTATAGATAGCTATCTATCTATCTATCTATATATATCTATATATCTATATCTATCTATCTATCTATCTATCTATCTATCTATCTATCTATCTATATATATATATATATATATAATGATATCCAATGTACGGACGTATTATTTTATATCTGCCACCACAGGACGCTTTTATTAAACTTAGGACAGATATCTAGTAGTCAATGAAAAATTGAAGGCTGTATACAGCTCCACTAGTTTGCAAAGTTTCTGTAATGCTGAATAACACTGCCTCGTGGTAGCTGTAGTAGAATATAATACACGTTATTGGAGCGACGATAAACTACCACCGAACTATTTTATTGAGGCGAGGAGCGACTGAAGAATTTGAATATATGTTCCTAACTGGTCTACTGATGGCCTGATTAATACGGTGCATTTTACACATGTTACACCATTCAATCCGGTGTAATTCCTTGCTTTATTCTCAATACCTCTAAACTATCTTATCAACAGTGACAGCGCCTGTAGTGATAGAGTTTGAAACTGTCTCTATAAACCATTTCACAATCTGATTTCTCTTACAAAGCCGAACAGAATCCTCTGGAAATAGGAAAAATACAATAATAAAATCAACAATGGACTGGAGGGGTCAGAGATTTTAATGGCAAATGATTCCCTCCCTGGCAGGTCAACATTAACCCAATCAAACTAGTGACCTACATTTTACTTCATTCTCCCTGCTATCAAACAGTTTTAAGGGAGACTTCTTCGAGTGAGTCAGTGATGCCTGTGTATGAATCCTTCAGTCCGAATAGTCTCTCCAAGGCTGAAAAATAATCATGTGGTGGTAGCAAGAATAACATTTAAAATATACGTCATTAAGTTAAAGGGACGTAACTGTGTAGTCATTTCTCATCTCGGTCGTTTTGGGTTATGTTAATATCGAATCACCTAGAATATTAAACGAGTTCAGGCATTTGCTCAACAAACCAAGATACTTTTATATGAGATAAAAAAACATATCTCAAGTAACCCTTTTGAAGCTAAATGCGTTATCAGACTCTTGTAAGCTAAGTGAGTTTCTGAGAAGGCTTTTCGAATATTACTGTATGTACTCCAGGCGATAAGTGAAAGTGAGTGGCGGTGGTGTAATTGGAATCATACTCAGCTCGCAATTGAGAGGTTGGAGGTTCAATTCCGGGACCGGCAATGAGACCTTTGGAAGAGGGTTTCTGTTCCCTGTTTGTACCTAGCACTGAAATAGAGACCTGGACTGTAAATCAGACGGTTGCGTGACGTAATCTTTGAGGTGACATGAACTTGGCAAAAGCTGAATGTCTGCTTCAGTGACCCTCCGATAGTTGAAAGGTGTTAATGTTAGCAGTGTAAGAACCTTAGGGAAACAGTCTTATGGGATGTAGTAGTATGATCATCAGCAAAATACATTATGCAAAGTATACCTCTCCATGCACATAATTCATTAAACGCAATAATTAATATGCGTACGTAACTTAGCCCATTTCATCTGATCGTGCTATATTTTACATTCTTCTTACCAACGCCAGACGATTAAATTCAGTCTAATTGAGCGTTTCCAACTGGGAGGTAATTAATTAACCTCTTCTCTACTGCTGATCGTGCTAAGGTAAATAAATTCGTCAGGGAGTTGCCTCATCTAAACGAAAAGGAGATAATCGTAGTGAAGTGAATGATAAACTGATGAACTACAAAATTAGCCATATACAGCTGAGAATATATACAGGGTGCCCTGGAACATGGCACATTACCTCCAGGAGGTGATTTTAGGGCCAGCTCCTGGTAAAACATACTAAATCAACATATGTCCAGGTTTCAACAGTTGCGGAGCTACAATTACTGACTATCTGTAACGTCTGAAATTAGATTTATATTAACAGTTTTGTTTTTCTGCTCAAAGCTAACCATTGAATTGCATAAGTAAGTTGGTCAAATTTCGAGACATCCTGTATACTGACATACTGTAATGATAAATTACCAGACCCAGAACAGTGACTTCCAACCCCGGTGATGCTGTTTTCGGAACCCAACAAACTTTTCAGAATGTTGTATAACAGTATCATAATTGTTTATCAAGTAAGTGGAGCGGCATTACTGACAGCAATTATACTGTACATGACAATATAGTCCTGTATTAGAAATAATCAGCATATTTCTTCAAACTCATAAGTAGGTTAACAGCAGCATTATTCATCCCATCATACGTCATCATTTAACAGTCAAGTTATCACTGCAAGTTTCAATGAAGCAGCTGCGTCCACATAACTGGTGGTATGGATTAATTAGATATGTTCTGTAAAATACTTTCTCATGCAATAGGAATAAAAAGTACTAACAACATAAGCCCGATTTCGTCACTGGATTGGTGAAAGTGCAGAAGGTATCCCCTTTTAGATCTACTGATACCCACTCACCCATCCACCCACCTACTAACCACCCAGTGTAGTGCGTTTACAAAGAAGCACGAAGACTGAGTTGGCAAGTATAGGGAGGTACCGCGTGTGAGGGTCGGCTAGCCTGTGTAAACTTGAAGGCAAGTTGCCAGCACAGTCTAAACAAGTAAGGTCGAAGCACTGAAACTTATGATGTCGTTCCCTAATCTCTGCCCACTATCTTATCCGACCAATGGGATGCACCGTTACCTGTGACGTCTTAACGCTTGGCTTCACCCACTCTTTGATCAGCCATATGGATAATGAGAGCTCCGAAATTTGTTATGTCACTCCCCTAACCTCCACCACCAGGATGGCTTGGCAATTGACACACACAGATAGGTACAGCACCTTTTGCAATACAGATGTATGTTTGTAGGTAGGTAGGTATATATTTTTTTTTGCAGCCATCTTGCACGTGCAGGACATAGGTGAGCAGCAGTAATATACATGTTCAAGATGTCGTTGTGGGTCTTAATGGGTAGCTGATTCACATGGCCAAGGAGAATCAATTTCTGGCAATGGAGATGTAACCCGCCCCTACACACTGATTCCAACATGTGTGCAGATGAGAAGGCTTTCTGGAGTGTAGAATGAAAAATAATATGGAAATGCTGTTGGAATGGCAATGTTAGAGAGCCTGTGTATGTCATTAAGGGAATCTGAACGCCAGGGTACCAACATGTGGGAACTCATGAAAGGATTGGTACTGCACGTCTTAATTGTCCTTCCCGGGAGGGATTGGTAGAGGAGTACGCCACTGATATGATGGCTGGAGGCTTCGCTTTAAGATATATTCCATCTAATTACTACATACAAAAACTTGACGAGGTACACGTGTGGCTGCAGAAGACGGAGAAGTGTGTGGTGTGAAATCGATTGTGTTACTGCCCTTATCTGTTACCTACTTGTGCCCAGAGTGGTTTGGTGAACAATAATATGCATGAAAGTGAACCTTCATCTTCAGCGGTACAAATCCATCTAATTACTATACAGGAAAAACATGAATAGGTACACTCGTGAGCGATACTTTGTGGTCATCCCCCAGTCCTACCCTTAGATATAAGGAAGTCGTAAGTAGAGTTTTGCGAGAAGGGAAAAAAATTTATGTGTCGTACCTGCAGTAATTCAAAGGAAGAACAAGGAAAGTGAAGAATCTACCTGTGCACTATGTTCCTCTTGCAAAAACAAATATTAGTTACGACTGGGAAAAAAGAAAAAGTTGTTTTGAGTTATCTGATTTTGCAGGAAAGAAAACAAAAGTGAATAAAAACTCTTTCCATGTCTTTACGAGTACTTCTTCCGGCAGAAACAAGCAGAAGCTAGGACAAGAAATCGATAGTTAATATGTTCGAGAATCCCACCCGTTGACTTGGTGTTCAGTGTGTTCTGTGTTATGGCGGTAGCTCGGCTATACGTGGAACAGTCCGCGGTGACACTTAGTCGTGAAGTTTAGAAAAGCTTTGAACAACAGCAGCCGGTTTTGTTTCATTTGAACCGTAGGCTGCGATTTCCTTTCAGTCAGGGATGGGGGTTGAGGATAACCTGCAACTGAGGATTGTACTCTGAGTGACTTTAGAGATATCGCAACATCACATCTTTAGCAATTTATTCTGCACATTACAGCTCAGAATTCTCTAGTACATCACTTACGCCAACTACGCAGATATTAAACAGTATAAATAACATACAAGAGAAGGGTTAAGTGTACTGTGCAGAGTACTTCGTAACAGAGATGCTACACAGCCTCCTGTGCCACTTTGAGTACATCCCTGTGCCTGACGGCTGTACACGTGTAGCCAGAGTGGATGGGTAGGTGTGTTGTGTGGGTGCGAGTGCCTGCCCAGCTTTACCTGTCTCCTGCTTGTACCCGGAGTGCCTGGGTGCTCAATAATACAGAAGGGTCAAGTGCCTGCCTATGTCCACTGCTCTCTACCCTTCACCTATGCTGAATATTTTATTTATGTCCCCACGGTACACCCAGACACTACTTTCACATTCATGGGATAAAATGGTTCACATAAGGCAGTGATCAATCCAGCTCACCACGTTTTTGTACCGATTAAGGAAAGTCTTCGAAAATAAGATATTAGGAAAGTTATGGAATAAGTACCTGCATCAATTTTTCCTGGTGTTTTTTGCCCTCACATGGTCGGGCAACACTGCTCTTCTAATGCCAGACGAATATTTTCAGCTGACAGTGAGCATAGGAACCTAAGAGTGTCAATAATGTGATAATTAACTCTCTCACCGTCGGAACAACTATTAAAAATTTTATTTCAACCTATGTCAGACGATTACGTTCAGCTGAGAATGTGTCAGTAAAGGCGGTAATATGAAAGAAGAAACAGTATTATTTCCCGTATGCCTGATGCAGTGAGTGTAATACTACAGAATATGCATCCACAAGCACTTGCAGAATTATGGGTAATCAGGCTACGGGCCCGGTCCCTTTGCTCTTGCAGTAATCGGCAAAGGGTGTGGTGTCCCTCCCCCGTTTTTGGCTAGAACTCCTGCCCCTTAGACTGTATGTGCACGCCGCTGTGCTTTCATGTGTTCTCATATGTTCATACCCTGTCAAGGATTCCTCGATAACATATACAAGCTTTCTCACTCACATTAATAGAGCAACTCCAATACAGTTTCCACAAGCACTTTGCACCCTGCACTCAAAAGCCTTCCATGTCTGTAATCATGCATGAACCACTGAATGAGGGCGGGTCAATTCTCCAGTGACAGAAAAAAATGTTTGTCATCCTTACGAATCGGTTGCGTTTCAGAAGCCGTACAACGAGGCTTGGACTTGTATAATAAAGTTGCTCGGCCGGCCACTACAACGTATACACACATACTTATTCGTCGTCTGTGTCTGGCAGCTGAAGGTAACAATGATATTAACTTGGTTCTACGGACTGTTATTGAAGGTGAGTGAGCGATAGTGTAAACAAGCCCCAAGCATTTGACAATCATTTATTTAAAAAAAAAAAAAAAAAAAAAAAAAATGTGCTCAGCCTGTATTCCATATTACAACGTGTAGTCAGCGACGATACTGAAAAATCAGATGTGTTATAGCAACATCATGATTTAGTGTTTCGTAATAGTCTGAAACGTTGTCCACACCGCGTTTTCAGGTTAATGTGGCTCTGACTCTGAGAAACCCTCCAGATAACATTGTTATACCCTGAACAGGGTACTCAGAAGTTGTGATGTTGCCCACATTGGACACACTCTACCCGTTTTCTTCTCTAGCTTGGCCTAAAATTGCCATCTTCCCATCACGACTGCTGAGTCTGAACAACAGATAACACTAGAAAATGATGCCGTAGGTCTTTTATCTTAACTTGATTCGGATTTCTGTCCATTTGCAGTTTAATTCTGGTAGCTCAGTGAATGAATAAGACAATACTACGGCTATACCTCTTTTTCATTGCAGGCTCTCGTGCCTAACGTTATATTATAGTGTTAATCTATCATTCAAGATTAAGAGTGAGAGACCAGTTTCAATCCAATTTAAAATAAAAATAATGTAGTCATGAAAAAATGCTAC
The DNA here is from genome assembly GCF_032717465.1 of Coenobita brevimanus. NCBI lineage: Eukaryota > Metazoa > Arthropoda > Malacostraca > Decapoda > Coenobitidae > Coenobita > Coenobita brevimanus. The sequence goes on from NC_137048.1 coordinate 24,062,435, forward strand.
GGGAAGAATGTAATGCTGTAGTATAGTCATAATCTGCCACCGTGCTATAAGAAATAGGCTGCAAAAGGAAAGAAATGTGGACTAAGATGAAGTGAAACGAGAATAGTAGCAAGTCTGCAAGGATGGACTGATTTATTCTAATAAGGGGAAGCCCTTGCTTATACTTAAGAGCGAGCCTTGCAGAGCTTACTCCTTATTATTCTGAGTACACCAACCCACCCACCTACCCACACACAGGCACAAAACACTCTCTCTCTCTCTCTCCCCTTGCTTTAGGGCGTCATCTCTTTGGAACGGGCATTGATGATCATGCGCGTTTAACGCTTTTGCGTTACAAAATTATTTTGTGTTGTAATGGTCCATAACCAAAGAAAATGCCTTTCTTTGTAACTAGATTATATTCTTTGATACACATCTTACAATCTCATATTGCCACTACAAAAGGTTAAAAAGCTTTTCATTTTCATATTAATATAATGCATTCCTAAGTTTTCACCACTTTCAAACTCTTTTCATTTTCAAATATAATGCTCCACAAAAGTATTCACCTATTTCGATAGCGACTTTCGTGGGACTGTGGGTGTGATTTGGTGTGGTATGAGAGTAGCGGGTGTGAGATGGTGTGGGGCATGGTGTTATGGAGAGTTAGTGAATGTGGCGTGGAATAGTGTGGGGTGTGATGTAAGAGTGGCAGGAGTGAGGTGGTGTGGAGTGTGGTGTAAGGCAAGACACCGAATGTGATGTGGAGTCACGTGTGAGGTGTGAGGAGTAGCGATTATGGGAGGATGGGGTGTGAAAGCGAGTGAGAATGGACTGAGTGAGGTGTGATGGGGCAGTGCGTGTGGTGTGGTGTGATGTGGAGTGGAGTGGAGAGCGAGGGAAAGTGAGTGTGCTGTCGTGTGGTGTGGTGCTGGCTGTCAGATGGCAGTGGGTGTGCGGTGCTTTGCGTTGGGGTGCGAGGAGCAGTAATTGTGGCGTGAGGTGTGAGTGTGGTGGCTGTTGGTGTGGGTGGTGTAGAGTGTATATGGATGGGTGTTGGTGTGGTGTGGTATGCGGTGGGGTGTGAGAGGAAGCCGTGATGTAGGTATGACTGTGCGGGTGAGAATGTGGTGTGCTGAATGGACTGAGTGTGGCAGATATGGATGTGGGTTGGTACTCGGTGTGGGTGTGGATGTGGGTTGGTACTCGGTGTGGGTGTGGATGTGGGTTGGTACAGGATGTGGGTGTGGATGGGCGTAGGTGTGGGGTGTAATGAGAGCGTCATATTATACAGGCTGAAGCTGTGTACTCGCCTACTTCTGTCCTTAAAAGAGCGGATGCCATGCTTGCTTAGTTCCCATCGCGCCGCCAGCCTCGCTCATAAATAAACATAAGCTGTCAGAATTTTAACTGGGCACATGCGTAGGATTTTGAGCTCTAGGTAGGCGTACACATAGGTTTTTGTCCTGTGTTCTAAGCCTGGATAAACCATGCATGAAATCCCTCTTTTAAGGTCGTAAAATTTATACGAAGCGGGAATTGTTGTAATGGCCTTGGCTGTGCAGCGAGTTACGAAAAAGTACTGGGCTCTAATGCCGTTTTTATTTTGCTTAGAACACGTAATGGACATAGCAGCCTGAAAGAAACATGTTAGAGTACAGAAACTTTTGCCTTTTTATGTAAAGTTATGATAATGTTAGTCGTTGGGTTGACTAATATGTTTGTGTCATACTGTTTCATATAATTATACACAGTTTTTGGGACAAATGAAAGATAATAAAAGAATTAAAATAATAGCGTAACACTGTAATTTCTCACTTTCTACTTATCTGGTCCCCATTGCTCGATGACGTCCCTTTAATTTCACGCTTGCTACCTGCAACACCTTTGTTAAACTCAGGAGAGATTAGCGAACTGGAGAGTTAAGAGACAACCTTCTATAACCTGAAGCAGATCCTGAGATGAATTATAATGGTCTTATGGCAGGAAGCATAAATTATAAAATGCCTCACCATAGTGACGAGTAATTACGACCCAACAACAATTTCATTACTTCTCCTGCTTCCTGTGACATTGTGGGGCTCGATGGATAGCGCAGTTGTCTTGCCACGCTTTTGCCCTGAGTCAGAGGTTCCAACCCAAGCAGCGGTGGGCATTTAAACTGGGTAATGATTGTATGTCCTTCCATGTGCTTGCATATGTTCGCACCCTGAAGGTTCTACCCCTAGACCATTTAGAGATTCTAACAGACAAACACAGTCATTTCTACATTTCTACCTCCTTATGCACCACTTCCTACAGACATCAAACACAGCCATTTCCACATTTCTACCTCCTTATGCACCACTTCCTACAGACATCCTTCACCAGGTCGTACAACACAAGCATGGACACGAGGTATTTCTGGCTACCACTCTTCCTTCGAGGAGAAGGTATGTTCCTTCAGTGTACCTTAAATGGACTGACATAGACGCAGAGACAGCCATACTGCTAGATTTATGTTCCAGTGGTCGTCTTGACAGTAATGTATGCACTAGTCAACTGCGCATTTACTTTGTATGTTGTGGAATTCCTAGACGCGTAACCTCACTCCACCCCCTATCAGAGAAATTACACTTCCCTAAACTGCCTTCTACCACACGCAGGAAATTACGTGGGTACCATTCATACTCCTATATCCTAAGGAGGACTCGCCGTATTGTGCTGTGTTCCATTTTACTCTACTAAATATATTCAGTATGCACAAAAAAAGCCACCTTGGTTAATTAGTGATAATTACAGTCAACAGGAACAGATACCAAACTGCCACATAAATGCAATGCTTTTCCACGGAGGATATTTGTAATAAAAATAACTCCCGCAGTTAGCGTAAGTAATTTCTATTTTATTTTCGTAGGTATAGCAAGATTTTCTTTTACGAAAGAGAGGAATCTAGTTGTAATGGGGTTGATGAAGGCTGTATATAATCCCTCCAGTTCTAAAGTCGCTCAGGGGCATGAATAATATAACAAGATACCTGATCAGTGTAGAGATTGAACACTTTGTCGCTAACTAATTTTGGTGTATACTGGATATTGCAGGGATAACAGTCGGTTATAAAAGTTTCCCTATTGTTCCAACGTATGTGCTTCACGCCTAAGATATGTCCTTCACTTTCCAGTCCGATAACATCATATCAAAGAGAATAATCTATGTGCAGAGAGACAAACCAAGCCTCTCTTAGTTTAAGAGAATTTTATATAATGAAAACTGACTCGCTAATGAGGTAAAATATTGGACTTACTTTTGTCCTCGACCGTACAGCCATGATTTCATCGAAGCTTCTCTGTGGCTGTGACGATGGACAGTGTTTATGGAATGCCTTTATGTGTAGTTATATGAAACACAACCGGAGACAATGAGAAGGAAGGATGCTCTCTGACGTTCAAAAAAGAAAAAGAAATATGGCGAACTGTAACTCATGGCATTATCTGGCTTACTGCTCTTCTTAACCTCCTCGCACTCTCATATCGCAGGTCCATATTTTGCGTTTTCTATCCTTTATTGTCTTTTAAAAATACTTCAAATGCAAATATTCCTGCCTCTAGGTGACAAGCGGCTGAACCATCTTCTCTTCGTAATGTTTGGGGACGGATTCCAGGGCAAGTAGGCCTATTCTCGTCTGGTAAGGAAGTTCCCTAACACCTACTCCTTAGCGATGTATTTTGCTTGTTAAACCTTGCCGGCCTCATCTGTGTTGTTTAAGAATCATTGTAATATCATCAAACTCTGCATGAATAAGATGCAAAACAATGTTAGCCAGCCGTATTCAAAACAAACTGGTAAGTAAGAGGTGTTGTAATAGTAGTAGTAGTTGTTGTTCCCTAGGCAGTCTGGCCTAACAGCCCCGAGTCCCTTTGGAAGGCCATGGCCGAGACCGGGCTTTCCCACAGAGCTCTCAAAGAGTGTATGTTGTGTTGTTGGCATAGGTGATTGTGTACAATGCAGTCTTCTATAATGTGCTTAATAGTATGGGGTGCTGTGTTGCATCCTGGACAGGCATCAGCGACGGAGTCATCCAACCTCTTCTGGTAGCTTAAGAGGGCTGGATGGTGCCCACATCTCAGCCTGGCCAGGTGGACCCCTGTCCTCATGAGGGAGATAGGATTCAGAAGGGTGGATGTCGGAAGGACGTGCATGCAGCTGTGTGTTGTCTTTAAGTGACTGAATGGAGCGCGAGTGATCTGAGTGTGGATATACTTCTGGAAGCTGGTTTGAGGTGGGCAAGGGGGTAGAGACGACAGTATTTGTGTACGGTATCGTGTACTGGGTGTTGTTTTGATGTTCCTTGGTGTGGGTGGATGTGCTGCCATGTAATATAAGGATGTTGTGGGTTTGTGGAGGCTGCAGCAGGAAACTGGGTGCCTCTCATGTGTAGGTGATCCATGACTTTGAGGACTTTGGTTTCATGATGTAGGTGGTCTGTGGGTGTAGTAGCTGTGCAGCCTGTGATAATTTTTAGGGCCTTGTTCTGTATGGTCTGTAGTGTGTTGTAGTGTGTTTCGGTGAGGTTAGGAGCCCAGGCAGGGCTTGCAAAATTCATCACAGAAGGTATGTATTGTTTGTATACCGTGGTGGTGGTTTCTTTGTTGTGTCCGAATGTTGTATGGGCAAGTGACCTCAAGGCACTGAGTCTTGGTGTTATTTTATTTTTAATGTTTGTGATGTGTTGTTTAAATGACATTGATGTATTGTACGTTATACCAAGGATTTTGTGTGTGTGTCTGTGTGTGTGTTGTAGGGGAGTGTTGTTTATGGTGAGGTGCGGGATGTGACTGTGTTCTGCTGTCCATTTTGTGAGAAGGGGCACTGTAGATTTGGCTGGGGCTATTTTGAGCCTGTTTGTGGTGAACCATTCGTGTAGTGTGTTGAGGTAAGGTTGGATGATGTGTGCAGCTGTGTTTGCGTTTTGGTGCGTACATGTAAGTGTTATAATTATCATCTGCATAGGAAGCTATGTGTATCTGTGGTGTGTGGGGTGTGGATATGTCGTGCATGTATAGGTTAAAGAGTGTAGTGGACAAAACAGATCCTTGGGGGACGCCGTTTGTGAAGTTTCTGATGTTAGAAGACTGACCGGCAAATGTTACGTGTGCAAATCTGCCTGCTAAGTAGTTTGCCAGCCATCTTTTTGTATTATTGTGCTTGTTTGTGAGGTTGTGGCGGGGGATGGCACACAGCTTTGCTGATGTCTAGTGTGATTAGGAGTGTCCTATGTGGTGGCCTAGCTGAATTCATGCCATCGAAAACTCTCTGTGTAAGGTCTGTAAGAATGGTGTTTGTGGAGTGTAGTGGCCTAAAGCCATGTTGTGATTGGGCTAGGGGAATGTGAGGTGTGACTAACTGTAGTACCAGTCGTTCAGTGACTTTAGAAGGGGTGCAGAGGAGTGTGGTGGGGAGGTGTGAGGAGGGTAACGTGGAATCTTTGTTGGGTTTACGGATAATGATGATAATGCCATGCTTCCAGATGTTGGGTATTATGTTGTGTGAGTAGCTGTAGTTTGATATGTTGGTGAGTGCTTGTATGCCTTGTGGTCCAACGTGTTTAAGGTGAATGTTGCTTACGTTAGCTGGTCCACAGGCAGATGAGTGCTTAAGGTTGTTAATGGTGTGCTTCGTCTGGCTGTAAGTGAAAGGTGCATAGTCTGGGTCTGTGGGAAACTGTCTCTTACTTTGGATGATACGTCGGTCTTCGGGATGGGGGTTTCGATGGCTGACTTGTGAAAAGTGATTCATGAGAGTATTTGCTTGTTGTTTGTTTGAGGGTATGGTGTCTTTTGTTGTGATGGCAGCGTGTGATTGTGTGGTGTTGTTGTTGGAAAGTGTGATGCTGTTTAGTGTTTTGTAGAGTTTGCTGATGTTTGTTTTGTGGTCAAGTATTTGGAGGTACTTTTTCCAGTTTAGTGTTTGCTCTTCTGATATTTTATTATTTATTTGAGTGTTGAGTTCTTGTACTTGTTGTACGGTGTCTTGTGTATGGGGCGTTGGGGATTGTTGCAGTGTGTCCCGTTGTCTGATGAGGCCTTGAATTTCTGGTGTAAAGTTGAGGTTGTCTCCCTTTTTGTTGCCTCTAGGGAAGTTGTCTTTTGTCTGCGTTTTTTATAATTGTATTGAAAATGTGCACAGTGGTGCTGATGTTTGTGATGGGAATACTGTTTAGTGTTTCGAAATGTTCTGTTTCAGTTACAAAGACCTCCGAGTTGACTCTCTTATAATTAGTGTACAGTATGTGTGTTTGTGGCCAGCTGGAGTGATTCTGGTTTTGGTAGTGATGATGATTGGGAGGTGATCAGAACCTAGGGTTTTGACCACTCTCCAGGATGTAGTGGGGGCGAGGTTTGGGGAGCAGAAAGTGATGTCTGTGGATGATGGGAGGAAGAGGGCTTGGTGTGGGATATGGGTATGTTGGTCTAGATTGTAAGAGGTGTTAGGGAGCCTCCTTAAGTGACGAGAATACTGGTCTAGGTGGCATGGAAGGCATCGTGGCACCATTTCTTAAGCGATTTAATAAGCCTATCATACATTGCCATTATTTATATAATTTTAATAGCGACATTGTACGCATCAGTAACGCATAAGTAATACAGATATGTCTATCTCTATCTATCTATCGCCAGACGCCTTAATCCCGTAAGGGGTGGCCAAAAACAAATTGCCTCCATGTCGCCCTGTCCCCCGCCATTTCATTCCCCTGCTCCCAGTTCACACACCCCTCTCTCAATATATCTCTCCACTCCATCCCTCCATCTAATCCTTGGCCTCCCTCTCCCTCTCCCCCCCTCCACCTGATTCACATACACTCTCCTCGTCATTCTCTCGCACTCCATCCTCTCCACATGTCCAAACCACCTCAGAGTGTTTCTCCTAACGTTTCCTATCACATCAACATCCACACCACAAAGCTACTTCACATCCTCATTTGTCAGTCTGTCTCTCCATGTGATTCCACATGCTCCTCTCAAATAACTCATTTCCATTGCTCTCACTCTTGACTTCGGTCCCTCCAACAAGGTCCAAGCTTAACTTCCATATGTTAGAGTTGGTATCACAATGCTGTTATGTAGTAGCTTTTTCACATCCATGCTCACCTCCCTGTTTCTTATCACTGCTTTCAATGAGCTAGCAACCTTTCTTCCTTGTTGTACCCTTTCAAGCAGTTCACCTTCTAAACTACCATCCTTACTCATCACATTACCCAAGTACTTAAACGCAATCACATTTTCCATTTCCTCCTCATCCAGCCTCTCTGTATATTCACTGACCTCATTTCTCTCGAAGACAATTAGTTTACTCTTCCCTACATTCACCTTTAGATTCCGTTTCTTACACACTCTCCCAGAGTCATTCACCAAGCCTTGCAGCTCCCCTTCGTCTTCACTTAACAGCACAGTATCATCTGTTAACAATAGGACAGGTAATTTCCAAACACAGCCCTCTCTCAGTAGGGCCGCTCCATCATCCACTGCCCTACCTTATGTCTCTTTTATAACCCCATTCATATACAGATTGAACAGCCGTGGAGACATGACACATCTTGTTTCAATCCAACCTTCAAATAGAAAAATTCACTCAGTTCACTATCCACACGCACTACAGCCTTAGCACCCTCATACATACTCTCACGGCCTTCAGCAACTTCCCATCTACTCCATATATTCTTAACGCTTTCCACAATCCTTGCCTATCTACCCTGTCATATGCTTTCTCCAAATCCAGGAAGGCAGCATACAATTTCTTCCCTACTCTAGAAACTTTTCCACAAAAGATCTAAGAATGAATATCTGATCTACCCAACCTCATCCCTTCCTAAAACCTCCCAGTTCTTCTCCAACTAATTCCTCTGTTATTTCCCTGACTCTATCAATAAGTATCCTACCATATACTTTTCCTATTACACTAAGAAGACAAATGCCCCTATGATTACCAAACACTTCTTTTTCCTCTTTTCTTTTGTACAGGGGAATAATTATACCTGACTTGCAATCCTCCGGCACTCTACCTTCCTCCCAGGCCAATCTGAACATCTTCCACATCCATTCTACTACTATCTCTCCCCCATGCTTTAGCATTTCATCACATATTCTATCAATGCCTGGGGCTTTCCCCATTTTAACTTTCTTCATTGCTTCCACAACTTCTATCCTACTGATTTCTTCCTCGCTTCTCGCATCCCTCCTTCTCCCAGCCATTCCCCAGCCACTTATACTTGCATTACTTTTATTCTCTATGTTCAACAATTCCTTAAAATGTTCTCTCCATCTGCTCACTTTTTCTCCCTTCTGCACTAGCAATCTACCATTTTTATTTTTCACTCCCCAACTAACTTCTTTGGCACCCTGTCTAACTTTCTTTACCTCTTTCTGGAACATTTTCTTACATTCCCTCCACTTTACACTCAAATTCCTTCCAAATTCCTCATCCACTCTCTTCCTTTTCTTACTAATCTTTTTATTTCTCCCTTCCTCTCTATGTATAACTCTTTCTTCCGTCTCTCAACTTCTTCCACGCCCCTATTTCTCATCCACTCATTAGATGCTTTCTTCATTTGTGCCACAGCCTCTCTTACCTCTTTAGTTCACCATGCTGTTCCTTGCACCCCTTATTGTCTTCTCTTCACCCCACACACCTCCTCACATGCTGCACATATTTCTTCTGTGAATATCTTGCACACACCTTCCACGTCCTCCATCTGCTCCAATCTATGGTTACACAATCGCTCCTCCACTTCCCTCTAATATTCTGCCTTTTTCCCATCCTCCTGTAACTTTTCCACTCTCCTTGTATGTATTACTTCCTCCTGTCCTTCCCTTCTTTTATTTCTCCATTTTATTTGGACTTTAATTCTGACCACCACCAAGTGGTGGTCCGAAAGTCCACTCCTCCAACCTCTTTATACTCTTGCATCTATTACACTCCTTCTCATCCTTTCATCCACACACACATGATCAGTCATTGCCTTCCGTTCATTCATTTCATCACACACCCTTCTCATCTCTAGCCATGTATACCTATGGATCATTTTGTGCCTGAAGAGGGTACTGGCTATCACCAACCCCCTCCCGGCACAAATGTCCACTAAAGCACTGGCATTCCCCTCTATCTCAGCAGGCACACCCCACTGACCAACTACTCCGTCCACCTTCCCATTCCCTACTTTTCCATTCATATCTCCAATAAAAAACACTCTCTCATTCCTTTCAAACTTTCCCATGCACACTTCCACGTTTGTCCAGAACTCATCTCTCCCTCTGCTTGCACGATCTTGCCTTGGCGCATACACGAACACATTCGCCCACATTTGTAGTCCAACTTTCAAGCTTACCCACACAATCCTCGAGGCAACTGATCCATACTCTCTTATATTCTCCTTCCATCTGTTACTCACAACAATACACACTCCTTCTTTTGCCCTCTCATTCTCACCCACTCCTGCGTATATACCCGATCCATACTCCCATTCTCTCACATTCTCACCTCTCCATTTAGTTTCTGTTAACCCACATACATCCAGTTTTGCACCCTCAAGCACCTGGACAATCTCTCATTCTTTCACCTCATCATTTGCACCCCATACATTTCAAGTCGCCATCCGTATCGTGTCCTTTGTTCGGTTCTTTGTCGTCACCTTTTCGTCAGTCCTAGTCCGAGGCTTCTTGTTCGTATTTTTAGTTAGTTGTTTTCCGAGGAGGGGCACTAAACCCTCCGCCAACCCACTTGTGTCACGTAGGGAACATGCGTTGGTTGGTAATAAGGTTACCACCCAGTGTTGTAAATGCTTTCCTGGTTTACAGGAAATCATTTGGCTTGCCAATCAGTGTAGAGATATCCTAAGAACAGAATATCACTACACTAAGTGGGTTGATGATGGCCGCCCTCACTTACCACAGAAATGTAATGTGCAGAAAAAATCGATAAGGAAGATGTTTTACGAAATCTCCAAAGACTCTTATAATACTAACGCAACTCCTTCAGTCATAATGTATTCACGATATCTCTACACAGTTATATTATCGCCCACCTTTACCAAGGCGGAGCGATAATGTCTTTTGCCTGCCTCTGTGTGTGTGTGTGTGTGTGTGTGTGTGTGTGTGTGTGTGTGTGTGTGTGTGTGTGTGTGTGTGTGTTCCCATTATATCTCATGGACGGCTTGAGCTATCAACATGAAACCTTCAGGGCATCAAGATATGACCTAAATCTTGGACGAGTCCAAGATTTTGGACATTCATGATCAAGGCCAAGGTCACAAAAATGGCTGCCAAAGGACAGCTAGTGTTTATCGTCCTCCTTTAGCACCATAATATCTCGTGAACGGCTTCAGCTATCAACATGAAACCATCAGGGTATCAAGATATGGCCAAAATCTTTCGGACCTATCCTTGGGGGGTCCGCCGTCCTTGGGCCCCTCGAGAGGGTGGCGCCCTTTGGTCCCCCCAGGGAGGGGCATTACCATCCGCCTCCCCCTGGGGGTTGCACCATCCCCGGTCCACCCCCTCGGGGGCGCCGACTCCCCGCTTCCCAGGGTGGAGCAGCCCCCTGGGGGTTAAGGGGCGGCGCCCCCCGGGGGTGAACCGGTGGTGGTGCTGACCCCTCTAGGGGGCGCCGACCCCCCGGCCCCCCTGGGGATGGGCCCGGCTCCCCCACCCTCCTGGCCAGGGCCCCACCACTAGTCCCGACCGCCACCCCGGGGGGGCGCCACCTCTCTGCCCTCCCGGGGGGGGGTGGGCACTTGCCTCCGTACTCCCCGGGGGGCCCCTCACTTTTAACTTGGCCAACAGCATATTCTGGTGGGCGATTAGCATTCGGCTCCTGAATTATTTTCTTTCATTTGAAATATGAACCAAGTGGATTACTGTCTTAGACTTAAACTGCCCTTCTGCAGCCCACCATCCTCCTCTTGTAATTAAAGATGTAACTGTGGGAAGTTTGTGGAACTAGGCAGTTGAAACACCACATGAAGACGTCCCTCTCCAACACTGGAGTATGAATACATCGCCATAACATGTCACAAGATTGAAGGGGTTAAATGGCTGGGTTACTTGCATCGAAGACTCATCCATGGTGTTCAGAATATGTACCTGCCATTTAAAATATTCAGTAACTACTCCTGCATCTACGAACCAATACATAATCCACCTACTTTCTTCGGCTGCTTTGACTCCAGTGTTTCACAAACTGATTTTCAATAACATGTGTAGTTGATCAAAGATATATCGCTCGTGAAGGGTACGATGATGTCCGAAATTATCAGCACAGCTTGTGAAGTCCCAAGATAACTAATCGATTATCATATGAACATGAAGATAATGACGATACCCACTGGAATATGTTTCAAGCAACCAATATATTACAACCTAATGAAAGCATATTTAACAACATGGGAGAAGAAATCACCGGGCATTTTCCAATAGCCATCAACCGTGTAGCTAAGTGTGCACTGAAGCCTTCTCAGATAGGACACCTGATAGTTTTATCTGTTTCCTCGTGTCCTCATCTTGTTCTTTAAGAACTACTGATGTTCCGCCTCCATAAGAGTATAATTACTTTCCAGCACGAGAGACAATTTTGGATAAAAGAACAGAAGTTCCAGATGCAGATACCGTCCTTGTTGTGATGTGGTGTGGAAGGGTGGTCCTGTATGGTGCAGTGTGGTGATTTATAACTTTCAACATTGGACTTACTACACAGCGCACATTAGGCCTAGACACTTTTTTCAAATTGCCTTTGATAATGGCTCTTAACACCGTAAAGATCCTCATCACTAGCCCCTATGTGTAGGCATTTTGAAATGAACGAATTGTGATTTTTTTCTTTACTTCATCTTTCATTGGAAGAGCCTATATCGCAGATTCTTGATCCTTTAATTTTCACCACATTTACATTAATAATGGGAGAGGCTGGGTGAAATATGTGAAAAATTATCGAAAATCAGAGAAAAATTTCTGTACGTTCAAGCAGGCTTTCTGAGCAGATGTGTCATGTATTGCGACAATACGTCAACTCTTTGGGGAGTTATGGGCATTTTTGTTTGGGCAACTACCCAGGTCGAGAATACCGGTCGAGCGCGCCATGTATGCTATTAGTATTTTTCCCCCCAAAAAATCATTTTTAAAAAAATCTATGATTATTATGATGTAGAGTGGTAACAGAACAAGGTTTGCACGTCAAGTGACAATCCTGGACCAGAACTGTGGGTACGGTTTATCTTTACTTCTGTAACTTGGTATCCTCTAATACCCTGAGGGAATTTATAATTTGGAGGGAATATCTGTTGCTTTATTGCCTTCATGGTATATGTATATCCTCAGGGGTCCAAGCATCAATGTGTGTTAGGGTAAAAATGTATATACAGACCACAAAAAATGTAACAGGAACACTACAGTTCATGTAAGTTTAGACGCGTGTTTTGAAAAACTAATTTTTCACATTCAGCAGCTATATACTTTCTTATTATGAAACCTAGGATTATGACTTTTTGTCAGCTTCTTAAACATTAGTCTGTCTACATGAAAATTACTCGTTTTTTTTTTCTTTATCGCATGTTTGGGGGATTTGGGAAATGTTCAAACTGCTGATTATATATCTACATCTATATCTATCTATCTATCTATCTATCTATAAACACTGAAACGTTTATTGCAAATCTGGGATCATTTTTTGATCCTCTATGTAGGGGCCATATGTATTAATAATTTCAGTCAAATTATGGAAAATTGTAAGACTAGATTGATTTTGATAATTTGCAAAAATCGACAAGAATAAAAAAATCGCATTTTCCCCAAAGATTATTATTCTAGAAAGTTGAAATCATATCCAAAATAGATTTCTTGAAAGGTAATATTTATGGTAAATTTTTCAATCCTCTCTGACCATTTTTAGTATTTCATCCAGCCTCTCCCCTTAACCTTAGCTCATCTACATTCTCCCTGGGCAGAAGTGATCGTCTTGTTGATTATCTGTTTCTCTGTTTATAGCTCTCTTGCCTGGCATCTCACCAGTGTGTGGTCACCTTTAACATCTACTTTATTTAGGCCAGTTAGATTTTTTTTTTTTTTCAAGCTTGCCCTTCCGGGAGAAAAAAGAAAATATTCCATTCTCTGTTGCACAGTAGAGATTTTTCCACGTTCATTTACTATTACCCTGTTAAAAACTGTTGTTGTCCCTCTAGAGAAGGACTGAAAAACAAAAATGAGTATACAAATGGGAGAACCCCGAGAATGAAACAAATGCGACTTCCAATTGTTCTGGGGTAACCTGTGACTTTGTCGTGTGATCTTGAGCATCGACCAGTTGTTAACGAAATCGAATCACTTCACTCATTCCTGACTTTTAACACTTCTACCAACTTTCGGCTAAATCGAGTTAAAATGTTTTAGTTAGGACAGAATATTTAACCTTGTCCTGTGACCTAAATTTCTATACGGCTTGTTCTCACATTCAGATCCTTTCATACATGCCTTAACTGAACACCCCAACAAAGATATGGTTAAAGTTGACCTCGTCCCATGATCTTGATATCTGACCTTTTCCTGTGCCTTTGACATTTAAATGAGGGAAGGCAAAGTTGATTTCCTTTATTCTCGCCTCACCCTAAGACCCTCAACCAAGACTGGTCCAAAAACGGATAAAAATTGTTTAATTTGACCTTGCCATGTGACCTTGACCATTGACCTGTTGTTCTCAATAACTAATGTAGGTCAGTCCTATCAGTGACCCTCAGTGTCTACACCTAGTTTGGTCCAAATCTTAGTTGTTCACACACAGATACACGGCTCGAACTTTGACCATGCCCTTTTACTAAGACATTTGTCCGATTGTTCTCAGAACTGACTCCCTTCTTTCTTGCCTTACCTTCAACTTTTCTACAAAGTCTGATTAAATCAGTTAAAAGCCACATTATTTGACCGTCTTTGGTCAATGTTTGACCTAGTCCTGTGACTGCGACCTTCGACCACTTGTTCAATAAAATATCAGGCCAACCCATTGTCTGTTTTTCACAGAATTTGGTTAAAATCGGATGATAACTTTTCGAGTAAAATTATTAACACCCCCCCCCACACACACAAACTTGGGATAAAACATAATACCCTCTCTCCGTAAGCATGGGTATAAGTAAGCTGTGGTATTCCCTACAGTTATTTGCTCAGAAATAATCTAAAATAAGCGTACTGGTACTGATTACACATTAAACTTTTGCTATCTGATTTCAGCAATGCAGACTGTAATTTATTACTCCTCGCAATAATAACTTTGTCCCATTAACCTCCTTCCGTCTGTGTTTACCTTGCATACTTACCAAACAAAATATTTCTGTGAGCGTGACTAATTACGAAAAGTGGGTCACTGTTCCTGTTTTGAAAGCGGTTTAGAGGTAGTATCTTTATAATTTTCTCTAAACAGACACAAATGCAGTTGGTCAGATTATCGTTAATCTCTTTCACTATGATGACGTCTTAATTTATTCTGACCCCAGTAGATTTCAACAAGTTTGTGATGAATATGAATTTTAGTTGAATGGGCTAGAAACTATCTATCTATAGCCCGACGCCCTAATCCCGCAAAGGGTGGCCGCAGACAAAACGCCTCCAAGTCGCTCTGTCACCCACCATTTGACCACACTCCCCACAACTCACCCCCCCCTCCCTCATATACCTCTCAATTCCATCCCTCCACCTCATCCTCGGTCTACCCCTCCCACTCCCTCCCTCCACCTCACCTACATACACCCTCTTAGTCAGTCTTTCATTCTCCATTCTTTCCACATGTCCAAACAACCTCAGTGTATTTCTCCAAATCTTGTCAACCACATCCATATCCACCCCACAACGTTCCTTCACTTCTTCATTCGTCAACCTGTCCCTCCATGTCACTCCACATGCTCCTCTCAGGTAACTCATTTCCACTGCTCTCATTCTTGACTTGTTCCCCTCTTGCAAGGTCCACGCCTCGCTTCCATACGTCAGGGTAGGGATCACAATACTGTCATGCAGTGACTTCCTAACTTCCATACTCACCTCCCTATTTCTCATCACTGCTTTCAGTGAACCAACAACCTTCCTTCCCTGCTGTACCCTTTCACGCACTTCATCCCCCAACGTTCCATCCTTATTCATCACACTACCCAAGTTCTTGAATGCACTCACATTCTCCATATCCTCACCATCCAACCTCACTGTACATTCTGTGACTTCATTCCTCTCAAACACCATAACTTTACTTTTGTTTACATTAACTTTCAGCTTCCTCCTCCTACACACTGTCCCAAATTCATTCACCAAACCTTGCAACTCCCATTCATCTTCACTCAACAATATTGTATCATCAGCACACAGTAACACCGGAATCTTCCAAATCTCACCCTCATTCATTAGAGCCACCTCCACATCCACTGCCCTACTTTGCACCTCCTTTACAACCCCATCCATGTATATATTAAACAGCCATGGAGACATCACAGAACCCTGTTTCAGTCCCACACTTAGATCAAAGAACTCACTGAGCTCACTATCCACTTGCACCGTAGCCCTAACTCCTTCGTACATACTCTTCACAGCACTCAATAATTTCCCCTCCACTCCATATATTCTTAATACCTTCCACATACCTTGCCTATCTATTCTGTCATAAGCTTTCTCCAAGTCCATGAAGGCAGCGTACACTTTCTTTCCCTTCTCTAGATACTTCTCCACTAAACATCTTAGAACAAATATCTGATCTACACACCCTTTTCCCTTCCTAAATCCCCATTGTTCTTCTCCAACTAGCTCCTCTGTCATATGCCTAACCTATCAATGAGTATTCTACCATATATTTTACCAGTCACACTAAGAATGCAAATACCCTTATGGTTACCACATACTTCTCTCTTATACCTGATTTCCAGTCCTCTGGAACCCTTCCCTCTTCCCAATCCAATCTACACAACTTCCATATCCACTCCACAACAATCTCACCCCCATACCTCAGCACTTCACCACACACTCCATCAATTCCTGGGGCCTTTCCCAATTTGATCTTCTTCATTGCTTCCACTACTTCCGCCCTACTGATCTCTTCGTCCCTCCTCTCATCTCTTCTTCTCCCAGCCATTCCCCAACCACTTATACTCGCACTGCTCTCACTCTCTACATTCAACAAATCCTCAAAGTGCTCCTTCCATCTCCTCAATTTCTCTCTCTTCTCCATCAACAATCTATTATTCCTATCTTTCACTCCCTTACTATTTCCCCTTTCACACTGCCTTACTTTCTTTACCTCCTTCCAACACAATTTCTTACTCTTCCTTCATTTCACACTCATATTCCTCCCAAACTCTTCATCCACTTTCTTCTTACTCTTCTTCACCAGTCTCTTCACCTCCCTTCTCCTGCTCATATATACCTCTCTCTTCTCTCTCTCATCTTCTCCCCTACCTCTATTCGCTAACCATTTACTAGATGCCTTCTTCTTTTGTCCCACGGCTCGTTTCACCTCATCATTTCACCATGCTGTCCCTTGCACACCCTTGCATCTTCTCCTCACTCCACAAACCACCTCACAGGCTGTGCCTATCTCTTCCGTGAGTATCTTACATACGTCTTCCACCCCTTCCATCTGCTCTAGCTCATACCTTCCCAATCTTTCTTCCACTATGCTCTTATACTCTGCCATTTTCTCACTATCTTGCAAATTCTCCACTCTTCTCACAGGACCTGTTTCCTCCTGTCTTCCCCTTCGTCTCCTCAACCATTTTCTTTGCAGCTTTACCTTGGCCATCACTAAGTGATGGTCCGAGACTCCATTCCCCCACCCTCTCCACACTCTTGCATCCAACACTTGTCTTCTCATTCGCTCATCCACACACACGTGGTCTATCATTGCCTTTCGTTTAACAAGTTCACCATCCATCCTCCTCATTACTCTCCATGTATACCGGTGGATCATCTTATGCTGAAAGTAGGTGTTGGCTATTGCCAACCCCTTACCAGCACAGATGTCCACCATAGCACTACCATTCCCATCTACTTCAGCTGGCACACCCCACTGACCAACCACTCCATCCACTCGTACATTCCCAACTTTGCCATTCATGTCTCCAATCAAAAGCACTCTCTTGCTCCTCTCAAATTTGTCCATACATGCCTCTGGTCTCGCCTAAAACTCATCCTTCACTCTTGCCACTCGGTCCTCTGTCGGAGCATACACACATACAGTCGCCCACGCTTGTATACCTACTTTCATCCTCACCCATACAATTCTTGCACCCACTGTTCCATACTCTCTTATATTCTCCTTCCACTTCTTGCTTATCATCAGACATACTCCCTCTCTTATCCTCTCATTCTCATTAACACCCGCACATATACCTGCACCATATTCCCATTCTCTCACCCTTTCACCTTCCCATTTAGTTTCAGTCAATCCACATATATCCACTCTTGCATCCTCAAGCACCTGAACAATCTCTCTCTCTTTCACTTCATCATTTACTCCTCTCACATTCCACTTTCCCACCCTAAGAATGTCCTTTGTCCGTTCCTTAGTCGTCAGCGTATGGTCCGTCCTGGTCCGAGGCGCTTTACTCGCTTGTTTAGTTAGTTCTTTTTACGGGGTGGGGCACTAACCCACCACCAACCCTTTTAGTCGCCTCGTACGACAAGCAGGGATACTGGGGGAGTATTCTTGAAACCCCCTTACCCCCAGGCTAGAAACATTGGCAATTAACATATTACAAGAGGATAATTTGTCTGGTATATTCTCGCTATAACTTGCAGGCAGTTTCATTCAGACTAGGACAAAAACATTAAGTGGTAAGATATGCGTCTGTCTGTTGCTCGCATTGGTTAAAAAAAAAATAAGTACATCCACAAAAACCCATCTTCTTAACTTTTAAAACTTTTCTGTTTTATTTTTGCTACATCCAGATGATTCCATGCAACTCAGGAGATATTTTTCGAACCGTAGAGGTTAAATGCAGCATTCAGTAAGCCATTACTCTAAAAAGGTGGTCTTGCAGATCAAATAAATGTGTAACAGCAATAGTATAAAGGATATTGATGTACTCTAACTGATGGTATTGAGCCGTGAGTGTCTTATTCACTGATGTACAGTTAACATGGATCATTATTTTTTTTTACTAACCACAATATTCTCAATGGTCCCGTTAATGGTGCTATGGGTCCAATTATGATGTCAGAAGTGCTGATGTATATGGCCATTAATCACGCACCGTAGTTCCCATCATCCCATTAGCGGGATACACAGCCACAAACTGCCCCACAAGGATCGATACTCATGGTAATGTAGGCGGTTGCTCTCCTGTATGTGGAACTCGTTTGTCTGATGAGCGAGTGTATCTACATGACCTCTTAAGTACGACGAGCGCGCGCGCGCGCACACGCGCACACACACACACGCGCGCGCACACACACACACACACACACACACACACACACACACACACACACACACACACACACACACACACACACACACACACACACACACACACACACACACACACACACACACACACACACACACACCAACAACAAAGAAAGGAAACCACTAGTGTAAATAGCGCCCAAAGAATTAAACCACATCTCCTATGGGAGACAAGAGCACAAAAGCAAACAAACTTAAACAAACAAGCAAATACAGGTAACAACAAAGAAAACAAGTCACCAGCGTACATACTGAATGAATTAAACTGTGATTCAAGAGGCAGACTTCATCATCATCATCATCATCATCATCATCACTATCATTACTACTTACTCCACTTAGGGATCGAGGGAGTTAGATTTCAGAAAACAAGAAAGAAAAGTACGAAAGGGGGACAGGGGGAAACGTCCATCAGTGTGCACAGTAAAGCTGGCCAGACACTCACTGACACACCATTCAAGCCCTCGAGATCTTGGCTTTACATCACAGACCTACAAAATTAGCTCTGAAGAATCTTTATATCTGAAGACCCATGACATCAGGCCACTGTACATAAAAAGGAGGGGAAGGAGATAATATGTGACCGACTGTGTCCATTAATCCACATTATAAAGACAAGACTAAAACTTCAACTTCACTTTCAAGAGATATTCTCCAGTGTAGACCCTACTAAACAGGCATCACAGGATCTTACAAGTGCTTCCCTACCCCATCAGGTAGCTTAGCACTTGCTCCAATAATAGCAGTTTCAGGATCACGCTTCGCTTTGCTCGAAACCAGTGATTTATGTTTGGACACAGGAGGATGTGTTTCGTCATCCGATAGTTTGCTCCTTCAAACAATGGGAAAGACTAAGGCTCAAAACACCGCTTTAGATAACTTCCTTCAACATGAAATTGAAATCCGCCCATCTGTGACCCAGTTCCAGCCATCCTGTCAAAATTCATTGAAATCCTTTTCCGAGTTCGACTGTGCTGTACACACACACACACACACACACACACACACACACACACACACACACACACACACACACACACACACACACACACATACACACACACACACATACACACACACACACACATATATATATATATATATATATATATATATATATATATATATATATATATATAGCCTCTGTGGTACAGTGGTAAAGTGTGCGTTTTCGTACACTGAAGAACGAGAGTTCGCTCTCCGCCAGGGCAATAAACTTTGGGAGCGTTCTTCAGGCCACGTACTGCTTTGGTGGACACAAGGGGTGCTGTGGTTGAACCAGTGTCGCATACTATAAAGTTTGCTTGCACCCAGTCGGCTTGCGCGAACCGATTACACTTGGTTCACACACATCCAAAGGCACTCCAACAGTACAGTTACATTTCCAAGCATTCTCACCCCACATACAATCTCTACTAGACAGCCTAAGCCACTTGGTAGAGATACATTGGCTGTATCGTCCCCACTTCGATCGGGATAGGCCGGTCCTGCAGTGGACACACAAACGGCTGATGAGATGTTATATATAGATAGATAGATAGATGCATATATCGATCGATGGATTATAGTATATAGGATGTCTATACTCACCTAGCTTCGGACCCACACATTTCAAAGGGAAGTAATATGGGACCAGCTATCTTGATACTTGTACATATAGAGAGACAATATCATCACACTCAAGAGACCCCGTACAATCGTTGTCTATACCCTCCCAGCCTGAAATCCATACATCACGAGGGAAGGGAGATAATGTGGGACTCGCTGTCTCAGTTCATCTTCATACAAGAGACAATTTCAGTTCTCCCAAATTGACCCCATACAATCTTATACCTGTACCCGTAATGCCGTTGCTAAGACTGGCGGCAGAGTAACCACAATTACCAGCATACCAAGTGTACAATAACCCCGGTGCAGGAGACAAGTACACCCTCGTATATCCACACTGACCACCACCACACACCCGCACCGCCGGCAATAACATGTTCCCATAAACCCCAGTCACGGTGGGGCTCAACCACACCACATGGCAGCTGGTTAAAAGCACCACCACCACACCTTTACCTACCACAACAACCACAACAAGAGAGGAGCCAGCAGACTAGCACACATGCACACATGACAGAACACACACACACACACACACACACACACACACACACACACACACACACACACACACACATCGCATACAGGCTGGTTAAAAGCACCACCATAGCATCACCACCACCCCACCTCCATCCATAATAACAGAAGGGAGTAGCGCACGCACACACACACACACACACACACACACACACACACACACACACACACACACACACACACACACACACACACACACACACACACACACACACACACACACACACACACACACACACACACACACACACACACACACACACACACACACACACACACACACACACACACACACACACACACACACACACACACACACACACACACACACACACACACAACGAAATTTGGTGGAAATGGTGAGGGGTAGCCCAGGATGAAACCTACTACTTTTCGGAATAATGGGCCGACGATGAAGGTCACAATGCAATGCCAACTTTTAGGTTACTCTGTTGAGTTTATCTTTAGGATATTGGCCTAAATCTCGTATATATTTTAATGAGGTCCCCGTTCGACCATAGTACCAGATTTAGTTAATATGAGAGAGAGTTATGTGCTTACTGAAGGCCGAAACTAATCTAACAGCTACCGTAAGAAAAGTTCTGGCCCCTTATTAACGAGCTTGTCCTTCAGGCTTTGTCTTTAAGCTATTGCTCTGAAACCTCATAGATTTTGTCATGCAGTGCACTTCAACCAGTGTACTAAATTTTGTTTATATACATATCTATCTATCTATCTGTCTGTCTATCTATCTATCTGTCTGTCTATCTATCTATCTGTCTGTCTATCTATCTATCTGTCTATCTATCTATTTATCTATCTGTCTATCTATCTATCTGTCTATCTATCTATCAAACTAATTTTCTCCAAATCGGAACTATTTCCTCGACAGCAATGAGAATAGTTCCGACCCCCAGTATATCGAACTCGCCCGGCTGACTTTGTCTCTAAGATACTGATCTGGAACCAGGGATGGAGTGAAAACACAAGTTAACCTTTCGAACAGGAATACGAATGCTTCAAATTTCTAAGAATATGAATACAAATACGAATACAAAGAAATACTGTGAATTCGAATGCGAATACGAATACTTTATTAAAGTATTCATGAATGCATTTATGAATACTCTTCGTTAAAAAATAACTTCTAGTTATAGGTCAGCCAAGATCCGTACTAAAATTTTGCAATGGTAAATGACTTGATGACTGGCGCCAATATTCAGTACCGGGATATTAAACTCAAGGTACCGGTATCCTAATTATAGCAGTTGATATAAGTCTGTGTTTTCCTGGTATCTACCTACAACAGAAACACAAGATATCATACCAAGCCAAGTCTCTAGTAGTCGTATCTTGTAGACCTCACTTTTATTCTTCAGAGTTTGAAAGGTATCTTTGAATAATAACACTTTTACATGAAGCAAAATGTTGATATTATGAAGCTATTTCAAAATTCAGGGTAATGTGGCCAAGAAGAACTGATGAAATGCGGCTGAAAAAAAGATTTATTTATAAATCTATGCAACGCATGAAAACTAAAAGCTGCTGGTAAATTAACGAAAAATTTTATCTTGAGACAATCAAGGAGTGCAGTAGCCACTCCGTAAGTAGGAATGGCGCAGTGTCAAAATGGCATCTTGTATCCTACATGGGATATTGGCGCATTCAGGCGAAAACGGTCGCAAACCCCACTTCTAAGCTTGTGAACTAATAGCCCTTCTCTATTCAAGTGCAAAACTACTCCCAAAGTCTTGCTAACCCTCGTAGGAGTCGGAAAATCGAACCGCGGAAATATCGATTAGTTCTTTCTTCCTTCCTTCCTTCCGTTCTTTCTTTCCTCGTCATCAGTCATAACTCCAAAACAAAAAGGCGTACGCGAGCGTACTATGCACCAAAACGTTTCTTGTCAAGTGTAAATGTTTCATGTTTAGAAAAACATTCATGCTACGGTTCGCGAGTTACGGCCTGAAAACCGCATCGCAGTCAGCCGTAAGTACTCTATTTTGCGCAATATTGGTTAGCTACAGCTCGCCTTCAGTTAAAGAACGTACCTCACGGGAAGGCACTCTCGTTTTAGTCTTTCAGGATGCGATGCATGTAACAGTCTAAATCTAACACTTGCATTATGCATAATTATACTTCCATAAAATGACCATAAACTAGAAAAGAAAAATTTTCTTCTAAAATGATTGTTAAGAAGTAGGAACTGCAAAAGTACACAGATAAGAGATGAAAAAAGCACATAAACAAGTGAGCATTCAAAATGGGAGGAGATTTGGAGACCTATACCCATTACTACAGTACACTCCACCAGCTAGCCTACAAGTTTGTGACTAAAGTGTGGAATGTAAAAATGGGTATAGGTCTCCAAATCTCCTCCCATCCTGAATGCTCTCTTGTTTCTGTGCTTTTCTTCATCTCTTGTCTGTGCACCACATTAGTCTCTTCCACACCATCTTCTCAAAAACCTTCCTAACACATGACAAAAGACAGATGCCATTACTAGCAGATGATAACACTGGGTCCTACCCAGGCTTCGGACAAGGTAATAACAGAGCCTGTTTCCAAATGCTCGGATATAAGCCTGCAGCCCGGCAATCATTGTACAGCTGTAACAGGGCCCCTCTTGCTTGGGAAGGCAAATGGGAGAGAAACTCATAAGCAATATCATCACGCCCAAGGGCTTTACCTGTGGGCAGTGCAGACAGGGCGTAAGAGAGAGTTCCAGCTGTATCAAAGGTTTATCCAACCCAGGAGCTGGTGAGTGAATAATCTGGGTAATGGATGCCTCCAATTGCTGGGAAAAGTGTAACGGGGTGGGAGTGCCGAGGTTGGATAAAAAATGTATGGCAAAATGGTCTGCTTCTTCCTGTGGATCACTAGTTAGCGTTCCTTGCATGGAAAGTGGGGAGGAGAGGGGAGCAGGATGACCCTTCATCCTCCTAACAAAGTCCCAAGCACGGGTACAAGGGCCAGAAAACTTGAGGGAAGAGTAGAACGTAGACCAGGTATTCCTGTGTGCTGATGGTAGAATCTTGGCACATAAGGCATCTAATTTCCGAAACTGCTTCTTGAGAACGTCACAAGGGCTCCCATGCCACTTTTTCCAAGCTTGGCGACGGGCCTTGACAGACTTCTTGCATTCCTCTGACCACCATGGTATTCTAACCCAGAAGCAAGAAGGCTTCGTCATCCTGAAAGCTGCTCGACATGTCCCCACAATGGTGCTGGAGATTGTCACGGCAGCTTCATCTTGGGTATGTCCACTCAGATCCTAGAAGTGTGGAAGCCCAGCTTGGGAGGTTCACCACCCATCCTCCTGGAATTGCCATCTAAATCATGAACATTGGGTTTCTCACATATCAATGTTCAAGAGTTGCACCATGATAGGCAAATGGTCACTTCCCATTTACCGTCTTGTTGCCACTTAGGCGTCACTGAATAAGGAGCTGGAAATACATAGGTCCAGGGTAGAGAAAGCTGCTGAGTGAGAGTCGACTCTGGTGCGAAGTCCTGGGGGAGTCTAGAGATTGAGATGGCAGTTTTCTGGAAGCATCTGATAAAGAGAGGTGCCTGAGGGTTCTGAGTCCCGTGGGGAACTGATGGTTCCCAATAACTGTGTTAGGCACTGAAATCCTCCCGTATAATGCAAGATGGTAACTGATTAAAATAGTTATGGGATTCTGCTGGTGTGACATTTTTACATGGATTACAGCATATGATGACAGTTGCTCAACCTGAGTAATGCCCGATGTCAACAGCCAAAACCTCCAAGAAGCCTCCTGCATGAGGGTGAAGGGTACGATGCCTAGAAGGAATGGACTGCTTCACAAATAATGCAAGTTCCATGCCCCTGCCAGCCCTGTCCTCCCGAAATGATGCATAGCCCTGAAGATTGAAATTAAGTGAAGTACTAAGCTATGGTTCATATATAGTATATACCGACCATTATGGGAGATGATTCATACACTGTCATCTTCAAATCCTGGGTCTTTCGGATGATAGATCTTATGCTGATGGAATAGGTGGGAGCCATTGTTATGATGATAGTAAAGCAACCAAATGAGGCAATAATAGTATACAAATATCCTTAAATCCATGCCCCTGACGCAGAAGTTCCAGCACGGAGACAACGATCTTCAGGAAGGAGGCATGGGAATCACTAGGTCCTTCAGCTGAGGTGGAATCCGAAGGCCTAGGAGGCTTGGGTGGCAGGCAGACCAGATGAGGGCAGGGTTTTCCAGATGTTGATGCTTCATTCGGAAGAGGAAGAGAAGCCATGGACTCTTCTTCAGAATAAAGTCCATCATCACACCAATCACTCTGACGAGGACTGGTTGACTGCCTTTGTTTACCGTTGTGCCTGAGAGCCTGCAGGCATGGGGCATGGATGATAAACTCAGATGAGGAGGAGGGATGTGCTGACACCCCCACCACCATAATACATGGGTCTTCTCCACCTGCATCACTTCTGGCACCAGCTAAATCTACTGGTCACCTAGAACAGGATATTTGTTGGGCGTGTCAATTGATGCATAGGAAACCTTTGGATCCACCTTCCGAGCAGGTGGCCCAGAGGAGAATGCGGACACACTGGGTGTAACAGAGTCTCAGCGCAGAGAATGAAGGCCTTTGATTTTCTGCTGGCTTTCTCTAAATGTCAGGAGCTCTTGACGGTACTTGTCATGAAGCTGCAATGCCTCCTGGTACACAGGGCAAGATCAGGAGGTTACCAGGTGTGCACCCCCACAAAAGTAGCATTTGGCACCATTTGTACATTGCACCTGTCCTTCCAACATCTGATGAAAGCCACTGCAATTGGAACACCAGATCTTGTTCCTGCAAAATACTGCACCATGTCCAAACATAAGGCAGGTGTAAAAATGTAAGATGCACTGCCCTACAGCGAAGCATACATGGTCCAAACTTACTTTTCAGGGCACCATCCTCTAAATTTCAATCTGAGCACCTGGGATTCCTCCTTGGTAGTATAGTTATCACCACACAGGCATCGGGGCAGGCAGACAACCTCTACTAATTCTGAACTGGCACCTTGAAAGACACGAAGTTTCTGCCTACTATCCTCCACTGACATCGAGCACTGGACTGGGCAGGTCTTTCCATACTCATATCATCCAGTGTGGAAGCAGAAACCCTACAGGTGATGTCAAAGTCACCAAGTGATGTCATTAGGCATGGGTCCTCTGGCAGACTCTTTACATAACTCCACTCCATGTCAACACACACAGAAGTTCCCGTGCCAACCACGCAGACATATACCCTCCTTCACATGTTTCCCAAAGGTGGAACTATTGATAGAAGCAGTCACTCTTGCTGGGTCATTGAATACAGGTGCCCTATCTCTGGTACAAATCAAGTAATGCACCATACCTGCATCCGGAAGTGAATTCGTAAAAAGCTGGCAAGCATCTGACAGGGGACTATCTACCGGGTGTTGTTTGTGACATAGGTGTTTTTGCTGATAGGGTGATAGGCTAGCAGTGCCTTCTTCTATCACCTCATACTCCTTCCTTCTATGCTTGGCTGACATGTGGGACACCTCCATTTCATTGCTTGCCATCTGGGGGACCCTACCTGGGGGTTGACCCGTCGCCATGACCAAATCTTTCCACAAAACACCCGGGAACCACTGTACACAATGCTGTTCCACTGCTCCAGTAAACCTGACTGAGTCTCAGAACCCACCTGGAAGATATGCAGGACAACAGAAATTGATAACAAGCTCCAGACACCAGTGATATGTGGGTCCAAGAACACCATACGTCTGCACTGGAACACTATAAAACCTGCTCTCCCCTGAGGCAAATCTCTTGAACCCCTCCAGGGCAAATTTTGAGTTTCTCCTCAACCACTATCGCCATCACCATTTAGTGCACTCTCTTTACCTGTTTTATGCACAGTTTTAGTAACATAAACTCTCTAAATAGTACAAAGAGCATCATCTACTTAAATGTAAGAGTTTATCCCAGACACTAAGAAATAGGCCAGTGGTTTCATTACTGCTCTAAACATAGCCTAAAAACACCCCGTAAGTCCTCAAAATTTTATATTGAAAAATAAGTAAGGATAATTACCAAAATATTGGTAAATAGGTTAAAATATGGCCGTCAATACTTTTCTTTGCATTTTAAAAAAATTCTGATGTAAAACAGAAGTCTGTCAAGGAGAGTTATCAGTCTTAAAGCAAAACACTTTTGCTGACTTTAGCAAGTTTTCGATCTGAATCGTGATCTTAAAAAAAAGGTAATTCAAAGTTTTTTTTACCGGATTTCAGATAATTTGGTGTGTATGAACCCATATGGTGGTAAAAATTAAAATATTTTCATTTTTAAAATTACGATTGTATGCTGATTCGGTAAATGACTGCCGATTCGGTAATTCGTCGCTCCCAAACCCAAACATTAGAGCATTAACTTAGGCATTTATTAACCCCCTGAAGCTTGAGACAACTCTAATGTGTCATTCCAGTTAAACCAGACGATTTTATTAAGCTGAGTCAGTCATAGGAGTCTAAGAGTTATTACAAACAGCATAACCTCCAGCATGACTGGCATAACTCTAGCATATTCTTTACAGCTGTTGCCAGGTGATTTGGTCCAGCTGAGTAGGTCATAAGAGCCTGAGAGACCCGGAAAATAAATATAACACAGGGTAGGTAAAGTTTAGTAAATTATTTTAAAAAAAAGGAAAAAAACTAAGTTCAATTTTTAATTGTTCCCTATATAAAAGCTGATAGACGATACTCTTCACATCTTTACAGTCTTAAATATTCAAAGCAGTTCAGGATCATAGCAACTTTTCCTTAGCGACTTACCCTGCACGTTACACTTTAGTGTCACCTTAGTAGCGATGCCAAAAAACTAAAACACAGTAGAAGTTCCAGGCGCAGTTAAGATGTGTGCGTGGTGGTAGAGTCAGTAGAGAGGTGGCATGCCAATCAAGAGGGCCCGGGTTTGGTTCCCGGGCGGAAAGAGGAATGTTTACGAATGTGGCATTGGCTGTAGTGGTCTGCCATTGGACACGGATTCGACACCCGACTGAAACAGAAGAAAGTTTATCACACACACACACACACACACACATAATAAGACAAACACAATGAGACATACAGTATACACAAAAGTAGGTCTTGGAAAATAGGTGTGTTTTATTTAAAAGCTCTATAGGTTTTTTGGACTTCAAAATAAAACCCTCTTTCCTTCCACGACCTACTGTTGTGCATATGTTCTGAGTGTGTCTGTCCTAGGGTGTGTGTCTGTCTGTCTGTGTCTTAGACTGTCCACTTTAATGTCCCCCTCCCTTACAGGCTGGCCACTATGTGACTCCCCTCGTCCCCAGCTGGCAGGTCACAGTGTAACTGCCACATTCTTCCTCTTCCAGCTGGGAGTAGGTGGAAATAGCGTACAGCTTAACATGGGGATGTGAAATGAGGGAAAGCAGAGTGGGGTCAAAGAAAGGAAGTCTATGAAGTCCAAAATGCAAGCATGACGTAAGAGAAGAGATGTCTAACTAACCTCAGCTTTTCTGAGTTTCGTTTTCCTGAGACTTTGAGTTGCAGATAGACTCTTGCATGAATTTGCTGGAACCTCTTCCATAACTTCTGCAGAGAACTCAGCAAACACAGCACCTTTCGGTCTTGCCTGCCTTTTGTCAAAGGTTTCTCCTGTTCGTGGATTACACAGGATAACGATGTTCTGCTAAAATTCAGTATAATAGTTTAGATGTGGAGGTCTGTCTGGGTTTCTTTGATCATGATGCAAGACCAAAAATGTCTGGTATGGTGCCATCTTATTTTTTCACAAATACGTCTTTTGATCACACACACACACACACACACACACACACACACACACACACATATATGCACGCACGCACGTGCGCGCGTGATATTAGGGATGCAATTGCAGTTTTGCTGAAGGTTTCTACATTTTTTTTTTCCGGGAGTCCATTGCATTATGATAAAACTCATGTTTATCTAGTGCATGGAAAAGTTAAAACTTTAATACAACTTTATGCCTATCAGCAGCACAAGGACTATGCAGTAAGATATGAAGAGGGAAGGTTCTATACGACCTCCACCTTTATTTCTTCTCATTAGTTTAATTGCGGGAAAAAAAAAAAATCCTTATATTAGGTACAGCCTTGAATATGAAGTATAATCAAAATCGAGTTACTTTTAGCTGAGGTAAATTCCTGCAAACTGTCTTAACTTTTTGGAGCACAATGATACATTTATAAGAGGACGATAACATTTTATTATAATTGCCAATAATTGGGATCATTTATAATACAATGAAAATCAGTAAAATCCTTTGTCTAATACGGATAAATATTTACAGAAATTGTAGCAGATATATGTTTTAAGTACGTGACATTTATATGTTTATATGACTAACAAATCACATTTATACGTAATTAACTTAGTGACGAATATTTGAGTATACAGTATATTTTACAAAATGTGCAATTTATTTATAATGTGTCAGTACACACGGTCTAATACCAAAGTGTTGTTTTGTCTGAAAATATTAACTAAATTAAGACATATTTGTAAATTCCCCAGTTTCTTACGAATATATAAGGCATTTTTAAATAACTCTCTAAAACTGAGTTGAATTCTGTTTGATGTCTTCAGTGTATAAAATGAATTGTATGGTCATGTTCTCGTAAACTGGAAAACTGCTTTTCTCATTATTTTCATTCTTGCCGTACATGATAACTGGACAATGTAAGCTATCTTTGATCTATGGCACATAGGCTACGCGTACAAGTTATGGTGTAAAAATACAACAGATACTCTGGTTTGTGTTCCTTATTTTCTTGCATTGTTATCCTTATTTGGAATATGGTTTTTATTAGCAGATTTCGTGCATGGCTTTGACTCATCAGTAGTCTTGAATTCTTTATTAGACTTCTCTCACCAAAACTTCTTGTGGATATTTCTTTTCAAGGTAAGTTTGCTCGCGTTCTCTAGCATGACAGGCACTGATTACCTAGGTTGAGATGTAGCAAAGTCTGGAATTTCCTGTCTAATTTCGATCTTTTTTTTTTTTTTTTAGCTCCCAGTGTATTTTAAACGAGAGAGAGAGAGAGAGAGAGAGAGAGAGAGAGAGAGAGAGAGAGAGAGAGAGAGAGCGAGAGATGAATGCATGTAAAATAAAAAAGTTACTCTTTCCAAGTAACGTGAAAAGAATAAAAATCAAGATCTCGTCATTTTGAGGTGCTAGGGTACACTGCATTAAAAAAGTGAAGGTCATAGGCAGAGGAAATACAAACTGAGCCAGGGCTGACCAGTTTCAAAGGAGTACAAAGTAAAGCAAGCAGCAACAGACCTGTTTGTCCATTCATGGTTGTTTGGTATGGGGAAAGTTATAATTAACAAAATGAAACAAAAGCGCTCGGGAGCCAATGCCAAAATATGTTCATGACTAAAGCACAAGCTACCTGTAAACAAAATTTGAAGAAAATTTGCCAAACCCTACAGCTCTCAGTCACAGTAACTCATTAAAAAACAATCCATGTTAAACATGAAGCAAAAGCACTCGGGGCTTGAAAGCTACTGTAATCTATCTATCTATTGCCAGACGCCATAATCCTGTATGGGGTGGCCATTTGACTTTGAGTTATTGGTTGTATGAGGAGGGACACTAACTCTCCACCAACCCACTTGTTGACACGTAGGGAGCACGTATGGGTTGGTTATATGGTTACCACCCAGCGTTGTAAATGGTTTCTTGGCTTACAGGAAACCATTTGGCTTGTCACTCAATGTAAAGCCACCTGTAAAGGAAGGAAGAGCAATAAGAAGCGACAGGAAAGATGGGAGATGTAGGAAGAGAGGAGTGGCTGAATCGGTAGAGAGGCGGCCTGCAGTCCTGATGGACCCAAGTTCGATTCCCGGCTGGGGCGGGGAACAGTTTAAGGATTTGAATTTCATAAAAGGCAGACTTTCCTGATCTACCAGATGACCCGCCGACATGTCGTAAAAATACCTCCGCTAATACCAATACACCAGTCCTGTATGAGACAGCCCTAGCATGTATTCAGTATGGACGGTGGGTGTTAGCGCCGAATTGGTGACATGTGGAGGTGTAGGAGGGCTACTGGGCCTTGGGATAGGCTACTGCCCCTGAGATATAGGCCCTGAAGCCTTTGCCCAGAGTCGGACCCACGCACACGCACACACACACACACACACACACACACACACACACACACACACACACACACACACACACACACACACACACACACAAAAGGCACAGAAAAAGAATGATAATGGATAAGGAAACATCAAGTGAGTGGATGATGGTCGCCACCTGCCAAAATATGTTGTTGCCTAAGGTACAAGCTACCTACAAGCCAAATTTGAAGAAAATTCGCGAAACTATGAAATTCAGTAACCGCGTTTCACAAAAAGCCAGTTCCTATCTATAATTATTACTAAAATTCTCGGTCACTGTAGGTTGTATGTTGTATAAGTTTTATAGCCGACCATTCCGGAGAACCCAGAAGGCTAAAGTTAGGGTACAGAGGTAACTCAGCATGGACAAGAACATAGACATGGTGGCCTTGGCCTCCGAGTCCGTTTAAGATACATACATACATACTGTACACACACACACACACACACATATATATATATATATATATATATATATATATATATATATATATATATATATATATATATATATATATATATATATATATATGGATTGGGTTTTTTGTGTATCGTGGTGACTCAGTCTCATAAAGTTTTGTTAATTTTCTTGTGTGTGTGTGTGTGTGTGTGTGTGTGTGTGTGTGTGTGTGTGTGTGTGTGTGTGTGTGTAAATATATATGTATGTATGTAGAAAGGAGCGGGGCCTGCTTGGCAAGTATACATAAAGGCAGAGGAGTAATGGTTATTTCTTGCATTAGAGCTCTTGACAGAAAATGGATGAGGTTGCTTTGCCAGACGGGTGCTAAGCGTCATCTGTCATGAGAGAGAGAGAGAGAGAGAGAGAGAGAGAGAGAGAGAGAGAGAGAGAGAGAGAGAGAAATTACACTTCAAACGAACAGCAAAAAGCATTAGTCATCACTCATCAGTGTCTGAAATAGGGCAGTGTACTGTACTTGAGGGGTCATCATTTTTAGCCGTGATGGCCCACCACTTGGAGAAGAAGGGCTGAGGGGAGGAGGGGAGCGGAGCTTTTACAGCTGGGTGCCATAAACCCCCTGGAAGGAAGAATGTTTGAAACATGACCAACTTAAGATCATCTATAGTGAATAATGGATCTCGAAACATATTCTACGGTTCAGTATCCAGTACTGTATTCCCAGTACCATGAACGATCTTCAAGTTAAGCGTTTCACTCTAGAAGCCTCTCCTAAATCATGAGCTCTAAGGAGCATATTTTCTAAATTTTCTGGCGTATTGGATGATACAAATCATTAACAATATCAGTATTTCAGATACTGACACAACGTTAACCTAAACCACAAATGAAGTTAGGGTGCTAATAATAATCACGTGTTGTTTGAGATAATATCGAGAACTTATTAATTTGACTTCTCTTCAAAATGTGAACATCGCCAATAAGTTGCAAGTGAATTTTTATATCTCCTAAGTAATTATTTTCTCTATTACAAAAATGTTAGTTACGTTTTTATTCTCTTTCTGAATGATCACATATAGAAAATTATAATTTCCCTCTCAGCAATCCTAGAATAATTTTATTTGAGGGTGGTTTCTTTAAGATCTATGGTGGTTTCACCTGGACAGTGCATTTCCATGAATCTTACGCAAATATGGGATGGACAAACACCCCCGACACCTCCGGCATTTCGAAGACTTCTGACCATTGAAGTAACGATAGTATAGGCAAAAGATGCATCACTGCAGCTAAACAAAGGCTGAAGGGAGTCAGTAAAATGAGAAGAACTGAGAGGAAAGTCTTTGCTTTCTCCCTGTTTAGAACTGTATGCAGTTAACTCTCACCTCCCCATCTCCTTCATAATAGCATGCACACATGACGGGAGTATTTGGGACAGGGGCGAATAAGACCAGTGTATATGTCAACAACTGTACAGGAGTAAAGAAAGTATGTAGTCTGTTTAGTACACCCAGTCTTTGGGATGCTGATTTCGCAAGGGAACTAATTTATTCATGATAAGTCCGGAAAGAAAATAGCCCTAAGATTCTCAGAGATGACAAAGGGCTGAGACATACACTGTTGAATATAGAGGATAGTCTTTTGGAAATCTTTAGCAGGTTGAAAGATTGAGGCATTATTTTTTTTTTAAATTTGACATGATGATCGTTCTACTAATGACAAAGATGGAATCATGGGATTCAAAGCTAACAGTACTTCGGGACCAAACAAGAGCACTGTGGTAGGGGCAACACAATCCTCAGTTCGACGTCCCAGTAGACGCCACCAAAGCATCCAGCAGAAGAATACATGGATTGCCATCGTTATGGGCACAGGGATCACATGACCCCTTGCCGGGAGTGACATAACGCCTTCTACCACCATGCTCGTTCGTTCGTTCGTTCGTTTTTAAAGGCTCCAACATGCTTGCATATGTCGGCCTTGCTCACCTAATGGCGGCTCTCCACGCTGCACGATCCATTGCAGCCTCCCTGTTCAGTCCCTTAACCCTGAGGTCACACTTAATGACCTCGTCCCATGTCTTTCTTGGTCTACCCCTCATAACCCCACCCCCAGTATTAACTCTTCTCACCTTCCTCACCCAATTATCATCCCCCTTCCTCTCCACATGTCCAAACCATCTCAATCTACCTCTCCTCATCACAACACCAATACACTCCAGTCCCATCCTACCTCTCAACTCTTCCATCGTAAACCCAGCCCCTCCAGGCCTTGGACGCAGGGACGCACTGCACATCCACCTAATCGTTGTCATTTCTGTACGTCTGAGCCGGCGAATATCTGCCAGAATTAATCTCGGCAAATGGTTTTCAGTCAGGTAACATCCCAAAAGCATTATCCTCACGATTACAGAGTTCTACATCATCAAAGAAGATCAAGAATACCAAGAAGGGAAAGTATAACAAGGCTACCAAAGGACTGCAAGCCCAGGAAAATACCGAGGAAAAAGCTTCCAGTTGACCAACCTCAAAAGCGAAAAGTTGCAAATCGGAAGATTGGAAACAAGAGGACGTCGAGAACAGGTATGATGATGAAGACCAGCAGTCCTCAAAATCATCAGTAACAAGGCCAAGTCTATCCGACATCACCTGCTGCCTCCATTAGCTGGACTCCTCTCAAATCGGAGGAAGCCCAGGAAGATCGGCCCATTCCAGAACTTAGCACTGGTGTACAACGCTACAGGTGGCCTGGACGTGCTGTGATTGGAAACATGGAATATAAAAAAAAGTCTCCATCCTTTCAGTCTCCGACTTTTCTCATCTTTCTCCACTTTAACCTCTTCCATTGATTCACTATCTTCTTTCACTCCCACTCTCCTATCCTTTCGTTTTTTCATTATTCAGCGTCAGTAGGGTTTTGAGAGCGAAGAGAGTGTACATGCAAGTCTGGCGTGCTAAGTTAAATTGATTATTGGTTATCGTCTTTTAATATTTCTATATTTGTAACATATTAAGCTTCAGCTTTATATACACGCATCTTAGCGATGAGGAAGAAGATAAACAAAAAAGGAAAAGAGGAGCTTCTGGAATTTTTGTCCCTTTCTGTCAAGAACCTACTGCTCCAAAAGATGTGTTTTATTGCTGTAACCCCTTGGTTATGTAGGCGTGAGCCCACTGGGCTAAAGTTGCCCTCTACTGCAATATGATTGTCATCTGACATGATAACTCCAGTTTATTATTCTGGTATCCGTAAAATCGTAAAATATACATTGTAATTAGTATACTAAATGCTCGAGGACACAAACATAATGCACTTATTTTTGGAGGTAATACTATTATGATAACATAATAACAACACAAAATGTACTCGTAGATCCGTACCTTGACAGCTAACAGTTCCAGATACCCGTGCTAAGACGTACGTGGCTCCAATTTCTTTATATTTATTCAAAATTATTATTGAAGACTAGATAATTACGCTTATCAGGTGTTCATCTGGTAATTTATGGGGTAGAGATAGTTAGTCTATACCTCGCCCTGCCTAGAAAGTCCAGTCTTTCAAATGCAATGTGTCAAGGATATAAAGATTTTGACTTTGGTTCGTCTTTATGTAATGTTTTCAGTAGGGAATATGCCTGTAGCCATTATGCTCCTTATGCCATTTGATTACATACCATTTTCCTCAGATACAGGGGGTACAGTATAGCTTTCTCCACCCAGTAAATATTTCTCTGCTTGCTTCTAATTTTGCTAGTTCTTATGAAAACATGTTATCATATTCTTGTACATGCATTAGAATAGCTAATAATCTTCATTATTACATACAACTTGTTCAACTATTCGAAAAATAATTGTGAATATGTTTAAAGAGGGAACATAAAACCATAATTACAGAACAACAATTGTGTGTGTTGCATTTTGTTTGGTATTTGTTAGGCATGGCCAGGCTTTCGGGGACTTGAAAAATGTGTAAATGACTGTTTGGGCAATATAATTCTTCGTGTTGCAGAAAGGTTTCCCGCTTCATACCTTTTCCCTTTCCGTGTTTCTGAATCCTACCTCAATTCATCCTTAATGGGAAAGATGTCGGGATAATGATCATCCTACTTAGCCTACTTAATGTCTCAGATAGTCGAAGATTTTGTATGGAAATGGACTAATAATAATAGTATTACGAGTATTCTGGAAAAAAAAATGTCCCAAACAAGATATATCAAATTAAAACTGTATTTATTAATATTTAAAATACTGGCCTCGCTATATACAGTACATCATTGCATTCCAGGAACGGCGTAGTAGAGCTCATAAAATTGCAATCAAATCAACTAATTTTTATGATGGTAATATTTCATGCGTTCCTGCTTCCTTCATATTATATTCCTATTACCAGCACCATCATAAACTGTTATTGGTATACAGAATATGTACTCATTTTATTGGCATCACATGTATGAGGGAATACAAAGAATTATCGTGCATTATATGTCTGTGTATTGTATTATTGGTTTATTATAATGACTGGGATAGACTTAGTCACTTCCATGCAGCTTTCAGCATGTCATAATTATTGACTGTATACGGGAGTTAATCGTGTCAGTAAGGTATGAGAGAGAGAGAGAGAGAGAGAGAGAGAGAGAGAGTGTGTGTGTGTGTGTGTGTGTGTGTGTGTGTGTGTGTAAGGAATGGAGTGGGGCACGTTTCTCAACACAGGTTACATTAAAGGTATTTTGCATCTCCACCTTGGACTCTCTCTCTCCTCAGGAACTATTGTTGCACTTTTTCTTATATCGTTGTTACCTTCTTCACAAACACGAGGATATTATTCTTGGTGGCGTCAGATGAATATGTTCCTAAAGACATCGTGCTGGGAAAGTTAAAGGCATTAGATTCTACCTCGTCAGGTCATCTCTCCTAAGCTGAATAAAATCATGTGGATAAAGGTTGATTAAAATAAGAAAAACATAGTAGACACGAATTTCATGTACTCCGCATTTTTCCCTTTTTGGTGGGCAAGCAACACCAAGTATACATCATTATAGCACTTCCGTCCATTTTTAGCTTACTAAGCGTTATGCGGTATTCGTAGCCTGTCACGTACACAACTGATCAACTCTTAATAGTCTCCTCAGTCCATCTCTTCTTTTGCTCTGATCTCGACTTGCAAATGTCAAGCATCCAGGCATAGAAAGAGATGTTGGTCAAGTGGTTTGAGTACTGACTTCTTTCTGAAGTTTCGCAGGATCTGTCAATTTGGGGAACGGCCTGTCTGATAATCTGAATTTCGTTAAAAGAAACTTTACTGTTCTTCCACAAAACTCACTGATAATGCCATATAAACACCGCCGCTTATACTATCACAGTAGTCCTCCATGAGACAGCTCTAGAATGTCTTCAGTTAGGGTGGTGAGTATTAGGGCCAATCTGGCGACATATAAAGACGTGTAGCTCGTAGGAAGCTGCTGGACTTCAAGGAACGGACTATCAAGCGTATGGCAAGTCGACCCCATTGAAAAATAATGAACTGAACGGATTTGGATTAAGATTTTTCTCCTCATTTATTGGAAAGTGTGTGTGTGTGTGTGTGTGTGTGTGTGTGTGTGTGTGTGTGTGTGTGTGTGTGTAGTCTTTGGTCTCTTCTTCCTAGCAGAAAAAATATATATATAATGCTGCCAATTTTTCTGTTTCTAGAATTTTCTTATTTACCTACATACCACCTTCTTTCTCAGTAACTCATTACCAGCTTGAGTCTTGTTCTGCTGTGACGGGTTGTCTTCAGTGGGTTACCGGCCTATTCCCTGTTTTTTTTTTTCTTTTCATGTTTGGATACCTCTAGTATTCTATTCCAATTAACGCGATCATATTCATTTGAGAATACGCCATAGGAGCCAGAGTGTGTTAATACTGTTACACATATCCCTCCCATCGTCAGGGTTGCTATGATTTTCTAATCCAATTAACACTAGCCGATTTCCTTCAGTTGAGAGTGAATCGCAAGAGAATAACAGAGTTAAGATTTTCACCATTAACTCTCTTGTTCTCAAAATTAGTACATTCTTCCAGCTACCGCCAAATGATTTACAGTAACTTAGCTGACAGGCAGTCATAATAGGCCGAGAGTGACAACTATTTACTAGTTTACTATAGCCTGTAACATATTACCAGACTACACCTGTGTTCCCCTGTAACGGCTTCTTCTCTTCCATTTATTATCGTCTGTCCTCTTTCTGCTCGCCATCCCCACTATGAACACCAATGATTTCTTTAGTTGTCTTCTTTAATATTTACTACCCACTTATTCTACCTCATCCTTAGATGGGAATAAAATATCAAGTTGATGGTGATGTCAGTGAATACGTTCTTTTTGGCTGAACACATTAACAAACTCAGTGTCGTTGTAACTTACTCTCTTTTCTATGGGTCATCGTCCATCCTTTTCCTCTTTTCCCCTTCAGTATAAACATCAAGGTTTCTCCAGCACGGCCGGCCATCACTTCCTCCGCCACTCAGGGCCTCCGCTAAGCACCCCCTTGCCGCATCCCTGTTGCCCGCACTCCCATAGGTAAATATTACATGGGCTGGACAGTGGGGAGACTGTTAGAGGGTCATCGTGGTAAGTGGTTCCGCTCAGGCCAAGCATTAAGGGGGAAAGAACAAGACGGCGTAGAAAGAATATGAGGAATGAAGCAATAACGGGAGAAGCACACCTTGAATACGTAATGAAATCGCCTTGGGAAAAACTTGTATATACAGTGGATATGACACAGTGAGTAGGGCAATGAAACAATGAGAGCATACTTTGAATATTCAGTATAATGGAAGTATCTGAGAAAAATATGTGTATATGTATATATAATACAGTAAGGGCAGGTGACCATCTAGAGATGAAATGATCGGAAAATGAAAGTACTGTCGACTTACTTGAGATGGATGCATGTATTGTATTCTGCTGTGAACTGACTAAGCTTAAAACAATGCATAGCGTACAAATGTTAGATGAATGTTTGGGTTATAATAAAATTGCGGCTCTTTCTTCCTTGCTCTTTAGTGACTCATAAGATTGCTAAAATTTTTGTGACATAACACCACTCCACTCTATTTTTTTCGTGTCCTGTGTTAGCGCTACTTATTTTTTCCATTTCTATTGTTTCACCTTCTGTACTACAAAACGTGCTTCTTCTTTTATCGCTTAGGATTTTAAGTTTCTCTTTCGAGTCTCAATCTCTGCGTATTACTCTTCGTACTGGCCAGTCAAAGGGTGTTGCAACACTTTCAGGATTGCTTCCCACTGCGTTCATCATAATCCAGTACTTCGACTCATAGGTTATGTGTTTTCTTTTTCGACCACATAATTTGATCCAGGAAACTCAGTAACATTTTCTTTTCAGTTCTAAAATACACACTGACTGATCATGAAGACTGTATGAAATTGGTTTTGTAGATACTTTAAATTTCGTAACATAAATGGGTAGGAAAAGAATGTTTTAAATTAATTCTGCCGTTCACTGGTTTTCAGTGCTACCAGCCAGGTCAGTGCAGTTTCCTGTTCGTGGCACTGATATCAAGATGAGTATAAGAATATGCTGGAAGCCTCGTGGTATCAAAGTAACGGCTTGGAGGGATAGAAAACTACAACAATGCCAAATCCGCCTGTTATACAGTCAGTTTGCCCTACTTGTCCTACCTGGATTCGTTAAAAAAAAAAAGTCCTTTGAACGTAAACTTAGAAGTGTTGGGAGAGGAATAAAAAGAATTATGCTAGGTATCACACGTAGTTAAACATCTTGAAACCAGCAACTTAGAGAAACAGTGGTTTTCGGTACAAAATATCCACTATTGACTCTCAGTCTCATTACTCACTAAATCGATCATTCAACTGATCAAAATGAAGAAATCCTTGGAGTAGCCCTCGATATTTCTAAAGCTTCTGACGGATGGTTGCACCATTCCCTCTTATCCAAACTCTCTTGCTACAGCCAGTCATCTAGCCACTGAACTACGGGTAACGAGCTGCAAAATAACCAGACCAATGTTATCCAGGAAATTATTAAAGCTACAAAAGATATA
This sequence comes from Coenobita brevimanus, assembly GCF_032717465.1. NCBI lineage: Eukaryota > Metazoa > Arthropoda > Malacostraca > Decapoda > Coenobitidae > Coenobita > Coenobita brevimanus. The sequence continues at coordinate 24,101,700 of NC_137048.1, forward strand.
CGCACATCATTGGAAAGCTTATGATAAATAATGGGTGGCACCTTACTGAAATTTCTCAATGTTCGCTATTACATTGCTGAAAAAAGTAAAGCTCCAAACTGAGCAAAAATTAGTTATCTCGGAAACTGTTAAAGCTTCAGAAGATGTAATTCCACAAAGATGGAAAGCATATAGAAAAGTAATAATCATAACTTAAGTGGCCTTTCTCAACATTCTCAACCAAACTGCTGAAAAATACCAAAAAACGATAAATTGAACACCAACATTGGACCATCCAGGAAGTTACCAAAGCTACTCCGAATCTACGCACTTAGATGGAAACTTATGGAAGAGTGCTAGGGTCTACTTAAGTTTTTTTTTCCTCTATCTTATACTTACAAAGAGTTCATAATCATCTTGCAAGTGGCATGGCAATATCCTTTTAGCTACAATAAGGACATCACCAACCTTGCTTGCTCAAATACGTTCCACACTTTCAAGTGTGGATACTCATTGTTTAAAGTATTTTCTTAAGTATACTAAGTAACAAATAAATGCACTTTAATTTATTGTGAGAAAAGATGTTCAGTGTTTGATAACGTAAAAATAATAAAACTTGAATGTAGCCTAACCGTTGCCGTGATGTAATAAGTGGGTAGCGAGACAGTGTGAGGCGAGGTGGAGGTAAGGCAGCAGTGTTAGGGCAATGTTAAGCAGTGGTGCAAGATAGTGGTGGTGTGATGGTGGTTGGATGGTGGTGGAGAGGCTGGGTGAGGTAGTGATGGTGAGGCTGGGCATTGGTGGAGAGACAGGGTGAGGCAGTGCTGGTAATATAATGGTAACTGGGTAGTAGTGGTGGCAGTGGTGGTGATGTGGTGGAGATACAGAGTGAAGCACAGGTGGTGATGTGGTGGAAAGGCAAGGTGAGGCAGTAGTGATAAGGCAGTGGAGAAGCAGAGTGAGGCAATGGTGAGATGGTGGAGAGGCACTGCTAGTGAGGTGGTGGAAAGGCACAGTGAGACACTGCTGGTAAGGTGGTGGTGATTAGGTGGTGGCGAAGAAACTGTGGTAAGGCAGTAGTTGTGAGGTGGTGGTAGACAGTTGTGGCGAAAATGTCTTGAAGAGACAGAGAGAGGCAGTGGTGAGGCAGTGGTGAGGCAGTGTGGTGAGGCAGGGCAAGGCAGTAATCCCACTAAGGCTTTGTTGATCAAGCCACCAAGACAGCCACCGCGCTACACCTCAGTGTTAGATGGTAGTGTTGGTGAGGCAGTGAGGGTGATGCAGGCAGGGTAATGTAGAATAGGACAGTAACTCACATTCTAACCTTACATTTTAGGGTTATAAGTTGAAGGAGGTCTGATCAAGAAGGCACAATACCATAAATGAAACAGATAACAGAGTACAAATATATGATGAGGTTACAAAACAGCCAGAGTAAGGTTATGTGGCGTTAGTAACATGTTGTTTGGGATGGTTTAAGTGATTATTTTTGCCTTATTTACACACGTCCTACAGGCAAGGTGTGTGTGTGTGTGTGTGTGTGTGTGTGTGTGTGTGTGTGTGTGTGTGTGTGTGTGTGTGTGTGTGTGTGTGTGTGTGTGTGTGTGTGTGTGTGTGTGTGTGTGTGTGTGTGTGTGTGTGTGTGTGTGTGTGTGTGTGTGTGTGTGTGTGTGTGTGTGTGTGTGTGTGTGTGTGTGTGTGTGTGTGTGTGTGTGTGTGTGTGTGTGTGTGTGTGTGTGTGTGTGTGTGTGTGTGTGTGTGTGTGTGTGTGTGTGTGTGTGTGTGTGTGTGTGTGTGTGTGTGTGTGTGTGTGTGTGTGTGTGTGTGTGTGTGTGTGTGTGTGTGTGTGTGTGTGTGTGTGTGTGTGTGTGTGTGTATGTGTGTGTGTGTGTGTGTGTGTGTGTGTGTGTGTGTGTGTGTGTGTGTGTGTGTGTGTGTGTGTGTGTGTGTGTGTGTGTGTGTGTGTGTGTGTGTGTGTGTGTGTGTGTGTGTGTGTGATTGAAAGAATTCCTAAAAGCTAAACACTCTAACCATTAAGTTAAATCAGATTCAGGTGTGATGGTTCTATCAGATTTTAAAATTTCCGGGAGGACCACAAGTGCTCCATATGCACAGCTTTGTCTAGGCGTGTGGTAAAACCGCATCCAGCATCATAACTTGCTTCAAGATTCACCCTTCCCATCCCCCAAACCTCACGTCACGCCATCACCCTGCTCCTTACACTATTGCTCTTCCAGTTTACCTTGGCGGATATTTTAGCCTTTTTGCAGGCTCTTTCCTCAAAGGCAAAATGAGACAGTATTACGGGTCACGAAGGAGTGCTGTAGAAAGGGTGGTGTATCACTATATTATTTTGCCACTGAGGTACGGAAAATTAGCTTCAAAGAGACTAGAGTATCCGTGACTTTAAGGTGAGGATGGACTGTAGCCTTCACCATGGCCCTGCTATGTTGATCAGGCTCCCCCCCCCCCATCCACACACACACACACACACACACACACACACACACACACACACACACACACACACACACACACACACACACACACACACACACACACACACACACACACACACACACACACACACACACACACACACACACACACACACACACCCACCTCTGACTTCCTCATGGCTAACATTAAAATTTCTTCAGCTGATGTTTTTCTGCCATCACTGGCCTCAGTACTAACAAGGCATATGGGCCTGATGGAGTCCCTCCTGTTGTTCTCAAGAACTGTGCTTCTGTGCTTACTCCCTGCCTAGGCAAACTCTTTCGCCTTTGTCTGTCAACTTGTACCTTTCCTTCTTGCTGGAAGTTTGCTCTCATTCAGCCAGTCCCAAAGAAGGGTGACCATTCCCAACCCTCTAACTATCGTCCAATTGCTTTAACATCCTGTATCTCAAAAGTTTTCGAGTCAATTCTTAATAGAAAAATTTTAAAGCATCTTTCCTATCACAACCTTCTTTCCGATCGTCAGTATGTGTTCCGTCAGGGACGCTCCACAGGCGATCTTCTCACCTACCTTTCAGACTCCTGGTCATCCTCCTGTCGGGACTTTGGCGAATGCTTTGCCATTGCACTTGATATCTCAAAGGCTTTCGATCGAGTCTGGCATAAATCTTTAATTTCCAAACTGCCCTCTTACGGTTTCTATCCTTCTATCTGTGCCTTCATCTCTAGCTTCCTTTCTTGTCGTTCTATAGCCGCTGTTGTAGACGGCTATCGTTCTTCTCCTAGATCTATTAACAGTTGTGTTCCTCAGGGCTCTGTCCTATGACCAACTCTCTTCCTCTTATTCATCAATGACCTTCTCAGCTGTACATCTAACCCTATCCACTCATACGCTGATGACTCTACCCTTCACCTTTCCATTCGATTCCCACAACGTCCATCTCAGCAGTTACTTCAACAGGCAAGGGATGAGGCTATGGCACACCTAATATCTGACTTGGCTCGTATCTCTGACTGGGGTAAAAATAATATGGTTGTTTTTAGTGCATCAAAGACTCAGTTTTTGCACCTATCAACCCGACAAAATCTTCCACAGGTATACCCACTTATGTTTAATAATACTCAACTTAATCCTGGATCATCGTTGAACATGCTTGGGGTTTCATTTGCTCGGGACTTGTCTTGGAAAGATCATATTACATCTCTTGTAAAATCTGCTTCCAAGCGATTGGGTGTGCTAAGCCGACTCCGTTCCTTCTTTACCCCTGCACAATTGTTGACTCTATACAGGGGTTTTATCCGCCCCTGTGTGAAGTACAACTCTCATGTATGCGGGGGCTCCCCACTTACAGCTCTTCTCAATAGGGTGGAGTCAAAGGCTTTTCGTCTCATTAACTCTCCCCCTCTTACTGACTCCCTTCAACCTCTGTCTCTTCGCCGCAGTGTTGCATCTTTATCTCTTTTCTATTGCTACTTCAATGGTCACTGTTCCTCTGAACTGTCTGCATGCATTCCTCCACTTCTACGACGGGCGCGTAGCACCCGTCTAGCAGCAAACTCTCACCCCTTTTCTGTCCAACTCTCTAATGCAAGAGTCAACCGTTACTCTCAGTCTTTCATTTATGCAACAAGTCAACTCTGGAACTGTCTTCCTCTGTCTGTATTTCCTGCTTCCTATGATCTCCAGTCTTTCAAACGCAGTGTGTCCAGGCATCTCGAAATGAATGGATCTTGAATTTGGCTCTCTCTTGTATTTTGTTTTTCTCTTGGAGGGAACAGTATTGCGGGCTCATTGCCTTTGGTTCCTTCTTCCTCACATAAACACACACACACACACACACACACACACACACACACACACACACACACACACACACACACACACACACACACACACACACACACACACACACACACACACACACACACACACACACACACACACACACACACACACACACACACACACACACACACACACACACACACACACACACACACACACACACACACACACACACACACACACACACACACACACACACACACACACACACACACACACACACACACACACACACACACACACACACACACACACACACACACACACACACACACTCCACGCCGCATCTCCTGCCATTCTCCCGCCTGGCGTTAATTCCGTGAGCACAATGGCCGCTCACAGCTCGGTAATCTCGCGTAAAATGTTCATTAATTATTAGCTAGTGTAATTGGTTCCCTGGGCCACAATGAGGCCAACAGCTGCTGGCAATATCAGGGAGTGTTGAGGGAGGCTGGGTGTGCCTGAACAACCAGCCTCCTGCAAGAGCATTGATGTTTTGTACAACTGTATAAATAGCACATCTGTAGCACCTAATTTAACTTGAAGTGCACCACTCTTCCTAAGATACAGGCATGTATCCAGTCTGAACTAATTCTCTTATGGTCGGAACAACTCTAGTATTCTATTCCAGCTAATGATAGACGGTAGTATTCCAATGAATTTTCCTACTGTGAGTTAAACTGTGGATTTCAAACTCCATTACACGTCACCACCTCGGCACTTACACTTACATATTGCATACTTCCTTGTAGACCGGCCTTCAATCTCCCGATTTGAGTGAAGCGTGCATTCTCGTCCGCATGAATCTATATACAGTTTCATGACCATTAGACCCTACTAAACAATATTACGGAGGGTGTTGTCCTGAAAGCTTTGATTATTTTTCATGAAACTGTCGCCATTATCAGGACTTCTAATTTTGCTCATATCTCTCAAAGTTCTTGTCCTATCTTAGAGATAAACGTGTCCATACCCATGTTTCCATGGTCAAGGATTACGTTGAACATACAATATGTATGCAAACATTCAATTACAAACAGAAGTTTGCTTTCATTAACCTTATTACATTTCGATATAACCTCGTTATGGTGTTACCATATTTACTCGAAAATGCTTGCTGACAAGATGTTCCCACAGAATTTCAGAGCATTTCGATTTGTCGTTGAGAAAATTTTGAGACCTATCCTGCTGAAGGTGAAATCAAGGATAGGGTTCTCGAAAACAAGGCATCAAGCAGCCCAGCATCAAAACTTTGGTTTGAGATTCTAGTGAAACCATTTTTTATAATGATGTTGTTTGTCAGAGAAGAACGTGAAGGTGAATGGCCTCTTCACCTAAGGGCGGTGCAAGAGATGCTCCTGCATTTCTTTGCTGCTGGCAGGATTGCATCCAACAAGGTGAACGTTCACAATGCAGTGGCAATTGGAAAGGAACAAATGACGAAATATACACCGACCTGGCCAGTAAGGTTCCACTCTACAGAACCAAAAACGTCGTAACAATGGCTGTCGCCAGGAAGTCCATACGTGTAGGATCTACAGAGGTACTTGATGCCACCTTGATCTACTCGCGTGTGCATGGACTAAAGGCTACAAGAGACACCAGCTTTAAGAAGTTCTGAAACATGAACTGGCTCCGATGCAAACTGCCATGTACGATGACAAAGGGGAGATGGGAACAACAAATGCTAAGTCAGTCATGAAACAGCAGTTGAAAGCTGAGATATCTGCACTATTAGGCCCCGCATCAGAAGCAACAGCAGTTGTTGGAAGTGCTATTCTGTGGGTGGTACACTGGCCATCCAAAGGAACAGTCCAAGACTATGTCAACAACTTTTGCCTCCACGTTTTGGAAAAGGCAAGGTTTTTGGATGTATATTTGGTATTCGACAGATACCATTACTGCAGCATCAGGAGTGGTACAGGACTGGCCAGAGCTGGCCAATTCGCCAGCAGAAAGCACAAGTTGGGCTTGACAACACCACTGCCACTGCAGAAAGTCGCAATTACCGTCACCGAGAATGAGGTCCAATTGACGGAATTGATCTGCCAACAGCATGTGGTTGTTAGCCAGAACGATGCCTTGGACCACAAACTGGTTATCACCTGGAAGGAGTCCACTCCGATCGAGACGTTTAAAGGGATGCAAAGAAATCTGATTGATTTTCGGACGACGCACGAGGAGGTGGATGTGATCATAGTTCAACAAGCTGCAAAAATAACCAGTGAGGGTGCAAAGAACATCAGTGTTACTTGTGATGATACCGATGTGTTTCTATTGCTCATGTATTTCTTCCGCACACTTGGACTGTCGTGGGCGTTGACTATGGAGAGCACTGGGTCTGAGAGGACACGCATGGACACTGGCGCGAGTGCAGAAAAACACAAGTCAATATTACTCCAGATCTTCCTGGTGCGCATGCTCTGAGAAGATGTGCCACAGTTGCTCAGTTCTATGGCATCGGGAAGACAAGTGCAATCAAGGCACTTCATGCTGGCAACCGCTTTCAAGCACTCGGAATAATTGACTCGCAGACTGACGATGTGGGCTAGTAAAAGAGGCTAATGCTTTCATGGCCAGCTGCATTGGAAGTACAAAGATGGACAATATGTCTGACATGCGAGTCAGTGTCTTGTCAGCCAAGAAGGTAGATCGGAAGGCAACTGCAGCCCCTGACCTAAAGAATCTCCCACCCACAACGAAAGCTTTTGAGTTGAACATACGAAGAGCCCACATTCAAGCTGCTTTATGGATGTCAACCTGTAAAACCGAACCCCCGACGTTGGATCCCACATTGTATGGATGGACGTCCGAAGACCTTTCAAAGTCGCTAGTTCCTTTGCTACTGCCTGCAAATACACCACTAGCGGCTCAAGAGTTACTCGAGATGATACACTGTCGTTGTTCCTCCCAGAAACCATGCTTAACATCTCAATGCCGTTGCAATGCAGCCAAACTACCATGCACTGAATTTTGCTTGTGCCGTGGAGAGTCGAATTGTAGAAAAACAGTCACAGCCTTGGAAGCAGATGTAGAAGTAGTGAATGTTGAGTAAATCATCACCACTTGAATCCTTAGTACACCATTGGACCACAGTTGATAAATTGTGAAACAGTGAAGTTCTCTACATCTAATATGACGTCAGGTTATTTACGTAAACGTGATACAGTGGGGAACATGTTGGAATTGTCATATGCCATTTATTTGTTGATAAGTCCATGGTGAGAAAGAACCCACTCTGTGTTTAGTCTTTTCCCTCATCATTATTTATTCGTAAACGATGGAGGGATCTAACGTATTTTGCTTGCATTTTCACTTAATTTGCAAATAAATCCTCTAAAAATTAATTAAACGACGATTTTTAACCTTTCATCATAACCTTTGACCACGATAAATCTCTAAGATAGAACAAGAACTTAGAAAGATATGAGCAAAATTAGAAGTTCCGATAATGGCTACAGCTAATTTGCATATCAGTGCATTTTATAACAAATGCGCAGAGATATCAGAGCAACATCCTCCCCAAAGGTTATGAAAGTGTTCAAATATTTTATGAGGACGCGAATGCACGGTACCCCTATCAGACTGCCGGACTGTAGGACTGTCTCATTCCGGACTGATGTATTGAACTGGTGTACGGGAGCCTGAATCTTGAATAATATCTAACCAAAAGGTGTATTTTTACTTGTACTACAAGCCGCCAGATAAATGAGATCAACGCGAGTCTATTCTCTTGTTGGAGACAACATTGAAAAAGCCTTTGCTGATTTCAAGCCATTAATCTTACAGCACATATTTTCACAAGGTATACTCTCATTGTACCTCCCCACTCTATACCACACCACACTTCCAGTTCACCTTATCAATTTCTTTGTCTCCAACATCGATTTCTTTACTCCGTGCTCTGACACTTTCTTGAAGGAAATTTGGAAATATGCCACTATTCCTACAAGACGTATTTTCAGAAAGTGTAGTTTGTAGCCCTGCCCCAACGTCCACCACATTTCCATCCCATCACCACCATTCATATGATCACCACACACTTCTGTTCTTTGATGGTTTCATAGCGCGACGTAGGTCACACTGCCGGATGAAAGTGCTTTCTTTAGAAATATGACTTCCCGGAAAATGCCAAGATTTTCTTAATCCTGTGCAACACGGCATAGTAGTTTATATAAGACAAAATAGACTCCTTTGTCTGAAGTGTTTTTCCCATAACCGAACAAATCTGTCAAATTTAACCAAAATAAAACTCACATATCTAAATTCATGGTCACGGATTTAATCATTTTAACACTGAGGCTCATATGACCCACCTCCGGCTGAAATCAATCATCTGAAGTTAGCTGGAATAAAATGCTGAGGGTTGCCCGAACCCAAAGATGCTAAGTAAACACCAGACACAAATATCCTGTAATAGGTACAGTATTATACAGTATAAAGACGCAAACTTCAAAACACATACGACACCGGTGCTTGAAAACATTTCTTACCATAAGCCAAAGAAGCCTACCTGCAAATTCAGTGGAAAGCAGTCCTGCTTTAATAATAGGACGTTTTGTATTTTTGCTACATTCATGATATATTCAGACGATTTTTTAAAAGATATAACCTAACCCCATTAGTCTGAACCTCTCTTTCCAGGCTACGTAGGCTAGTCTAATGTTACCAAGAAAAAGTCAGCACTTATATACTCGGGCTTACTGGGGCAAAACTGTCCTTATTCAGTATCACTTCGTCTCTTGCTTTAAATATTCTCTTTGGTGCCTGCGAGGTACCCCTTTACCTTTTGTCACCGATATAGCCGGGAGACTCCACCGCCGGTTATGTAAGCGTGCCAAACCTCCCTCAAGATCCCCAGAAAAAGGGATGTTGGACTGCAGGAGAAGGGTGACTTCAGCCTGCTGTCCACCGGGCACACGTTTCACATAAGTGCAGCGGTAACAACAACAACAACATAACAACACAGAAGCAACAACAATTTTCTTTCCTCGGTGTTCATGGTCCCGTCCTACTCTCTGATCCCTTTCACTGTAAACATCTAGCGAGTCGTGAACAAATTTTTTCATGGTTGGTTCTGAGTTAATTGAAAAACAGTTACGCCACTCGGTAAAATCCCCTCCGTACTTCCATCTATTCCGTTATTCTCACTTAATTACATGAACTTTCATACTTACTTTGTCAGGCCAGTCTCTTGGTATACAGGCAGTCTTCGTTATATATCATGATTGTGTTCCAAACGTCACAGCTTTTTCTATACAACTTTACTCTAAACTGAGGCAAACTAGTATCAGCAGCAGTAGCAATAGTAGTAGAAGTAGCAGTAGTAGTAGTAGTTGTAGCAGTAGTAGTAGTTGTTGTCGTTGTTCTTGTTATTGTAGTCGTTGTTGTTGTTACTGTCGTCGTCGTCGTCGTCGTTGTTGTTGTTGTTGTTGTTCTTGCCCTTATTGCAACCCTCAGGTTTATCTGAAATGTGAACACAGTAGACTGCAAGCTGAAGTTTCCCCCTCATCTGCAGTCCACCATCCTCCTTTCAGGGGATAGAAAAGGAAATGAGAGGCTTCTGGATAACCAATCATCACAGCCATCCAGCTATGTCAGTGCCACAGCGCGAAGGCGCCCCTCTTCAGCGGCTAGAGGAAACTACCATATAGGCTATATGGTAAATAATGACACTTAACACGGTGAGTCTTTTCACCGAGGGCCATCGAGAGACACCGAGGGCCACTGGCACAGCATGGTTAGGCTAGGGTAGGTGAGGTTAGGTGAGGTGGCCCTCCGTGAAAAAGACCGACCTTTCCGTACCATTTTTTTTTTTTTTCTGCAGACAAGACGTTGATATTCCTTTAATGTGATTTATGTTTTATAAGTCGATGCCAAAAAGACAGAGCGATCATACAAGAGAAAAATAAAGTGGCTCTCGGTGGTCCTCGGTGAAAGACAAGAGAAAAATAAACTGTCTCTCGGTGGCCAAAAAGACAAAACGAACGTACTAGTACAAGAGAAAAATAAAGTAGCTCACAGTAGCCCTCGGTAGAAAGACCGACTACTTTAATGGCCAATTTTTAAAATTACCTTTGGCTATAATAGCAAAAAGCGACGTCAGAAATACCACTAATAAAACAGAATTACTGTGCCCCACCTAGCCTTCCACCTCTTGTCACTTGTACTGAGGGCGAAGCCTAACTGCGGTGTCGCTGATATAACTGTGTAGCTCCGCTTCCTGGTGTTGTATAAACATGTATCTTCTTCCCTGTCCCTCGAATCAAGGATCGTGGACTGCAAGAAAAGGGACACTTCATCATGCAGTCCACCTGGTTTACGTCCAGATGAGCCTGTTCCACAGCGACGACATTCTATCAATCTCTTCAAGCTGCTGGATACTCTGAATCCCAATCAGCCGAATATCCATAATCATTCACTGTTACATTCCACTAGTATTACAGAATATATTTAATTGCTTTTGGTATCGTATTCCTTGAGTTTCCGATTCCTACCTCCTGGCAGTTTTATTCAACCCCTGAATGATGTCTTAACGGTCAAGGAGTTAATGAATGCTATATCTAACCCCTTCAGTTCGATAAGTTGTCTCTGGCAGGGAAAATAAAAAAAAAATGTCATCAGCCTGAATGGACTAACAATAGAATACGAGTACTGTATATATGTAGTTTTATACCTTTTCCAACCAGTTTATAAGAACCGTCCAGAATTCTAGGATTACTGTAACATAAACTAACTTAACTGCATAAACACCAAAATATTTATGGTTCTGTATATTTCTGTAGATTTCTCACACCCCGCCTTCTCTCACACTGACATTTTCTTTCATTTTCTCATACACTTTGTCACCTTCTGGACCCTCACACTCCATCATTCGCATTCTCTATCACCGTCATTATATCTCACCAATGCTCACAATCCCTTTTATTCACTTCATTATACTTATACACTCTTTCACGTCACAATCCAAGACAAACCATTTGTCAGGGAAAAGTAGGTAGTAGTGACACCATCCCTAATCTTGGCTCAGTCATTACTTCGACACTTGTCTCTTCTAGTCCTCGATATGTCACATCTTGAGTAAATCATAGTAGACGACCATGCATGACTTGACCATGACAATACAAAGGAGTTAATTAGCTGGATTCTCTGGGATGAGTAAGAAGATACTGGATGGTGTTGACCCCAGTCACTGATACGAAACGCGGATGCTCAGCAAATAGGCCACTGCAAGAGGACCGGACGTTAAACTCAGCAAGACGCGACCGATCGTACGACAGTACTAACTAGAAAGCACTCAAAGAGCGCATGCCTCCATTAATACCACTGCCATTAAAAAGGATCCGATCCGGATCCATGGAGTTATTGTGAGAAATACATAGGATCCGGATGCGCCTCAAAATTTAAAGAATTGTTCCTAGATCCATGGTTCAATCTTCCACAAAATTTTACTGAAATTCATTGAGGACTTTTGGATGTTGTGGGGGACACATAGGATCCGGATCTGGATCCGGAATAGCCCCCAAATATAATCGATTCTCTCTTGACCCTTGGCCCACTCTTCCACAAAATTTCATTGAAATTAATTGAGAACTTTTAGAGATAAAGTGTGGACAATCAAACAGAGAAACAGAGGTGAATACAAACCTCTTCAAACTTCATTGGTGGAGGTAATGAAAGAACGCGATACACAGCGGAAAATGGAACTAGATAAACTAAAATATTTGAATCCATAAAAAGTATAAAACATGAATGTTAAAACAATGAAAGAAAAGCATTCTGGAGCCGATTGCTAATCGCCCGCCAGAATATACCAAGTTAGAAGCTCGGCCGCCGGGGGGAGGGCCGTCGGGCGGCGTCCCTTCGGGGGGAACAAGGGGGCGGGGTCCCCCGGGGGGCGCGGTGGGGCGAGGCCTCCCCGGGAGGGGCCATCCGGGGAGGGGCCTGGGGTCGGTGCCCCACTGGGGTAGCCGGGGGGCGGGCCGAATGGAGGCGCCCCTCCCTTGGGGGGAAGGGGGCGCAACCCCCCGGGGGGGGTCCGGAAGATTTTGGCCATGTCTCGATATCCTGAAAGTTTCTTGTTGATAGCTCAAGCCGTTCAGGATGGTGCTAAAGGAAGGTGATAAAATCTAGTTGACCTTTGGCAGCCATTTTGATGTCCCTGACCATGACCCCAACTGCCCATTTTCGAAGTCGTCCAAGGTTTTGGCCATATCTTGATACCGTAAAGGCTTCATGTTGATAGCTCAAGCCATTCATGAAATACAATAGTCCCAAAGGCAGGAGATAAAAACTAGTTGACCTTTGGCAGCCATTTTGGCGACCATGGCCTTGGCAGTGACTGCCCATTATCGAACTCGTCCAAGATTTTGGCTATATCTTGATACCCTGAAAGTTTCATGTTCATAGCTAAAGCCGTTCATGAGATATAATGGGAACACACACACACACACACACACACACACACACACACACACACACACACACACACACACACACACACACACACACACAGACGCGGGCAAAAAATGTTATTGCTCCGCCTTGGTAAAGGCAGGTAATAACAAGAACTCAATAATAATCCGTCCATGACTTGTGTAACTCACATAATATTACACTGCCTTATTTGTTTACAGTTATCGAGCCTCAACCATAGTTTCATTGACTGTAACCACAAAAATGAACTGCAAATGAAACATATTACTGGCCTATATTCGCATTTCAGTGTAAAAACAATCAATAAATAATGAAAATATAATTACTCAATTTGTAGAGAGTTCCGGATAGATATTGCTGGTAGGCCATATACAGGCTGCAGACCACTGGCTGGGAGCCCTTGCACTAGCAAATAACTGCCTCAGTCTTAATACATTTTAATTACCTTCACACATACCCGAGAGAACTGCAAATTCACCTTCTTTCTAATAACTTTCCAGATTTTTCATGACTCTGTTCTTTCCCTGAGCCAATACAGTTATGAGGTGATATCAAAAACGGTATTTCTGTCTGTCTGTCTCTTTCAAACTTCTAAGTAGCAGAACAAATTCTGGAATTTGGCATGTTATCCTAGCTGGAAAATCTGTAGTTCAAAAATTAGTTTTGCTCAGTTTTCCACTCTTAAGCCCTCCACATCCATCTAAGAAACCCGACAAATCATGACTTTTAACTGAGGAAACGAGCAAGTTTAAGGGTTGCAGGGAGAAGAGACTCTAGGAAGTAAATCAGTTGTTGTTTGTAGATGACCGAACATTGGTCGTCGAGTCAAAGAGTAAAATTCAACGGTTGGTATCTGAGTTTAGCAGAGAATTGTGAGACGAAGAAAGTACCGTGAACTAGAGACTGGACAGACAAAGCACAACAGAATGGAATTACGAAGGCAGTAAATTGTTTGAAATATTTTAAGATGAAAAAAGAATCAGACGATATTCACAGACCCGAAGTACATAACAGAAGAGAAGGTGAAAAATTTTTATTTGTTCTATGCAGCTTGTGGAAGACAGGATCAGTGTCTATTCAGGCAAACATGGGTAGATATGAAGACGTAGTATTGCCAACCGTACTGTATGGAAGTGAGGCATGGACCCTAAATGCTAGGAGTAAGAAGAAGGTTGCAGTGCAAGAAACGAATATACACCAATTCTTAGGGTTCGGCATAGGATCTGAGAACTAATCTGTCCAAATTTGTAGCACAGGAAACTTCTCAACCTTTTCTCCGGCTATTCCATAACTAGGATGTCGAAGTAAATTGTTCAGTTCACACACTTATTCACTTTAAATAGCCTTTATATGAAATAAGGCGCTAAAGAAAAAAAACAAAAAAAAACATGCAGCTTCAATTTCTGAAATCGATCTTCGTGACAGTCTTTGGTTAGGAAGGATGGGTAAGAATGAAACAATAGGTACGGAGTATCCTGCACCTTGCGAACCATGCCAGCGAAGTGAAAAGGTGGTGATGCTGAATTCACTGGTTCATCCTTATGTCAATCCATAAAGGGAAGATTATGAATGTGTGACTTCTCTCAGTCTCACACCAAACTACTTTAAAATATGTCTGTACAGAATAGAACGAAACTTAGCACATAAATAGATGTGGAAATCCCGAACACACACACACACACACACACACACACACACACACACACTCACACACACACACACAATATATATATATATATATATATATATATATATATATATATATATATATGCCACGTGGTTTTTGAGATTTTGTATTAAAGAATACTTTATAATGTTATATGGTCAATGAATTGACTTGTCAGAATCAAGCAATGATTGATACTTTATGCCGACTTACTTCGCCGATTCTCTAAGGACGAGAATTTTTTTACTTTCTCAGCAGTACACAGCAGAGATTAATTACTCACAAATGCTGTTTCTTAGTACTGCTAGCCTCACGAGAAAGTGACTCCACCCCTGACAATCAATAACTAATGCTATGAATGATAAGCAGGTTCTTGCAGGTGCATTAACTCCAAGTTGCACAACGGATTTAATTTAATAAAAAGAACTGGCCTAAATACCAGTTATGAATAATGCAAAGTGTTTATGCAAACTAGGAGCGATAAGTGAAATAAGCTTAATGTGGAGATATAAAACACGAGTTTACATTAAGCTCAAGAAAAAGAACTTAATTTATTAATTACAATGAAACAAATTTACGTTACATAAGTCTCAAAATGAATTCAAAATAACAAGGAGAATACACTCACTCACTCACTCAAAAGCTAACTCTTAAACCTAGGAAAAACGAAAAGAAAATACTGGTCAGAGAGTGGGCTAAGCGGAATGGACTGGGCATCGTTGCTGAGGAAGGACGCTGCCACACACGCTGAACCTCTCGTTGATTCATGCTAGGTGGAGATTTAGGAACTCGGACAACGGCGGCGCTGCTCCACACTGGGCCCAATCGAACCTACTCCCCCGACGCTCTAATCCTGACTGAATTCAAGAAGCGAGGCGAGGGCTGAGGCCAGTCGCTAACAGGTAACGGCTATCAGAGAGAGTGAGCGAAACACGCCCATAATAAATCGCTCAGCGAAAGCACTAATGTTGCGCGCAAGAATGATCACTTATGAAACAGTGAAAAATGTTGTGAAAACCGTCCCAATCGAATAAATGCGTGGGCAGTTGACTGAGTGATACTTATTGGGATTCCACTAGAATTCACGGTTTCCCACCAGAGTTCAATGTCACGGGTTTATTTAGATAAAGAATCGCGCCAACTCGTGACATTACACCCCATTGAAATCAAAAAAATTTTTCCCTTCAGGAAAAAAAAAAAATTCAATTTGCATACATATAAATCCTAAGTCAGTCACACAAGATTCACACTGTGGTGTGTGTGTGCTATCCTGCTACAGGAGAAAGTCACAGTCGCCAGTGAGCGAAAAAACTCATATTTACATTAATAGAAGCAAGCTTGAGGAAAAAACTCCGTGACGACGGTGAAAAATCCTGTACTCAGGTCAAACTGAGCGAAAAGTTTGCTACATTTATGTTAACAACTAATTGTTATGTAGCGTGATGTATGTAATACATGGTGTAGGTGTGACAGTTGTGGTGTAACTGTACCTAAGTGTAAAATTAAATAATGCTAATTGTCGACGAGGCAGAAGAGAAGAAGCAGCAGCATGCGTCAGGGACGATCAGCTGTTCTGCATGACAATGCTGCACCCGCAAGCTGCACCTGTGAAAGGAATCAAGGTGGAGCATCAAAAGTGTCATTTCTCTCTCTCTCTCTGCCTAGCAATCAGTACTTATGTTATTATTAACCAGGAATCGTAGTCTTTGGATTTACAAATCTCTCAGAACTCTTGTAGTTTACTGGTTAACGCTTATTAACCAGGAAACGTGCCAGTTCTTGAATTTACAAATCTCTGAGAATGGGCAGTTTACTAGTTAACCTAAAATTATTAACCAGGAAACGTGCCAGTTCTGGAATTTACAAATCTCTGAGAACGGGCAGTTTACTAGTTAACCTAACTCTACACATACGATTAATTATGGGAAGCTGAGAATCCCTACACAATCTCGGGCAGGTCACATTTTAACACCCACCGTGGGTGTGAACACTCATGTGGATAATATGCATTCTCAGGGAATCCTCTGAGAGGCCCACAGCTCGAGACGTTCCACAAGGTAATTCATACACAGCCTTGGACTGTCTCTGTGTGGTTCTCGAACTTCCCCCTTAACTTATGGTACATACATATGTACAGGCCCTGAACATACTGTGTCCTGTGGAGCCAACAGGCGAGACGTCAGGTTTACACCCACTTCACCACTGCCCTCTCTTTCAACTGCTTCAGAGATTATGGGTGTGGGATCAAACGGCGCAGGAAGGACATGTCCCTGATTAGTGGTACGAGGACACACATTGCAGGAACACACAAAACTATCTATTTCTCGTCCCATCCCTGGCCAGAAAAAGTCAGCACAGATACGGCCCTGGGTTTTCCTTTTGCCCATGTGACCTCCTGAGGCTGAACAATGACCCCATTCTAACACTGCTTAGCGGTACTTAGCGGGAACGACAAACTGTAGTCGAACCTCGCCCTGGGGTGTTCGTGACTCACGGTACAGCCGTCCTTGTTTACGAAGGAATTTGGCTTGACCTCCCCGTGAATACTTTATCGCTCTACCCTTCTGTTTCTTCCGCACGGCAGCAAGTGTCGGGTCAGAATGTTGTTCTTGAACAACAACTTGGCTACACATCAGATCTTGCGGCAATTCAGTGGCCACCGGGGTGACACAGTTTAGAGCCTCAGCCATGGCTCGTGTTACTGTAGCCGAAGTCTGAGTAGTGTCATCTTCAGTGCAACTATACTTGGCACCAGGAATATTGCCTATGATAAGGTCAAACAAAGGCTCTGGCATGACAACTGCGAGTGTTGTACCAGTGTAAAATGGAGATGTCACCTGGATACATGCCTCAGGGAACAATCTCACTGATCCATCAATAAGCTGAGCTTGGATCTGTCGACCTCTGTACTCCTCAGGCCGAACTAGACTCTGCCTAACAGAGCAACCTGAGGACCTATTGTCTCTCAGGACCTTCACAGGAATGTCTCCCACAAACCCTGGCTGAACAAGGAAGGCACTGTCACCCGTGGGAGGGCCTGTGGAGGAAGCAGCCAGCCACTGATTAGGCTGCTGAATAAATGATGCGGCAAACATGGTGCCCTGAGAATTTGGTACTTGAGGGGTTGTACTCACTGTCTGGGGAGACGGAGCATTGGCCTCCTGTGGAGGAGTGTTCACTGTCGCTGGGGGACTAGAGAACTGTGGGGAAGTACCCGTACTGCTAGGGACGACACCACCGTGCTGCTGCTGAGGAATGAAAGCTGCGTTCGCCTCCTGCCTCCGATACACTGGGGCTGGTGCAGAAAGGGTTTGTCCCGACGGTCGGTTGCGTGGCTGATACTACTGCTGGTTAGGGTACTTGTTGTACCTCTTCCACTCAGGTTTCTTCGTGTTTTGCCCCTGGTCCTTCTTCTGCGGTTTTGGACCTTGGTCATTATTCTGAGAACGGCCTTGTTGCTGGGGTTCAGTCTGAGACGGTTTCCCAGATTTATCAGCTTTCCTGTTCCAGGTGTGCTGCTTACGAGTTTGATACCCGTATGCAGTGAAGAATGCATCAGCCTTCTCCACCATTTGGCTGGCATCCCTTACCTGGCAGATCTTAAGCTGAGCCATAAGCTTGGCAGGCCACAACTTTTCTAGCTTCATGCGCAGCATAAGGTCAATTATCCCCTCATGCGTGGAAGGAGTTTCATCTTTCTCCATCCACTCATCTAAGTAAGCAATAAGCCAGTTAAGAAACTGAACAGCAGTGTCTTTTATCTGTAAACGCGCCCTCATGAACTGACTCTTGGCGTCATCAACTGTGAGACCGTACGCTTTGACGAGTGCGGCCTTCATCATCTCATACGTGAGATTGTCTCCACGAATTCTGTGGAGAATATCGAGAGCACGGCCCTCAAACAGACTAAGAAACTGAAGCCGCTTAGCTGCATCATCCAGCTGGTACAGTTGAGCCATATCTTCAAAACGAGCTATGTATGGCTCAATTCGCTCGCCTTCCTTGTATGGGGGAAGCTTGATGTGTGGGGTCGCCAGAACATGTGCAGGGAGAACGCTCGTGGAGCTTGGGCCAGCTGCACCAGATGTGTCTGAAGCCAAGGAATCTCGCTTGAGCTTCAACATTTCAAGTTCATGTTTTTCACGTGCCTCGCGCTCGGCACGTTCGTGTTCTCATTGTCTCTCTCGTTATTCTAGCTCGTATTGACATTGTCTCTCGCATTTCTCGCCCTGTTTTCGCTCATGTTCTAACTCGAGTTCGTGTTGTTTTCACTCGTATTCGCATTGTTGTCACTCGTGTTCACGTTCTCTCTCACGTTCCTCGCATTGTTTTCACTCGTGTTCACGTTGTTCTTGCTCGTGTTCGCACTGGATTCTACACTCTTCACGAGCATCATTCTCGCGTTGCTACTCGTAACTAAACCGAGAGAGGACGTAATCCTTTACTTCTTTGGGGTTGGTAAGCCCCATATCTTTAGCCTCCTGTACACTGATGTTGGTATACATGATGCTAAGTCAATCTAAGTGAACTAGAGACCAAATACCGACTGCTATTTTGCAGAGAAAGATGCCAATAATCGACAATAAAGAATATAGGCACAGGTTAGTGGTGACCAGTTTTATATAGTTAAACTGGTAAAGAAAGAAAATTAATCAAACAACTGACTGTGAAAACTATTATGTAAAATTAATAGAACTGAATCAATAATCACCAGTAAGATAGTGCCTATAGACTTTAATGATAAATACCTAAGTATGAGTGAGTGAGTATTATCTCGTGAATAACTTTAGAGCTGGGAGTTAATATCCTGGAATGAGGTCGCCAGATGTCACGGTGTTTTGGGGTATTTTGTATTAAAGAATACCTTATAATGTTAATTGTAAATATGGTCAATGAATTGACTTGTGAGAATCAAGCAATGATTGATACTTTATGCCGGCTTACTTTGCCGATTCTCTAAGGACGAGAATTTTTTTACTTTCTCAGCAGTACACAGCAGAGACTAATTACTCACAAATGCTGTTTGTTAGTACTGCTAGTCTCACGAGAAAGTGACTCCACCCCTGACAATCAATAACTAATGCTATGAATGATAAGCAGGTTCTTGCTGGTGCATTAACTCCAAGTTGCACAACGGATTTAAGTTAATAAAAAGGACTGGCCTAAGAACCAGTTATGAATAATGCAAAGCGTTTATGCAAACTAGGAGCGATAAGTGAAATAGGCTTAAAGTGGAGAAATAAAACACGAGTTTACATTACATTACGCTCAAGAAAAAGAACTTAATTTATTAATTACAATGAAACAAATTTACGTTACATAAGTCTCAAAATGACTTCAAAATAACAAGGAGAATACACTCACTGGCTCACTCAAAAGCTAACTCTTAAACCTAGGAAAAACGAAAAGAAAATATTGGTCAGAGAGTGGGCTAAGCGGAATGGACTGGGCGTCATTGCTGAGGAAGGACGCTGCCACACACCCTGAACCTCTCGCCGATTCACGCTAGGTGGAGATTCAGGAACTCGTTGGACAACGGCGGCGCTGCTCCACATTGGGCCCAATTGAACCTACCCCCCCGACACTCTAATCCTGACTGAATTCAACAAGCGAGGCGAGGGCTGAGGCCAGCCGCTAACTTGTAACGGCTAACGGAGAGAGTGAGCGAAACACGCCCATAATAAATCACTCAGCGAAAGCGCTAACGTCGCGCGCAAGGACGATCACTTATGAAACGGGAAAAATGTTATGAAAACCGTCCCAATCGAATAAATGCTTGGGCGGTTGACTGAGTGATACTTATTGGGATTCCACTAGAATTCGCGGTTTCCCACCAAAGTTCAATGTCACGAGTTCATTTAGATAGAGAATCGTGCCAACTCGTGACTATATAGATATATATATACATATATATATATATATATATATATATATATATATATATATATATATTCGTGGTAGGTGGGGGACGCTCACCATCCACTCACTCGATGTAGTGCTGCTGTCAGGTGTCTGCCCTTTCCTCTCCTCCATCCTTCTTTCCTTCAATCCTCTTCTGTCTTCCTTTCCTTCATTCTTTCCTTGTCCTTCTGCCTACGGGTAACTTTACACTCCCTCTTCTGTCTTTCTTTCCTTCAATCTTTCCTCTTCCTTCTGGCTGTGGTTGACTCTACACTGAGTGACAAGCCAAATGGCTTCCTGTACACTAGGAAACTATTTACTACTCTAGGTGATGACCATATAACCAAATTTTGGCACCTGGTGGTTTAATGGGTAATTAATGCGCTCCAGTCGGATTGAGCCGGTGAAGCTTTATATCCAAGGAATGGTTGGGGTTTATTGCTCATGTAATGCCACTCAGGGATGAGTGAGGCTGGTCACTCTTATCTTAAATGTCGGGACCAACTGCCTAGCCCCGGGCTCCTACGCTCCTCACTGGGGCAATGTAGGATTGGATGATGATGATGATGATGATATATATATATGTATATATATATATATATATATATATATATATATATATATATATATATATATATATATATATATATAATACTAGCTCTGAACCGAGCTGAAGCCCTCTTATGCCCACTTAGTACTGATGGGCAAGGTGGTGGTTATGACATTATGGCCACAACAACCAACCCCACCACAGCTACTGCCACGAAGATCATAAAAGCTACCACCACCAAAGCCACCACCATTTTCTATTGAATAAAATCGTCTGTTCCATCAAGGAAGTGATAGAAATCTGACCAGTCTGACTAGATGTGCTTCTGTGTGTGTGTGTGTGTGTGTGTGTGTGTGTGTGTGTGTGTGTGTGTGTGTGTGTGTGTGTGTGTGTGTGTGTGTGTGTGTGTGTGTGTGTGTGTGTGTGTGTGCGCGCGCGCGCGCGCGCAAAAATGCATGAAACTCCAGGGAAATACCCCGCCAAATTTGTCTTAATTTCGATGGATTATTATCGGAGAAAAATACAAAGAAAGAAATTAAGGCATGTAAGACGTACAGAAAAATTAATACCCTTACCATTAACTATGAATATGTATTAATCATTCGAGACAGTTTTCGAAGTGCTCAGCCTCAACACTAAAGAGAAGAATCCTTCAATAGCTATCACCCCAAAGTGCAGAATCTCTCTATCTATCTATATCTGTCTATCTATCTAACTATCTGTCTATCTATCTATCTATCTAGATAGGTAGATAGATATAAGGCAGGCTCGGAACACTTATATTTGTAATAGTTATGCTCATATTATACTGGTTTTATCACACTGTTTTGGAAATGTTGGTTAGAATTTTATTTTCTCTCTCTCTCTCTCTCTCTCTCTCTCTCTCTCTCTCTCTCTCTCTCTCTCTCTTCTTCTGTCCCACTTGTATTCATTTTACAGTCTCACCTTTTCATACACGTTCTCTCAACCATTCGCACAATCTAACGTTCATTCACACAAATTGTCTCGATCTGCTCTCACACTTTTTTTTCTCACACTTTCACTTTCTCCCACACTTTCACTTTCTCCCACACTCTCTCACATACTTCCACTCACTCACTGTCACTTGCCCTCTCACTCATTATTCCTACGCGAATTCTTTCACGTAGTACCTCATGCTCACCCTCTTACATTTATGTTCAAGCTGTTACTCTCTTTCACCCTGTGAAACTCACTCACTTATGCATTGTCTCATTCTCACAGTTACCTACTTACTCTCTCACACTTTCATCCTTTCATATTATCACTTTGTTGCTTTCATATTCACAGACTATTTCAAACTTTCTCTCCTACTTACTCTCATAACCTCTTAGTCACTCTCACAATCAGTCTCTCTCACTCGCATTCACACAAAAGGTTTCTTAAATTTGGTTATGGCACTTTAATCTGGGGTCTTTTCAGCAAGACTACTCCAGCTATCTTCCTCAGTTATTTATATTTACTAATTTGAACTTTAGCTGAACTGAAATCAACATTTGAGCGAGGTGTTAAACTTTCAGCAACAACTCATTCTGATCAGAACATCGTCACATGAATGTAAAATCTAAATCACCTTCGCAAATTAATTTTTCATTAAAATCCTTAAAGCCTAAGCTGATACTACACAAGAAACAAAAACTGTTGATTTAAAGTTTTATTGAAAGGAAATGAGCTTATGTTTACTTTTAGAGAGTTAAAGTGACTTTATTAATCAAGGTTAATAGCAAGACACTCCCCATGTGACACCGTAGCAATGTGAGGTAAATGGTATTTCTCGGTAATGTAATATTCGTAAATATGTTGCATTCAGAACTGGTCAGTCAAAAAGCCTCATTCTCTTTAGCTATAAACGCATCTAGTTCCTCGTTCATAGGGATATATTAACAAGTTATACCGTATAGTAATCTACTGTATGTTAGATAGGGGGCTCCACCATCCACACATTCGATATACTCCTAGTGCTATCATTATTGCAGGTGACTCAACGTCAGGTGGCAAGCCAAAAGGTTTTCTTAAACGATTGTGACTATGTAATACTATGGGTGGTAACTACATAGCTAACATGGATGTAAAATATTAAGGGTACTTGGGGCTATTATTTCACAAAAAATGCAACACTGGAACAAACGACTGTTCTCTCCCGCCTTGCGTATCTGGTCTGAGTAGCTTAGATTCAGTCCTCTACGCTCCTGTGGGGCAGGGAGGGATAAATGAACGGATATTTTTAGTACTTACGTAGCATCGGCATTGTTTTCACAAAACACATGGAAGATGTCAACGTGCCATACTTTAAAACTGTATGGGAATACAGAGGATCTGGGATGCCTCCTTAATTTACATTGGTTAGGTGCAACGAGTCTGTCTAGGGAACAGAAGCAGACAGATAGATAGACAAACAGACAGATGGATAGATAGGTAGGTTGGTAGGTAGATAGGTGGAGAGAGAGAGAGAGAGAGAGAGAGAGAGAGAGAGAGAGAGAGAGAGAGAGAGAGAGAGAGAGAGAGAGAGAGAGACAGACAGACAGACAGACAGAGGGGGGGGTGGAGGGGGGCTAACCGTGTCAGAATAATGGAAGCAAAGAGTAGCGTTTTTGTCACCTGACACCTCTCCGGCCCGTGTACAATATTTTATACAGCGTGACGAAATTTAACACCCTATGCCGACTACCACCACATTTTCATCCAGTACACAGCAGCTTGTTTATAGTCACCGATTAAAATTGGCACTGGGATTGGGTTTGGCTGTTAGCACATTTTTGGAGAGCTTAATCAATGCAAAGGTTAGTCAGTGAATGTTACTGTCTACATAGTAAGGCTGATCAGCACATTTTGGAAGCTGGTAATCAGTACAAAATATCCGTCAATGAATGTTAGTGTCAATACATATTAACACTGACTAGCAGATTTGGGAGCTTGGTAATCAGTTTAGTGGTCAGTGAATGATGACGTTTGCCATTGTACTGCATCTCAAGGGAATTGTGTTCGTTTAGTTTCTAGCTGATGCATCCAATTTCACTTCATTTTGAGAGGATTAGTAAGGTTTCGTCGCCTGATATTTAGTCCCTACACTACGATGGCGTAACAGTTTTTTTCCTAGCTACCTCGGCAGGATTATATATATCTTGGGAACAATCTTTTGTTTAGCAGTTTTGAATAAATGTTTTGTTTAACCTTCCTAGTTCTAAGTCTCTCGCCCTTGATAAAAACCGTCTGGAGAGAGAATAAATATCAAGAATATAACTAAAACTACGTCCATGCAATTATGGGATTAATGTTACTTTTGTTTTGACATGTAAGTTGGTTGCTGGGCATGCAGATCATAACCCTGGCCGGTAATTATTTGGAAGGAAAAACCCTGCACACCGACCCTCAGTCTCGCTGGCACTGGGAACTTGTTACTAGTTATTCTGCATATTACACATTCAGTTGTTTCTGTAGTTGTATATTCTGCATACTCTGAAATCATTATCGGTAGCACATTATGACACCTTAGAATTCAAACATTTTTTTATATATTTTTATATATCGTCATAAGTAACAATAGTTCCATACAGAATGATATTAAACCGAAACATAAAACATCGCTGAAAAAGAGGTGTTACAAAATCTAAATCACCGAGAATAGGGACGTCAGTAGTGCAAAGCTGATACCAGATCTGTTCTCTTCGGAGTTTCTCTCTCTCTCTCTCTCTCTCTCTGACACTTTGGTCAATACAATCAGACCAAGAAGGAAGGGTTTGTTTTATTCTTTATAACCTTAGACGATTTTATTAGGTATGGGGGAGATTTTTTTTTTTTTTTTTTTTTTTTTTTTAGGTAGAGGAGCTAGATATAGTCTTCATAAATCCTTTCACTGCTATAGGTCTCTTCAATGTGATATAAATGCACCTGGTGGTACTTTCGTCAATATGAGAAACACGTCTTCAGAGTAAATATTAAATGTCATATTTATTGTTATCATATCATCCAAGTTCGTAAAAGAATATACGCCATTATGAAAAAGAACTACCTGGGTACAAAAACACTGTCCATCACACAGAGTAAAAAATAACCAGGTTAATTACCACCACCATGTTGCGTCCCTTGCCAGGCAGTGTCGACTGAACTGTTCAGCCCGTCAGGGGAAACTATGCTCACACTCATCTGTATCAATTATTACGAGGGATGTTACGTAATATGTAGGCGAAACAAGTATCCATAACAGTTTACAGATATCCGATATACTTTTTTTCACTTTTTTTCCTTTCTCTCATTCACTCTGAGGATGTCCTTTTTTTTTTTTTTTGTTATTCTTCCTACCACCAAACGATTTTATTCACCTAAGGGAGGCTATTTTTTGCCCCTCTAGTTTGAAAACTCTATCACGATCGGCTGGAGGCATCAGCATCGAAATATACAGACATCATCAGACTGAAAAGATTACTCTTCACTCCAGTTTGACTGTGAAGTGCATGAATATGACAAATGTGTGAATTATGATTACTACAACCCCAAAAGAGTGAAGGATGGTATCCACACAGCTACAGTACACCACTTCTAGCAAAAGATAGTAAACTCTACGGATTCGTATTGCTTCATTTCACTAAATTTGTGTGTATGATTTGGCTATTGACCCCATACTTCCTTTTACAAAACTTAAATCTAACAAAAGAGGAGATGCCTGGGGGGATAAATTCCCAAGGAACAGCCATGCCAAAATTCAAGGAAACTGGTGAAAAAAGGAAGGCATGACATCAGACTGAAAAGTGACTGGAAGAAATAAAGACAAAAGAAACTGAGCAACAACTGTATGACCTCCGTTATTGAGCAGAGATCATAACAAGCAATCACACACACACACACACACACACACACACACACACACACACACACACAAATTGGAAGAAATTATACTCGTATTCATAAACTGAAGCTAAACATAAGGTATTCTGTTAATATATGGGAATAATTTCATGAACACAAACAGGTAAAGTAAGACCCACCCAAATAATTCTTTAATCTCATACTTTTGCCTCCGTAATAGAAGAAAAATAATTAACTTTAACGGACAATGCTTCCTGTAAAACGATATAAAGCATCCTATATAGCAGTATAAAGAATCTTGTGCAACGGTGTAATAAACTGAGTTAGGCATCTGTGTACTAGCATTAGACGCGAAGTAAACATGGTTACGTCGAGGGGAGTAACCCAAGGAACCATCATCATCATCATCATCTTTTTTCCAGCTAAGGATGGAGTTAGGCAGCGTGTATAAAAAAGAAATGAAACGGACCAAAAGTGAAAGAACTACCAGTATTTTCGTGAAATGATCAACACAGTCACTCACACATCCCTCAAGCCCAAGGAACCCTGATGCTGATGGATAAGTTTAGCAGGGAAATCTAATTTAATTAATCAAGATGGCTCATTGATGTATTCATTGTAAAGGCGTTCATCATTAGCTGAGCAAAATCATCTGTTTTGAAACTGGTACGAGCGATGCGTCTGAGAACATCTATAAAGTTATCTCTCACACATCAATAACATGTTCTTCATTTTTCTTGCTATCTCCACACGTCTCAGTCAGCTTAGGAAAGACCTGTAATAGATGGATGGGTGAATGCCATACCTCGCCACTACAGTTCGAAAAGTTAATTCTACACAGAATTAAAATGTTTGGTAGTAGCAAGAATATAATAATACGTCATCGGACTGAAGGGTTTGTGTACTCGTCCTAAGCAGCTTCCCAGACATACTCGTACAACATACCCCATTCAGAACCACTTCCTTATTATTTTATTCCGACTGCCTTCAGACGGCTATTATCAGGAACAGGAAAACCCCCGCGTCTGTCTTAGTACTGTATATTCCATTCAGACCCACTTGTTACACCCGCGTGCACTGGAACCGGCGAGGTATTGTATCCCTAGGTGTGTGTGTGTGTGTGTGTGTGTGTGTGTGTGTGTGTGTGTGTGTGTGTGTGTGTGTGTGTGTGTGAACAAATGAACTAAAATGGTATTGATTTGATTTAGATCATGAAAGTTCTGAGTCAGCCAAGGAGTTTACCTTTGTTTTTTGTTTTTTTTTTTTTTTTTTTATCATTATGACAAAGTATAGGTCATGTGACAAGAACAAATTAAGCACTTGATATCCCAATTGGTCAGTCTTTGTGGAAATGTTCATGGTAAAGGAAGAACAAATGGATTCAGTTTTGAAAAAAATCTGTGAAAGGCGAAGGTTTTAGGGGAAGATCATCGACTGGATCCAACATCTCAACCATTTTTCACTCAGTCTGAACCAACATCAGTGGAAGAACTGAGGGCCATCCAAGAATGAAAAGGTTCGTCTCTGAGAACAGTATGTCGAAAGTCACGGTCACTTGGCAGGATTAACTCAGGCAGTTTTATTTCGATTTGGGCCCAGCTTGTGGAAGGGTTAAGAGTCAGCACGAATGAAGCACAGTATTTTGATTATGAGAACACTCAATCAAAGGCAAACGGTCACAGGGCAAAGTAGTATGATCGGTTTTAAGAACAATTGTACGATGTGGGTGTTGCACTCTCTGAATGCTCCTTCTTGAATCTTGTTAGTTTACACCGTCTACCACCAGATAATTATACTGAGGCACAGGAAAGTCACTGGGATATGCCAATCCATAAGCAGAACAGCAAAAGGGTTTCTCAGAGAGAAAAGTGGCTCCAGTGCAGTGGAAATAGGCGGGAGAAGACGAACCCTCACTCCATGTTTCATAGACAAATTCACGAAGACGAAAGGGAGGAGGAGAAGGAGGAGAAGGCTGGTTAGTGTGCACAGAGTACACGAGAGTCATTAAGTCAAGCAGCCAGTTTTCTTTTTAGTCCCAGTGTTCGTCCAGAATACGAGCTTCGGCAGTTGTTTTTCATCCAGGTTACCATTTGTACTGTTGGGTGAAGTGGGGCAAGAGGGAAATAATCATTGTCCAAGAGTCTGGTTGCATCGATAATTAGGAGGCATTTGGTAAAAGAGAGTCCTTAAATTACTTTCCTCTCGTTATTACCTCCTTCAGTCCGGCGACTCCCACTTCCGTCCTTAGGCTACAGACGAATTTGATTAAGGAAACACTTCTTGTAGTGAAAGAGTTTATGAGGGGTCTAAGTAACCCCTCTAGTTCGGAAAGTGTCTCCAAAGCTGAATAAAATCGTCCATTGATCATTGAAATAAAAGTAAATAATCTGAGTAAAGGAGATAATATGGGCTTCATTACGCGCGAAGACTGGAAGTTTTCAGTATGACGTGGTGTGGATGCAGTCAAACTTGCGGTGACAGACATTATTTATGCTTAAATACTCGGAATCACAAGTCAGAGAACCGTATTGCCAAAGTCTAGTACGATAAGGAGCAGGAAAGTCCCTAATGTATGACAGTAATTTCTGCAGGTACTGAGAAACATAAAATATATCTTGTTACTCCATAAGTCTGTTGAATGGTCTCTGCAACGTAATTTTTAGGCTAATCAAGGCTACTAATCACAGGCACTCCATCAATATCCGTTAAATACTGGAAGCCTGCCTACTTGTTTGTCTTCTGAGTTTATAACATTCCAATGTCTCGAGTAACAGCAGTTCTTCAAATAAATTGTGATTAACAGCTAGACTGCCATTAAAAAGGACAGTACATTTCATTATACGAATATTGTGTGTCTTTTCCCATACCAACGGCTGCAGCTTGCTTTCTTGTTTGTATGTAAACTCGTGTATGTTCAGCAGTTGCAACTTCGTCTCACAGTTTATGTGGTTTGCAGTACTGCGAAAAGGTTAAACAAACTACAGGAATGGGATCGCTTTCCTAAATTTTTTTTTGTGTCCGACTCTGGGCATAGGCTTCACAGCCTGCTTCCAAGGCCCAGTAGTCCTCCTACATACCATGCACCTCTACATATCACCACTTTGGCGCTAATACCCACCGTCCATATTGAATACATGCTTGGGCTGTCTCATACAGGAATGGTGTATTGGTATTAGCGGGGGTATTTTTACAACATGTCGGCTGACCTTCTGGTAGATCAGTAAAGTCTGACTTTATGGAATTCAAATCTTTAAACTGTTCCCTGCCCCAGCGGGGATTTGAACCTGGGTCCGGTAGGACTCAGGCCACCTCTAAGAGGTATTTTGATCTCATATTAGAATATTGATGTCAAACTAGGGTAGACATGGTACAAAGCTCGCTGCAGGCCAAAGTAATTAATTTCAGTAGAATTGTACTTCGCAAAGAGCAGTTAATCCAGCATAGTGTCGTGAGACGTAACTCACACAGGTTCCAGAGGTCATTTATCTACCCGACAGTGCCTTAGTGTTGATAAATGAATCATGTTACCTTTGGACAGCTGTTTGTTGAGACAAATGGCTGTGCTGTAGCCAGACACCAGTCAGCACATCTTCATTATACTTTACTGTGCATACCGGTATATATTTTAAGAGGTAGGTAAGTTATCATCATCATTAATTTCCCCATTGTCAGAATACCTGTAGTATATTATTCCAGAAAAACCCAGATTATTTTACTCAGCCGGGAATTGGTCAAATATGCAAGAGAGTTAATACCGGTAACATTTGCAGTCTCATGACGGAGACAACTCTAGTATTGTACGAGCGTTTCATGGCCCTACCGGGGAGCTCAGTAGCCTACCTGTCCAAACAAGGGGTGCTTGTGAACCATGCTTCGCTTTGGAACAAATGCTTTGCTGCACATAACCAAATGAGAACGGTCTCTGAAGAGATACCTTAGCCAGGACAGCTGTCACTACCACTACCACCATTATCATCACAGCTACCACCACCACGACCATTATCGTCACAGCTACCACCACCACCATGATCATCAAAGCTTTCACCAGCACAACCATTATCATCACAGCCACAACCACCACCACCACCTCCCTCACCATCATCATCATCACAGCTACCTCCACCACCACAGGTATCACCATCACCACAGCTACCACCACGACCATCACAGCTACCATTACCACCACCACCATCACCATCGTTGCAATCACCATCACTACCACCACCACAGCTACCACTACCACCACCATTGCTACCACCATCACCATCACTGCAACCACTGCCACCACGATAACCACAACTACCACGATTTTCCACTGAATAAAACTGTTAGTAGCATCAATGAGATAATAGACATCGGACTGAAAATGTGCAACCCTCTCTCTCTCTCTCTCTCTCTCTCTCTCTCTGCAGAGTAGCATGAAACTCCACGGAAATGCCTGTAGAATTTTTCCCCTATGCGACATGTAACTCCAATGAGGACAATTATTAGGGGCCAAAACACCTCTTCAGAAAATTTTAACTGACATTAAATTCCAACCATCCTGCCAAGTTTCATCAAAACCCTTTTGTTCCAGTTTTATCTCTCTCTCTACACACACACACACACACACACACACACACACACACAGGACTATAGTATATTAGATTCCTGCTAATGTTATTTGATTTTACTCAGCTGAGAGTTATTCATATTATTCTGACAATAGTACCAGCCTTAAGCTTCTCACGTGAAGGATAAATCTAGTATTTCATTCCAGCTGGTGCCAGAAGAGGTCATTCAAGTGAGGGTGTTATTTGTTGTCATTACCACAAACATCTTCAGATCGGTTTCCACGATGTAAAACTCCAGTGACTTGTGTACAATACGTCATCCAGTATCATGTAAATCATCAACGTACTTCACGCAAAGAAAATGTTTATTATTTTGTCGAAAAGTTCAGTTGTGTATCTGAAAAACGTATCCAATCATCGTTTCCACCCCCATTCCCACCCCCTCCAATTTGCCTTACAGTCCATTCCATGGTACAGTCAGGTACAAAGGTTCAACTCCTTTTCCACCACTTTGGTTCCTCACTTGCTTCTGCTGGCTAAAATTCCTAAGCTGTTAAAGGCCTGATGTATTTCTCTGCCCACAGACGACACTCTTTTATGTTCGAAGGAGGAAAGTGACAGATATGCCTTAAGTGTGAGGTAAATGTAATGAGAGTAGGAGAACGGTACATGTGTCTTAGAAATGACATGAAAAATATATTCACGTATTATTAAATTTAATACTATATTTTTGCATTTAGTTTACGCTCCATTGTCACTGAAAAGTTATTGGGAGGATATGTCAACAGTGTCTGCAATAAAACAGAAGGAATTATGGGCAACTCAGTTTCCTGTTATACTATTAAATCTTCTATGCCCCCCCCCTCTCTCTCTCTCTCTCTTTCTCTGTGTTTGTGAATGTATATGTGTGTGTGTGTGTGTGTGTGTGTGTGTGTGTGTGTGTGTGTGTGTGTGTGTGTGTGTGTGTGTGTGTGTGAACTTCCAGAGTCGTCATGCTGTTCCTAAGAAAGACCACACTGGGGGAGTGAGTAGGCATGTTGGTTGGTGCGTGAGTAGAGGATGGGTGGATGGGGGAAAACAAATCCACTGGGGTATAGGTCTTTAGAGTAAATAGGTTATGGCTGGAACAGGTCCATATAGGAAAATAGGGCCATGGAGCGAATAGGTTCATATGTGCAAGTAGGATCACGGTTGAAATAGGTTTATGGAGAAAACAGGTAACTGGGAAAATTTGGTCTATAGGATGGAGTAGGTACATGGGGAAAATATGTCCATGAGGCAAAATAGGTTCATGGTGAAATTGGTCCATTAGGGAAAGTGGCTGGACGGGGATAATATGTCCACGGGGGAAAGTTGTTCAGTGTGGTTGGAAGCAGGTGGGTGGGGAGTTGGTTCCTAGTGGGCATAACCGAAGACGAACTTCTTGTATGAGACTGTTGTTCTTGTAATTATTCGTACCGTTACAGTACTTAAAGGCTGAAGTAAAAAATAATCTTCATAAATAGTGTCACTTGCTAGTCATCTACTGGGAACTACCATTTTCCTTACCGCTTGCTTAGTCCCTTACACAAGCTACTTTATTCAGCCCGACCATCTTAGGGACGAGCAACCAGTCGCCTATCACTGAGTGGCATTAAGTGAGCAATGAACCATAACCTCCCCTTTGATATCCACCCTTATGAGCCACATCGAAATGAAGAGTCTTGACCCACTAGACCTGATAACATGGAACTCATTTCAGAGTCATGCACACAACTGAGCCTATCCTATTTTAGAAGCAGAGTTCTTTTTTAACCAGACTACTGAAATTCTTCTGATTGGAAGGTTAATCGTTACAGACAACTGCGTGTAAGATAATGGAAGATATGATACCTGTGATACTGTGTGTGTGTGTGTGTGTGTGTGTGTGTGTGTGTGTGTGTGTGTGTGTGTGTGTGTGTGTGTGTGTGTGTGTGTGTGTGTGTCCTTGCTTTGTCCTTGTTCCTGTGCGTCTGTGTTTTGATGAACCTCTCCTCTACCTGTCTACCGATTTGTCTGACTGACTATATCTGTCTATCTACCTGTTTATCTATCTATTTATCTATCTATCTATCTGTCTAATCGATCAGTCTATCTACATTTATCTGACTGTCTATCCATCTATCTATATATCTGTCTCTCTAAATCTCTCTTTCGTCACATCTCTCTCTCTCTCTCTCTCTCTCTGTCTCCTCCCCGTGTCCTTGCTTTGTCCGTGTTCGTGAGTGTGGCTGTGTTTTGACGCGGCCTCCTCTGTCCCGTCCCCTTTAAGCAGCTGATGCACGAGGCGTGGCTCTCACACCCAAATATTTGCTGGACCTCGCCCTCTCCTCCATGCACTCCACCATTACACTAAGTCCTGTCCAAAAACACAGTGATGCTGCTTTGTGAGGCTGTGTTAAGTGAATATTTGGTATCATCGGAGTTAAGTGAATGTTTGGTATCTTTCATCTTACCTGGATATTTGGTGTCTTCTTTGTTAAGTGAATATTTGTTAATCTCTATGTATTTATCAGTGTAGTTGACGCTGGACCCTGTGAAGATTGACCCTGATGTACGGACAACCAAGAACGAGTATATCTGTCCTTACCTAGCCTCTTCTCTTACGACATATTCCATTAAACCCAAAACATTAGATGGCAGTGGTATAATCGGTAGCATAATCGGCCCGCAACAGAGAGGTTCCTGGTATGATTGCCTGGCAAGTGAGGAAATCTTTGCGTTTTACCTAAACTTGTACGCATCTACAAGTATAACTGAAATAGGGACTTGGATTATTCATTCGATGGTTGAGTATGGTGGGCTAAGGAAAGGTCTGGACCTGACGAAACATGACTACATTAATGAACCTCGTGTAGTTACGTGGCATTATTATAAGCCTTGTGTATGAGTATGTGTGTGTGTGTGTGTGTGTGTGTATGTGTGTGTGTGTGTGTGTGTGTGTGTGTGTGTGTGTGTGTGTGAGAGAGAGAGAGAGAGAGAGAGAGAGAGAGAGAGAGAGAGAACGTGAGAAAATAAAGAATTTAGTTCAATTATTCTTCTGTTATTGTTCAACTACCTTACCAGAAATGTTGAAAATTCCACCATAATGAAATTATGATGACAGGAGTATGTACAAACGCTCGCTCTCTCGCCACGCGTTCATAAAGCGCACTTTACTAGTAGAAATCCTAAGCATACTTCTTCCTTCTCCCACTCCCAAACATGTTTCATCATCACGGGCTTGGCCTCTTTCCTAATTTGTTGTTCGCATTGGTCAAAAAAAAGGGAAAAATCAGTTTTTCTATTTACGATAACCACATACAATTATTGAATCTGCATAGATGACTTCATATAAAGAAGTCTATCTATCCATTGTCAGACACCTTAGTCCCGTAAGGGATGGCCACAAACATATCTCCTCCATGTCGCCCTGTCCCCCGCCATTTCACTGTCCTTCCCCCAGCTTACATACCTCTCTCTCACACACATCTCCACTCCAGCCCTCCATCTCATCATCGGCCTTCTCCTCCCTCTTCCCCCCTCCGCCTCACTCACACTCTCCTCGTTAGTCTTTCGTTCTCCATCCCCTCCATATGACCAAACCTCCTCAGTGTATTTCTCCTAACGCTTTCTATCACATCCACTTCCACATCACAACGCTCCATCACTTCCTCATTTGCCAGTCTGTCACCCCAAGTAACACCATATGCTCTTCTCAAATGACTCGTTTCCACTGCCCTCACTCATGTGTCCTACCAACAAGGTCCAAGCTTCACTTCCATACTTTAGAGTTGGTAACGCAATACTATCATGCAGCGACTTTTTTACTTCCATGCTCACTTCCCTGTTTCTTAACACTGCTTTCAAAGAACCAGAAACCTTTCTTCCTTGTCGCACTCTTTCAAGCACTTCATCCTACAAACTTCCATCCTTACTCACCACAGTACCTAAGTACTTAAATGCACTCACATTTTCCATTTCCTCATCACAGAACCTCACCATCCATTCAGTGACTTCATTTCTCTCGATGACCATAACTTTACTTCTACATTCACCTTTAGATTCCGTTTCTTACACACTCTCCAAGCCTCATTCGCCAGGCTTTACAGTTCCCCTTCCTCTTCATTTAACAATACAGTATCATCTGCAAACAACAGTACAGGAGGTTTCCATACACTGCCCTCTCTCATTCGGGCCGCCCCAACATCCACCACCCTACTTTGTGTCACTCTTATAACCTCATCCATGTACAGAGTGAACAACCCTGGAGACATGAAACATTCCTGTTTTAGTGCAACATACAGACAGAAAAATTCACTCAGTCCACTATCCACAGGCACTGCAGCCTTAATACCCTCATAGATACTCATCATGGCATTTAAAAACTTCCCATTTACTCCATATATTCTTAATAATTTCCACATTGCTTGTGTATCCATCCAACTAATTCCTCTGTTATTCCCCGGACACTGTCAATGAGTGTCCTACCATATACTTTTCCTATTGCACTCAGAAGACAAGTGCCCCTATGATTACCACACATTTCTTTTTTCCTTTTTTCCCTTGTACAGGAGAATTATTATACCTGACTTCCAATCCAGTCCAGTGAAGAAGTTTCCTCTTCTATTAATGTGAAGCTATTAACCTCGTGGAATTCTTTTGCGAGGTGTAAAGGTTATTGCAGCCTTAATTAACCCCTTCACTATTAGGGATCTCTTCTAAGATCAATATATTCTTCTGGCGACAACAAGAAAAGAATATTAATAGAAATGACGCCCATGGGTTTTGAGTTAAAGGAATTTCATATGAGATATTAACCTTCCAACCCGAGGACATCCTTCGCATCTTACTCCTCCTACCTCCAGAATACACAGGGTAGTTTGTAATTAGGAACGGAAATGGAGGTATCTTATGTATTGCAGGAACGGTTCAGTCTGATGATGTGGGCGTAGGTGTGGCAGTGGGTGTAGGAAATGAATAAATGATGCATGATAAACGCCGTCCCTTCAACACACGAGAAATTGACCGAAACAGAGAATGAGCAATGTTGTGTATGAACCATCCTGCGTTCAGCTTACAAGAGATTTAGCGTACAAAAAGGGTTACACATATTTTCGTCACTGGGAGAGGTCTTTCTTGAACTTGAATTAAATCGGCTGCAGTTAGCTGAAGCAAAAAAAAAGAAAAAGAAAAAAAAAAGAAAGAAAGAAAAGAAAAGAAGAAGAAGAAAAAAAAGCTTTGACTGATGGAGTTAATCGCGTTCGAGCTAAACTACGAATTACTGGCCCGCTTGTGGGTGGAGTGTGCTTTTGATCTCTGCTGGCTTCACAGGCTTCGTTAGTCAAAGTGCTTACGGCCATATTATATAAACTGAGTGCTGGAAGGCGTAGGCGAGCCCCTCATATTTAAGGTCATTTAAGGGACCCCTGTATTCAAATTTAGATGTAGTCAGCCTGCATCCCATACTAAAGACTGCAGTTAGCAATGATATTTAAAGGTCAGACATGTTCAATTCTCATCACATGCTTCAGGAATTATCGTCAAAAACTGGGGGCTTGTCCACATTTTCGCTCTCGAATTTTAATATTACGGTCCTAAACTTCTTGAATCAGGGGCAGGTATGTTTCAACTGATTCTTGCTGCCACCAAACGGTTTTATTTTACTTACGGGAGAACTTTTGCAGTGAAAGGGTTATAAAAGGATACACTTAGCCCCTTCGGTTAGAAAATTCTCTTCTACACAAAACACATCGCAAGGAGATATCAATTGAAGATGAAAAAGATATCCTTGGGGTCACTGGGATAATAATTATATAATTATATAAACACAAGTCAGTCTCTGGCCAGGTATGTTTCGTTGCCCTTCTGGCTGATTTGAAAAACAAGTTTCAACTTGCCCATTGCATAGTCAGCTTCAGAAGTCCTGTTGGCGCTCCTACTTTTCTCCCTTGTACTATTGAAAATCAGTGAGATGACCCCCCGGCATTCGATATTGATGACATTAATGCCTCAGATCAGTGTCATAAGTGTCGTTTAATGCAGGTCCTGCACACTGGTTTTCAAGGCCTGTGGAAAGAAAACCAAAAGACGCGACAGGATTTTGACGCCGAGTGTACAGCCGACTTCCACAAACTGTATATGTTACAGATACGTATTATTACTTTTAGCTTAACCTGAGACTATTTTGTTCAGCTAAAAGAGTTGTTGGCCCCCGTGAGCATTGATCATCATACACCCCACGCTTTTTTTCATCGGGTGTTAACCTATTCAGTCCGAGGACGTTTTCTGTATTTCATTCTCACTACCTCCATTCGATTTATTCAGGTTCGGAGAGACTTTTCGAACATGAAGTATAATTATAGATTTCACGGCCCACCTTCACTATAATAAGTCTCCACCAAATTAATACGGTCGTCTGGAGGTACCAGTAACACAGCCAACCAGTGGAAAACGTCACCTGAATCAAGGAGTTAAGCATGTCTACCCTAACTAGGTAATATACTGTATATCTGCTCTGCACTCTTGCCCCCCCTCCCTCCTTCATCGGTCACTTATTATTAGAGCTATTAGTTTATTATCCATGATATGGAGTTATTACACGAGAACTTCTGAAAGTGTGGAGAGTTGTTAGACTGCTTTAAATTTTAGACGCCGAGAATGGACTTCTAGGCCGAATATTGTCGTCTGGCGGTAGAAACAATGATAAAGTTAAGATTTCAACCACTTAACTATGCTATATACAGTGTGCATCATACGGAAATTTCTGAAAGGGAGAAGATTTTTAGCCTGCCTGAATCCTTAGACGAGAAGAGGCCGCTCGTAAATTGAATTCACTCAGCGATAGGACGAATAAGAGTAAACATTTCCCATTTCCTGATATGTTTCCTAAAGCTGATTTTTAAATAGTAAACGAGAACTTGTCGCTCCTTAGCTGAATATTATCGTCTGGCAATAGGAAATGCATAAACATACAGTATAATGCTTATGATGTCCTGAAAGGGTTATCAGCATGCAAAAATATACATGTTCGCATATCCAGAACTTCGCCTCGTTCTTCTTTTCATTTTCGAGAAGCATACGTACAGTCTCTGTCTGTCTGTCTCTGTCTCTCTCTCTCTCTCTCTCTCTCTCTCGTTGTACCTATAGCATTCCTTATTCTCAGGAACCTCTCTGGGAAGCATGTTTTGGACTGGAAACTTTGTAGGTGAAGAAACATAGAGCTGAAAGTCACCGAAGAATACAGAGGAAGTAATGCGCATGCCTCAGTACAAGAAGCTGTATTGACATTATATTTACTGAGGAGAAATCAGGGTACTGCGGCAATAGCTGCAGAAATGTACAGAGGGCACAGTCCTTGATGCCTGAGTGCAACAATGGCCCGTATTCTCGTCGCGGAGGTTCCTAGCACCTCTTACTTAGCGACTTATTTTTGGATACGGCTGGTTAATATAATTTTGTAGGTTA
>NC_137048.1:24141874-24181874 GCF_032717465.1 Coenobita brevimanus
ATTGTAAGAACATTTATTCGTTTCTCACGTTATTATTCACTCTACTTTCATTATGAAGTGTCTGATGGCTGTAACAATTAAGATAAAGGCATAAACAAGCACAGGATAAGAGAGAGAATTCATACGACCCCCAGACCAACAGTGTTTCTTGTTGCGACTGATAGATACATTATGTGGGAGGACTGTGGGATGAAAGACTAACTAATTCACAACAATGATGTGTTTTAATATTTCGCTCCTACTGCCACCAGTCAATTATATTCCTTTTAATAATGACTCATAATAAATGTTTTTATGAATGAAAAGTCTAAATTAAATACAAAAGAGATCATTGGGTTGCTAGAATAAAATGCAAGGGAGTTCACTGGGCTTCAAGATAAAAAAAATTGCGATAGAAGTCATCGGGTTGCAAGAATGTCACACAGAAGAGTCCATCGGATTACAAGAATAAAATGCAAGAGTTCCGAGTTGCAAGAATAAGTTTATCGGGTTGCAAGAATTTAATGCAAGAGTTCATCGGGTTACAAGATTTAAAAATGAGTTTATCGGGTCGGAAGAACTGATAAACCAGCTCGTCGGGTTGCCGGAATAAAATACAAGAGTTCATCGGGTTGCAAAAAAAAAAAAAAAAAAAAAAATGCTTTAGGTCGTCACGTTGAAAGGGATTAATTACTGAGAGTCAAAAGATTAACATTTAAGCCAACGCAACGCCCAGCTGTCAGACGCCAAGCCCCCTCTGACCTTCCCCTTCACTTTATGCACCTCAGCCTTTTCACGCCAGTTCAATTAGCCATCATGTTTAACCATGAAGTGCAGGTACACATTAATTCAAAGATATTAAAGTATGAAGCCTTATGGTCAATTAAAAGCTTATTCTATTTACTAAAATTGTATCCTACTTATTATGTTCTTACTGCTAATGACTTTAGTCATCTGCGGAGAGGCTATCTGGAATGGAAGAGTTAAGTACTACTTTCAATAATTTCTTCATTTAGAGAGACCTTTCGTAAGTTAAAAAAAATCGTCTGAATGTTTATTATTCTAAGGTAGTGTACCTAAGTATGAAACTTTAGACGACAAAGGCTGCACTCCTTTTTTAACTGGTAGTCGACGGAATGGTCTCTAGTTCTTATTCTAAGTGGCATCGGAGGCTTCGAAACACCGTTTTCTATGCGATTTAATTTGCACATTACAGTTTAGCGTTCTCTTACATGTGATTTCTAGCGTTTTAATGTCGACGCAGTTTGCATCATTAGCATACAAGGGGATATTGTGGAGTAATGTGCAGAATCGGTCGCTTCAGAAATGGTGTTACGAAATATAACTCCCCTATAATACGACCCTCTATCCCATCGGCGATATGAAGCAAATCTTGTATGGCTCGTCTGGCTTGTGGCATGAACAGAGAGTTGTGAAGGCTTGAATGATGAGTGAACAAATCGTTCTGGAATGGTGACGCCTTTTTGTGATATTGTTAACCTCAAGTGATGTTATGCAGCTTAGAGGTCTTCCGAAGTTGTTGTTTTGCTACCCCAATCTGTCTGATCAAGCATAACCATCAACCAAGCAGCCTTCACTGCAGGCCCGTCCGGTACAGTAAACCGATGTTCCCTGCGGCTGACTGCGTCTCTCCACAGTGAGGGGCAGAGATTAGTGTGAAGGTTTGGTTCATGGGTGGAGGCCGCAATTTTGTCTTCACTCATTAATGGGGAACCATAGTAGGTCCCATGTCACCCCGTTATTTGGTTATATGTTTATCACCAGGCGTTGTCGAGGGTTTCTTTATATTTCAGGAAATTATTTGGCTTCTCACTCGGTGTAGACCCACCTGAAGTGGAAAGAAGAGTAATAAACAATGATAAAAAGAATGGGAGAAATAGCTAGAGAAGAGGATAGATACAGAGAAAGGGTGATAGACAGGAAGGAAGGAAGAAACAGGCAGCACTACACCAAGTGAGTGGATGATGGGAGCCCCCGCGTACCACCAGATCTTCCAAAGTAAAATGGATACTGCTATTTTTCACTCAACATCCACGGTTTTTCAGTTGGTTTCGATATTTGACGCATAAAATCGTTTCTTTCCATTTGCTATCGACTGTGCACGGACAGAATCGACATTTAGAAAGAGTTTAACGACAGCTGCTCGAAGAGAAAGCGTCATCATTTACCGCAACCTTTATCGTAGGAATAGGCAGCGAATTCTTCTTTTTATTCTGTCGCCCTCCTATGGCAGATTTATTTCGGGTTCAAGCCGCCGTTCTAGGAAAGTTGTAGTGTATTCGTACGAGTAATCGACCCACAAACGAGTGGTCCCGGATCTGAATCCCGGACTGTCTATGGGACCTCGGGGAAGGTCTCTTTAGAGCAGCACGTTTGCACCTAGAACCGAAATAATGATATTGACTGAAACTTTGACGATTCTTTGACACAATCCTGGGGAATGTTTGGATGCCACCCTATCCATTCACATGTGGTTCTGGCAGACTTGTTAATTTCCTGTGAAAACACATCCTCATCAAAGAAGGAGTGTCGAAATCGGCTGGTTCTGCAATTTTTGGGAGAGAGTGCTCTCCGAAAAGGAAAGTAATGGAGTGTTAAAATTAATGAAAGCTGTAACTCAGGATAGTAGATATTTTCACTATTTTTTTTTTTAACAACACTGGTAGATCTCCACTGTGTTTAAGTAAACAGTGAACTCCTGGAAGTCTGGATGATATCCCCTTCTTCCTCCTTGTAGAAATATGTAGCAAATATATATACTGTACGCATGCCTAATAATGGTAACCAATGATAACTACCCAATTAAAAGACTCTCAAGTATCAACCTTTTTATTCTGCGAGAGTGCAAATGAAGCCAAAATAATTAACTGTTTTCCGGTGGCCTAACACAACCTCCAATTGCACATGCCTTGCATAAAGGAATTTTCTCGTGTATTTTGTTGCAGGTGGAGTAATTACCCTCGCCGAGAAAGAACAAGACCACTAGATTGCATTTAATATTTTCCCTGCCTAGATCACAGATGATTACAAGAGAAGAGAGAGAGAGAGAGAGAGAGAGAGAGAGAGAGGGAGGTAATGTGTGCGTGTGATTAAAGAGAATGAGAGGCGCAATGTTTAACCACACCCATGATATATTTTTCATTCACTGTGGGAACCCGAAAACGGTTTAATACAGCTTCGAAGAGACTTTTCCAACTGCAGAGGTTAGATAAAGTTTTCATTGTCCTGTTCATTGCAAAATTACTTT
The DNA here is from genome assembly GCF_032717465.1 of Coenobita brevimanus. NCBI lineage: Eukaryota > Metazoa > Arthropoda > Malacostraca > Decapoda > Coenobitidae > Coenobita > Coenobita brevimanus. The sequence goes on from NC_137048.1 coordinate 24,145,122, forward strand.
CCTTAATTGAATAAAATGTTCTGGAGGAAGAAGACATAGACTAGTAAATTCCTTCATCTGATTTAAGAGGTAAAGGTGTCTGTTGATTTTCTTCCAGTTATTTTACTATATATATATATATATATATATATATATATATATATATATATATATATATATATATATATATATATATATATATATATATACTAAGGTTCAAAGCAACAATAAGACTCAATGCAGTATCAGAGAGGAGAAATGATAAAGAAGATAATCTCTCTAAGGAGTTCGAGCATACAGGACACGGACTCTGCTGGTGCAAAAATTGACTTTAAAGATTTCTGGTTGAGCTCATGGATCAGAAACACACTGCTGAAGTATAAGCTAGAATATAATAACAGCCTACACAGAGGATATATAAACCCTAGAAAACAGAAATGCTGTGAGAAAAGTAGAGACGCAAAAGGTACAGAAAGAAGTGCGTGAATATCCTTTGTATACTAAACTACCACCACATTTTTCAACTAGTCCGTGTGACCATATATTCATTAAACTTGTATAAATAGGCCTTTTCCTATGTTACTGTATTCTAGATGTTTATTCCTTCAGTCAATAAACTCTGTAATACTCCTCCCACTGATGTTGTGGATACAGTGCTTAGGCTTTTAAAACTGAGGTTAATTAATTTTTGTTTGGTCAGTAGTTACTTACTATTTGTGCCCAGCACTGAAACTTTTAAGTGTATACTTTACTTATAGTTTCTTCAGTGGAGCTCACACTTATCTTCCTCGTCATCATCATCACCATCATCATCGTCATCATCATCATCATCATCATCGTCACCATACTAATAATAACTAGAACGCCGTAATATTATCCTAGGACAATTTTGATAAGGAAAAACTTCCCACAGTCACTGCCTATATTTGAAGCCGAGGTATAAAGGGACTTTGAGATAAAGGTCACTGACCTGCATGTCACCTTAAGTCATCAAGATCTATAAGCTCACCAGGACTGGTGGCTCTAGGTTTATTCTTTCATGCAAAATCAGGTGACGTCTCTGTCTTCAGTACTCCAATTTTTTTTTTACCATACACGGTCTCAGAGAATGATGATCCTATCTGGAATATATTAAGATCTGCATTCTGGCTATGTCTCAGGTATATGCCATTAAATTTTCACCCCTCTAACTTAAGTCCTTCTTGAGAATTTGGGTCACTTTTTTCCAGATCCTATCCGGATTCCGATCGTTGGTTCAGGAGGATATATGAAAAGATGAAGCGGCCAATCAGAATGAAAGATGTAGCTCAAACGGCATGCGAATGTCAGCGATTTAGATCTTCCCTAGAATAAGAGTAATAGTAATAATATTGACAAAAACAAGAAACCTTCCCATAGGCATGTGGTAAGTTTTAATATTATTTATAATAATAGTATGGGATCTTTGTCCGTTGGGAAAAGACAACAGTTCCTGCACAACTTGGACCCTCTGCAGTTATGATGAGGGGCTAAACATACGCATGAATATATAGGGATGTGAAGGGGAGAGAAAAAGAGGATAGGTAGGGAGGGGTGAGCAGGAAGGAAGGGACTACACACAGATTTGAAAATTACAAGCAGCCTGATATGATGAACACGTGTACAGGTATGGATATGGCACAAAGATAAAAATACAGAATAGTCATGAAATAGCACGTCACTAGGGATTAATTGGACGGTATCCGTACTGGGAAGCGGCTCAGTCTGACAGTATAGGCAGAGTAAATGAAAGTAGTAAATGAATAAATGATGCAAGGTGGACATTGATTACACTAACCAAGGCGACCGGACGACACAAGAAATCGCCCATCGGAGTGGAAAAGGAGTGTTATGTGAAATAGCTTGTACTTGTGCTTCAGTGTGAGGTAACGATCGAGGCAAGATGCAAGATAGACAACAAGAGTTTGCTCAGTCCCAATCTTCTCCAATACTAATAGCAACCATTGATGTTATAAACTGGTCCCTAATTGTGCCGCCGGGTTCAGAGCAATAAGTATGGGCGAAAGAGTGCTACTGCGCATAAAAAGATAGGGTGGAGTGAAACCGAATAAGTAACTTGAAACGAACTTGGAAGACAGGAGAGCTTCGTATCGACCTTCGGTGTGCTTGTGTCGAGATGGTATGAAAAAAATAGTCACCCAAGATAGCTTATCGGAGGCTGTGTGTGTGTGTGTGTGTGTGTGTGTGTGTGTGTGTGTGTGTGTGTGTGTGTGTGTGTGTGTGTGTGTTTTGCGCTCCAGGCTTTTGATGAACCCGTCTCTCTATGTTTTACCTTTACATCAGTACACGCGCACACACACACACACACACACACAATCAGCACTGTCACGGAATCATTTCCATTTCCGATCCTATTCTTCCCCGACTGTTCTCCGGTTCTTGACTGAGTGAGTGGAGCATCACCTGTAATAACCATTCCTGACAAGACTGCTGGCTGTGTTGTGTTGTGTTGTGGGAGGGGCGTGGAATGACGTCACTGGGGGAAAGGGATGAAGGTGATCTGCGAGTGGGCGCTGATAGCTTGCCTCAAACTTTACGCCTCGCTTGATTAAAAGGAAAATGAAGCGTATATATATATATATATATATATATATATATATATATATATATACGTTTATATATCTGTATTGAATTATTCATCGTTGGCGTCTGCTGGAGTTATTTATTTAAGATTAACCAATCACATGCTGAGGCTGTAATGAAGAGAGCCTGTCCACTTCAGCGTTTAAGATATCTTAATCATATACGAAATAATGTAACTCTCTGTTAACATTATTTTCCTTATCATTCGCACTAGGCTATTTCCTCTATGTCCATTCTTGTGAGTCATCTCATGTCCTCCTCACAGCCTCACATTTTCTTTCAGCCGAAATACAGCTGCCTGAGGTTATTAACAGCAACTTCTTTTCTGTTTTCTCTTACTTCTTCCATTCCTGTTTCAAAGTCAGAGTTGGTTGTTACGTATAAGAGGCCTAAATACACATTTACTGTTTGCTTATCCCTAACCTTCTAATAAAATGAAACAGATACTATTTCCATTTTGACAGAAAATCTACTTTAGAGGAAATTAGTGACCGCCATTATCTTTCGCTCTTCTCTGCATTTACTAAGAAAACTGTCTAAGTAGTGTACATCTTAGCTGTCCTTAATATTCAGAACTACTTAACACCTCTCTACCAGTATCACTGACGGTCTCATTGATATATATATATATATATATATATATATATATATATATATATATATATATATATATATATATATATATATATTCCTAACAAGTGATTCCTTTGCTTTCTCTGTTCACTGAACAAGCAGGTGGAAATACAGTAAAAAATGATTCACAGAGGCTTAACAATCCAAAAGAATAAGAAACTGGCATGGAGCAAAGAAAACTGGAATAATACTCGTATACTTGTGGTTGTTATCGTAACTAAAAAAAAGTATCATCCTGATTCCCCTCTCCTTCCAAGACAGGGTTAGAAAGGGTCCAGAAATGTGGGAAAGAAAGTACGAAAGTGAGAGAACTACCAATAGCATGTCCATTACCACAATACTCAAGCCCTCCTAACACTGACTCTACCTCGCATCTGCTAATATACGTCGTCATTAGATGTAAAGTTTATGTCTTCAAACAGCCTCGTTAACAAGACATTCCAATACTGCCATAAGTTGTTTTACGGGAGATTTTGCGGAGATGATATTCATCACAGAGCCGTTGCTTTTTTATGCAAGGAAGAAGGAACCAAAGGCCATGAGTCCACAAACCGCTCCTTCCAAGAAAAAGAAAAAAAACAATACAAAAGAGAGCCAAATTCAAGATTCCTTCATTTCGAGATGCCTGAACACACTGTGTTTGAAAGACTGGAGATCATACGAAGTTGGAAATACAGACAGGGGGAGACAGTTCCAGAGTTGACCTCTTGCATAAATGAAGGACTGGGAGTGACGTTTAACTCTTGCATCAGAGAGTTGGACAGAAAAGGGATGAGAGTTTGTGCTAGACGGGTGCTCCGGGCCCGTCATAGAAGTGGAGCGATGCAGGCAGACAGTTCAGAGGAGCAGTGACCATTAATGTAGCTATAGAAAAGAAGTAAAGATGCAACAGTACGGCGAAGAGACAGAGGTTGAAGGGAGCCAGTAAGAAGAGGAGAGTTAATGTGACGAAAAGCCTTTGACTCCATCCTATTGAGAAGAGCTGTATATGGGGAGCCTCCCCACACATGAGAGTTGTACTCTAAACAGGGGCGAATAAAACTGTGTATAAAGTCAACAACTGTGCAGGGGTAAAGAAGGTACAGAGTCGGCTTACCACACCTAATCTCTTGGAAGCAGATTTAACAAGAGATGTAAAATGATCTTTCCAAGATAAATCCAGAGAGAATGAAACCCCATGTATGTTTAAGGATGATGCAGGATTCAGCTGGATATTATTAAACATTAGCAGGTACTCCTGTAGATGATTTTGTCGGGTTGGCAGGTGTAGAAACTGAGTCACTGGTGCATTAAAAACATGATTACTTTTACCCCAGTCAAAGATACGAGCCAAGTTAGACATTTGCTGTGCCATAGCCTCATCCCTTGTTTGTTGAAGTGACTGCCGAGATGGACGTTGCGGGAACCGAATGGAAAGGTGAAGAGTGGAGTCATCAGCGTATGAGTGGACAGGGTTAGAAGTACAGCTTAGAAGGTCATAAATGAATAAAAGGAAGAGAGTTGGTGATAGGACAGAGCCCAGAGGAACACCTCTGTTGATTGATCTAGGAGGAGAACGGTGGCCGTCTGCAACAGCGGCTATAGAATGACCAGAAAGGAAGCTTTATATGAAGGCACAGATAGAGGGCTAGAAACTGTAAGAGGGCAGTTTGGAAATGAAGGATTTGTGCCAGACTCGATCGAAAGCCTTTGAGATGGTTCATGGTTGCTAAGATAATGATCCACAGTTTAGGAATCCTGATAAATTAACTTCCTTTAGGGGGAATATAGGCATTAAAGGATTAATCTTCTCATGTGGAAATATATTTGGAATGTACAGTATTGTTACTGACCTCAAAATGAAATGTTTAAGTATTACTTGAGTTGATTGGGTTATAATTCAGAATGCAATGGAACATGCTTAAACATCAGATTTCACATTAATGTGAAGTAGCTTACATAGCTAAACATATTCAGTTATACTTCTGTTTCACCCCTAACAGAGTAATATTTATGTATTTTGATATGTACACAGAACCGTCTGTTTCATCAGAAGCTATCACTGCAGCCAAGTCTGCGTGTGTGTGTGTGTGTGTACATTTATGCATGAGAATGTGCGCTGGCTTTATATGTATGTCTATCTATCTATCTACATTACAAAATAAAATAAAAATAACTTAAAACTTATGCAAACCATGTAAAACAAAGTCCAAATTCAGCTCTTACCAACTTAAGTCAGTGTCATAGCAAGTTGGACATCGACTTGTAACCATTTCTTATCATTTTATGTCCAATATATAATTTTGAAGTATAAATATGTGATTATAAATTTGTTAGAATGTTAATTGTACAATTACAATTACTTTTATTTTTTTTATGTAAGGTAATGTACAGAGAGAGGAACCAGGATGAAATGATGAGTGCAAGTGGGAGGTAGGGTGCTGAATGAGATTAATATTTGTAAAATAATATCTGGAGCTGTATTGTATAAGCATACCAATATACAGCGTGAGGGTATGCAGTTATCATTTTAGGAGGAAACAGTAAGTGAAGAACGTGGAAAGTACTTTGAATCGTAGAATGGTTACAGTGGAAGAATCCTGTGTGAAAATGTATGACTGCCAATAGTCATATGGGAGCGATACCTAAGCAGTGAGCGACAGAGGACTTCCTGTGTTATAGGCTGCAGAAATAAGCGTTTTCAAAACAACTGCAGTCATGCATGATAGATGGTGTAAGAACAGATAAATTTATGAGTATTTCTGAAGGAAAGGAAGGGCAATAGGAGTGAGACAAGCAATTTCTAAATAGGTGGGGTAACCATCATCCAGTCACTCGATGTAGGCTAGTGCGGCTTTCAAATGACTCTCCACTGAGTGACAAGCCAAATCGTTTCTTTTAAGACAGAAAACCATTTGTTATATTTGGTGATAACCATGTAACCAAATGACGCCTAGTGGATCAGTGGGTTAAGGGACTCAAACTGGACTGAGTCCGTAGAGGTTAATATCCAAGAGGATTTGGATTTTTTTTTTTTTTATAACATAATGCCATTCATGGGTCAGTATGGCTGGTCATACTTGCCTTAACTGGCGGGACTGAGTAGCCGATCACCGAACTCTACGCTCCTGATGGGGCAAAGGGGGACTGGATAGTGGATGAATGGATAAAAAGAAGTACATTAAGATAGTTTAGTCACATTCAAGGAATGCACTTAGATTAGGTAACAAAAAAAAGTCTTTGAAAGTGAGGCTGAGAGTAATGTTGGAAGGGTAAGAGCATAATATTATGTGACAAGGAAAAGAGCAAATGGAACGGTACAATGGTGAGATTTGAAGAAGAGGAACTGAAGGAATTGAGAGTAAAATGTGTACAAGAATACAAAGTACCCAGGAGGCGATTCAGTCACGACCATCCTCTGTCGGGGGCTTCCCAGGAGGAAGCAAGATGTCTGGAGTGAAGATGACTTTCTGATATAATAAAAAGGGAGTGAGAGCACAACCGAATGAAGGGAAGGAAAGAAGGAAGGGGTCAAATCCAGCCCCCTGCTGATAATTACCTACCAAATTTTACTAAAAAAATTCCAGTCACATAAGGAGAGTTTGATGACACACCACACACTACAGGCATGTCGAGTTTATCCACACTGTATATGGGTATGAGTAGACAAACATGCTGTCGCTCTTCTCGCACTGCTGGAAGGAATGATAAAAGAACCCCACACTGGCCGGAATCACAGTGGCTGGGTATATTCAGGCGTTTGAGAATGTTTAGTATTCGCTGGTTTTCAGTGACTATTCATTTTCATTTGAGCTCCAGATAAATTTGCGCTGAATATTAATATTCATAATTCAGTTGTTTTCTGCGCGCGCGCGCACGCACACACACACACACACACACACACACACACACACACACACACACACACACACACACACACACACACACACACACACACACACACACACACACACACACACACACACACACACACACACACACACACACACACACACACACACACACACGAGAGAGAGAGAGAGAGAGAGAGAGAGAGAGAGAGAGAGAGAGAGAGAGTGTGTGTGTGTGTGTGTGTGTCGAAAATACAAATAAAAGAAAGCATGGCAACCTGTTCTAGTGCTAACAACGGAATCAAATTAAGCGCAAACACTTACTGTGGTACCAGCGGTGACTCAGATTACGTGTCCTGGCCAGAGCACGTAACGAAACTGAGGAAGTGGCCACCCTTCACACCTAACTCACTGCTTCGACAATGTTTGGTCTGCAGTTCGATTCGCTCGTTGTCCACACCGACTTTCGTTAACTTTTACGGATATGGCATCGCTCTAGTAGCCATATTCTCGTTGGCATGGAAGACCTCGTACAACCTCTTAAACCAATATTTTACATTTTAGACCTTACCACCATAAAACTCGGGGCACCTCCAGGAATCTTTTCCTAATAACGCCAAGCATTTTGTTTTACCTGAGAATGAATAATAAAATATTAACTGATATCTTTGGTCACTGCCAGGGATTTCTTTGTGACCCCAAAAGGACGTATTTTTACAAAGAGGTTGAAGGGACTCGAATCCTACACTCACGGGACACTTAATCCTTCGAACTTGTCCAGTCTACACAAGTGTCATCATCACAGAAACCCCATCGAAAATGCATGCAATCGAGAACTGCAGCATCTCAATCACTGCACATTCCACCCTTAACGCAGACTAAAGACCCACATAGAGATGCGTTTATGAATCTGAAAGTTTTAACATAGTACAAAGATTTGGTCCAAACTTTTGAATGACGATCTTTGAAAAGTTTGGCGAAATTTATCCAGCAGAAATTACACACACACACACACACACACACACACACACACACACACACACACACACACACACACACACACACACACACACACACACACACACACACACACACACACACACACACACACACACACACACACACACACACACACACACACACACACACACACACACACACACACACACACACACACACACACACACACACACACACACACACACACACACACACACACACACACACACACACACACACACACACACACACACACACACACACACACACACACACACACACACACACACACACACACACACACACACACACACACACACACACACACACACACACACACACACACACACACACACACACACACACACACACACACACACACACACACACACACACACACACACACACACACACACACACACACACACACACACACACACACACACACACACACACACACACACACACACACACACACACACACACACACACACACACACACACACACACACACACACACACACACACACACACACACACACACACACACACACACACACACACACACACACACACACACACACACACACACACACACACACACAGAGAGAGAGAGAGAGAGAGAGAGAGAGAGAGAGAGAGAGAGAGAGAGAGAGAGAGAGAGAGAGAGAGAATATAGTTCAAAGTAAAGTATCTAGCTTACTTCAAGTGAGCTGAATACAGAAGCCATTCTTTGACAAATTAAACTCCGTTTCAGACTTTACAGTATTACTTTTTTTCAGTACTTTGTTATCAAGTCATTGCGGAAGTAAATTTTGTTCTTTAGAGAGGGGTGAGATGGAGAAAGTCTTTAGTTTCCTCTGTGCTTGCGCAAGTTCTGATTGTTTTATTACATAGCATACCATATAATCCTGATATGGTGCTAGTTTTCATCATACTGGAATTCCCAGTCAAGGGGACGTTGTAAATCATAACTTGTTGAGGAGTAGAAATTTTTATTAAATCAATAATTGGTTATTATATGCAACAGGCAACAAGCTTTGTTTTAAGAAATTACTTATTAATTATATTTCTCTTTGTATCGATCATGATCTTATAGCTTTGGTGTCACTGCAGTGACACTCAGATGAAACAAGCTCCATCCAATTATGAGTTCCTTAACTGTTGAGAAGCTAACAGCATGATCAGTACGAGTGGTTCATGCCATTTCCCGTCAGACGACCGTACACCTTCTCTGTCTCCCCGACCACTTCCAGAGTGTGACGGAGAAATTAGAACTGAGAGGGCGAAGGTGTGAGGAAGCTGATGAGAATAAGGTTTATTCAGTTACTTGCCCTCGCTGTTGGATGCACTCTGTAACATGGAATGAAGGCTAACCCCTATGTCATGTAGGCACTGATTATCAAAAACTGGAATTTGCATACTTTCTCTCTCCTCAACCCTCTCGGGGAGAAACTCCCACTGTGGAGGAAGAAGAAGTAGAGGAATATACATAAATTTCACAATGGTCATTAAGGCAGACAATCATTTCTGCCAGTGTCCTCCATACACAACAGAATCTACATCCAACTTCCCGGCTGTACCGCTGGGTGAACAGGAATACGGGGCAAAACAAACACTGCCCAAGAGTCTGGCCCGTCCAAGAAAAAAATTCAGGTCCTTCCCGTTGCGAGTTAGACCTGCTATCCACTGCACCACCGACTCCCACATTCTCGGGGAAAGAGTAAAGTTCCCAGGGTGGAGGAGGGCGTGTTGGGTCCATTCCCTTATCCAGCCCCCTGCCCGGCCCTCCCTCCTGTAACCAAGTGTAGTGAACCAACGAACCGTGGGTCCCTGGGGCAGCCTCCACTGACCCTCACTTTTACCTCCACACTCTTGACTTCCCCAGCTTGCCTCTCCTCGCTCAGTCGTTGTCCCACTAACATTTTTTTTTTCTCCGGCTGGTTTTGATGTGGCTTCATTGTTTACCAAGATATAGTTGCGGAAAACAATAACTCATCCTTTATATTGGGAAGCATTCAAAACTTTACATAATATCGCGAAAATTTTGGCGAGCACGGAGATCGCATCACTGGGTGTCGAAGGCCATTGCTCGCTGCTTTGCTGTTTGACGTAAGGAAGTGGATTATATGGGATATATCCACAACTGCACCTACAACCAAGGCCTTAGATGTATTTTATAATAGCATAAGTGAATCGATCTTGCTACTTGTACGATACCTCCTCGTGATCTATTAATTTATTTAAACAATAGGTCTCCAGGTGCTTTTTCACATTTAATGATTCATTCTATACACAACATTTTAAAACTATTTTACTGAAGTATGAGAAAATATTTTGACACCTTAGTTTTGGATACGATTAGAAAATCTACCCCAAAAATCGCATTATATTATTTGATGTCAGCAGATCTTAGCAGCTCTTCTGGCTATTTCCCACTTCAAACAGAAGTTCTCTGCGATTTTCTTCTCCCGTTTCATGCACTGATAATAATTGATGACATTCATTTTATACAATAATGTATAACAAAGATTTTGCCATTGAAAAGTGTTATTAATTGTTTAAGAAAATATTCATTGCTTAGTTTTAATCTCTAGATAAACAGTAGCAGCACTGATCTTGCCCCTTCTTTTCCCTCCTGAAATCTCACACTTTTCCCATGAGACTGAACTTCCCACAGTGGGGAATACATTGGATGGAGCGAGAAACTGTACATATGAGGTTCGTAAATTCATGCGCTGACCTTCTCCACAAGTCCTTATTTGGTGTATAAAACTTTTACAATCGACTTCATTCACTCGTCACATACATTCTTCCTAAGTGTAAGCTTACTCAAGCAGAAATGCTAGCAGAAGGCTCCTTTATATTCAGTGCAATCTTCTGACTCCAGAATGAGAAAAAAAAAAAAAGAGAAAAAAAAGAAAAGTCACCAAGCTCATGGTATGAATCCTCTCATGGTGGGAGCAGTACTACTATTCTATCAGAGTAAATGCCAAACGAATTCATTCAAATGATAGTGGATCACAACCTGAGTGTTAGTACTGTTTATATGAACCACCTCAAAGTCGGGATAAGCTTGGTATGCAATTCCAGAGAACGCCGGACGATTTTATTCACCATGAATAAGCGACAGGAGCCTGAGAGATAATATCTGAGAAATATTAAATACTGTATACTTTAACGATACCCAAAGATTTAATACTAACTCTTTCTGTCTAAACGGCGTGTTTTACAGTACATTCATTTACCTTTAAACTATTTCATTCAATTTAGATGAGGGTCTTTGTGCAGGGGGGGTCTGATAAGGCCCTGAATAGCCAGTTTTATACGAGAAATTTTCCCTCCGTCAAATAAAACCTCCTAGAAGTAGAAAGGTTAAACAAAAATACTTCATCGGATTGATGGGGTTAAGACAGCATGTGGACCACTGCTAAATGGCAGTACAAATTAATCCCAACAGCCTTAGGAAATTTTATTTGGGCTAAATTCAATCGTGTGATAATAATGATAATAATAATAATAATAATAATAATAATAATAATAATAATAATGATAATAATAACAGAAACAATAATAATAACTAGAAGCCATCTCACAATGGGATCTCTCCACTCACGTAGCCGAAAAGTTTTTCATCGGCAAATAATTTTGCACCACCATTTCTGATTTGACGCAAACTCAGGATGTAAAACACACACAAACAAAGCCAGCCAGCCAACCTCACAGCTGAAAACTTTACCACTCCTCTTTCGGAGTGGTTAGCGAGCGGAGTGGTAATGTTTTCATTTTAGTTGTAAGGTTGGCTGGCTGGCTTTGTTTGTGTGTGGGTAAACAAGATATCTCATTAACGTGCTTGAGCTATCAACATAAAACCTTCAGGGTATCAAGATATGGCCAAAATCTTGGACGAGTTTGAAAATGGGCACTCGGGGTCAAGGTCAAGGTCACCAAAGGTCAACTAGTTGACCTTTGGCAGCCATTTTGGTGACCTTGACCTTGATCCCGAGTGCTCATTTTCGAACTCGTCCAAGATTTTGGCCATATCTTGATACCCTGAAAGTTTCATGTTGATAGCTCAAGCCGTTCATGAAATATCTTGTTTACCCACACACAAACAAAGCCAGTTAGCCAACTTCACGACTGAAAACATTACCACTCCGCTTGCTTCTCAGTGTGGGTGATAATAATAATAATAATAATAATAATAATAATAATGTGTCGATAATAAATATATATTACACAGACATTTCCGAGCATCCCAACATATTCAGTGCATAAATTATTGCCGAAATCACAGTGATTAGTAGATTACTGCAAAATGTGACCATGTATGGATGACCCACTGGGAATAACGAGAAGAAAACTATTATTAGTATAAGAATGCCAATGAATAAAAGAAAATTAAATTACCTGTTTGGCAGTTTTGGTGAGGTGAGGGTGGGGGGAAGGAAAGTGAAATTTGTGAAAAAAATACAGCTATGACTTAGTAAATGCATGTAAAGCTCTAAAAACAAACAAACAAAAACAAGAATCATATCCTCATAATTCTCGAGCTCATTGGCCATCCATATATTTCAACATTTTTCTGCAGACCATCGTTCAAACTGTGAACATCACACCGTCTCCTCTGATAAATGCAGCCGACAACAAGGTCCCGTTACTCCTCTGCATCTCTGTGGAATTTGACGGTCAGTCTCATAAATTCTCAACAAATAACACAAAATACTTTACCTGGCCACTAATTACTGCCATTGATGTCGATTTCTTTGGGTTCCATTCACTCATCACATTCTTTTATTGCCCCATCAAGAACGAAGGGACCCGCACCTAGGTTACCAAGGCCAGTATGCTCGTCTGTTGAGGGAGCTCCCTAACACCATTTCTTATGAGATTTATTTTTTTTATTACACCTCACTGCCCTCTTCTGTGTTGCATAAGTCCGTTCAGTATCGTCGTACTCTGCATAGATAACGTACCAAAAAAAAGAAAAGAAAAAAAAGTATTAACCAGCCGTATCCAAAAATAAATCGCTAAGAATAGGTGTTAAGGAGCTGCCATAACTGGCGAGAATACGAGCCCAGGTCTTGACATTTAAGGTGAACTACCATTCATCATTTCCTAGGTGGCGTTATATTTGTTTGCAATAAACCCCAGGAACACCTCGCCTTGTACTACATCTGGTTGGAGCACTTTAACCGTTTGATTACCAGGGGTTCATTTGTTGGCTGTATTGTTACCACCCAGCGAAGTAAATGGCTTCCTGATGTACAAGAAGCATTTTTTTTTGTCATACAGTGCAGTGGCATAGAGGTAACACAGCATCAAGTGAGAGAATGGTTAAGCTCCTCATCTATTCGCTTTTTACACAAACTTCGCCTTATATTACCATCTCTTCACCTTGATTGTTCAGTTGTGAGAATAGATTAACACCGGAATGTGATGTTAGTCAAGAGGAAGTACTGTGGCCAGGATGTAGAGTCGCAGTGTTATCTTTTCTGCCAGTGATCTACGTGAAATCAGTTGCAAAAGGACGGAAATCTGGGCTAGTGAAATCAATTGCAAAAGGACGGAAATCTGGAGTAGGTTTAAGTAAAATCATTGTACCATAGTTGCTTCGGATTCACCAAACTAATTTTCAAAGTCTATTGAGAAAAAAGCAAGAGAAGGGACATGACTTTTGCTGACGTTAAAGCATAACTGTATTTATAATCTGGAAAAAGAATTATTGTAAAACTGTAATTCAGATTAATTTTACCTTGACTGTAAATGAATAAATAATATCTCTAAGAAAAGTAAACAAGGGCACAGGACACAAAGCGAACCAATTAAACTTCGTACTTTGATGTGCCTCGTTATTCCTTTTCAGTTCACCCAACACATTTTTTAAACAAATATATATAATAGTTGAATTTCCATTGGTCCAGTTTCACCACTTGGCGACACACAGGCCAAAAATGTTGTGAACGGTTGGGACAGTGTTATTTTATTTTATTTAACTAATTATTATCGTCATCTAGAATGTTTTATTTGGGCTAACACCAGACGATTTCATTCGACAGTCCACTTCATTCTGATTACGTATTTACATTTTATTATTGTTAGCTTGTGACGATTTCTTCCTCCTCCCTCCCTCCCTCTCTCTCTCTCTCTCTCTCTCTCTCTCTCTCTCTCTCTCTCTCCACAAGAGACCTTTCGAACAGATGTTAGATGCAGCCTTCAGTAACTTCCGCACATGAGGTCTTATCTAATCTGAATATAGTCGTCTACTGGTGGCAAGATTAAAAGGTGAAATTATGCCACCACATTGAATAGATTAAGTAGTCATAGACGCCTGAAAGTTGGAACACCCTCAGTCCAGAGACGAATTTTTTTTTTTTTATTCGTAGTATCTCCAGACCAATTCACTTAACCAGTGGAACTAAGAACACTCCTCATTTACCTCCCTTACCATTTTGCGTCTCATCAAAAGTGAATGAAGTCACTAGGCTGCAGAAAGATATAAGTAGAAAAGACGCTATAGCACTTAATGAGATTTGGCCGATTATGAATAATAAATCGCTTGCTGTGAATAATGATGTAATGTTACCTTCGGGTGACTCTGCACTGAGTGACAAGCCAGATGGTTTCCTGTGTCTTAGGAAACTATTTATTACTGTACGTTGGATGGTAACCATGTAACCAAATAACACCCAGTGGTGTAACGGGATAAGACGCTCCAACCTGATGGGGTTCGTAAGGGTTTACATCTGAGGAATGGTTGTGGTTTATTGCTCATGCATTGTCACTCAGGGGCAGTGAGACTGGTCATTTTCGCCTTAAAGGTCGGGGCTAAGTAATCTCCCTCCGGGCAACTATCTATCTATCTATCTATCTATAGCCCGACGCCCTAATCCCGCAAAGGGTGGCCGCAGACAAAACGCCTCCAAGTCCCTCTGTCACCCACCATTTGACTCCCCTCCCCCCAGCTCACCCCCCCCTCCCTCATATACCTCTCAACTCCATCCCTCCACCTCATCCTCGGTCTACCCCTCCCTCTCCCTCCCTCCACCTCACCTACATACACCCTCTTAGTCAGTCTTTCATTCTCCATCCTCTCCACATGTCCAAACCACCTCAGTGTATTTCTCCTAATCTTTTCAACCACATCCACATCTACCCCACAACGTTCCTTCACTTCTTCATTCGTCAACCTGTCCCTCCACGTCACTCCACATGCTCCTCTCAAGTAACTCATTTCCACTGCTCTCACTCTTGACTTGTTCCCCTCTTGCAAGGTCCATGCCTCACTTCCATACGTCAGGGTAGGGATCACAATACCATCATGCAGTGACTTTTTAACTTCCATACTCACCTCCCTATTTCTCATCACTGCTTTCAGTGTGCCAACAACCTTCCTTCCCTGCTGTACCCTTTCACATACTTCATCCCCCAAAGTTCCATCCTTACTCATCACACTACCCAAGTACTTGAATGCACTCACATTCTCCATATCCTCACCATCCAACCTCACTGCACACTCTGTGACTTCATTCCTCTCAAACACCATAACTTTACTTTTGTTTACATTAACTTTCAGCTTCCTCCTCCTACACACTGTTCCAAATTCATTCACCAAACCTTGCAACTCCCATTCATCTTCACTCAACAATACTGTATCATCAGCAAACAGCAACACCGGAAGCTTCCAAATCTCACCCTCATTCATTAGGGCCACCCCCACATCTACTGCCCTACCTTGTACCTCCTTTACAACCCCATCCATATATATATTAAACAGCCATGGAGACATTACACACCCCTGTTTCAGTCCCACATTGAGATCAAAGAACTCACTCAGCTCACCATCCACTCGCACCGTAGCCCTAGCTCCCTCGTACATACTCTTCACAGCACTCAACAATTTCCCCTCCACTCCATATATTCTTAATACCTTCCACATACCTTTCCTATCTATTCTGTCATAAGCTTTCTCCAAGTCCATGAAGGCAGCGTACACTTTCCTTCCCTTCTCTAGATACTTCTCCACTAAACATCTTAGAACAAATATCTGATCTACACACCCTTTTCCCTTCCTAAATCCCCCTTGTTCTTCTCCAACTAGCTCCTCTGTCATATGCCTAACCCTATCAATGAGTATTCTACCATATACTTTACCAGTCACACTAAGAAGGCAAATACCCCTATGGTTACCACATACTTCTCTCTCCCCTTTTCCTTTGTACAGAGGAACAATTATACCTGATTTCCAGTCCTCTGGAACCCTTCCCTCTTCCCAAGCCAATCTACACAACTTCCATATCCACTCCACAACAATCTCACCCCCATACCTAAGCATTTCACCACACACTCCATCAATTCCTGGGGCCTTTCCCAGCTTAATCTTCTTCATCGCTTCCACTACTTCCGACCTACTGATCTCTTCCTCCCTCCTCTCATCTCTTCTTCTCCCAGCCATTCCCCAACCACTTATACTCACACTGCTCTCACTCTCTACATTCAACAAATCCTCAAAGTGCTCCTTCCATCTCCTCAATTTCTCTCTCTTCTCCACCAACAATCTATTATTCCTATCTTTCACTCCCCTACTATTTCCCCTTTCACACTGCCTTACTTTCTTTACCTCCTTCCAAAACAATTTCTTACTCTCCCTCCATTTCACACTCAGATTCCTCCCAAATCCACTTTCTTCTTACTCTCCTTCACCAGTCTCTTAACCTCCCTTCTCCTGCTCACATATACCTCTCTCTTCTCTCTCTCATCTTCTCCCCTACCTCTACTCGCCAACCATTCACCATATGCCTTCTTCTTTTGTTCCACAGCTCGTTTCACCTCATCATTCCACCATGCTGTCCCTTGCACACCCTTGCATCTCCTCCTCACTCCACAAACCGCCTCACACGCTGCGCTTATCTCTTCCGTGAGTATCTTACATACGTCTTCCACCCCTTCCATCTGCTCTAGCTCATACCTTCCCAATCTTTCTTCCACTATGCTCTTATACTCTGTCCTCTTCTCACTATCTTGCAATTTCTCCACTCTTCTCACAGGAGCTGCTTCCGCCTGTCTTCCCCTTCGCCTCCTCAACCACTTTCTTTGCAGCTCTACCTTGGCCATCACTAAGTGATGGTCCGAGACTCCATTCCCCCACCCTCTCCACACCCTTGCATCCAACACTTGTCTTCTCATTCGCTCATCCACACACACGTAGTCTATCATTGCCTTTCGTTCAACAAGTTCACCATCCATCCTCCTCATTACTCTCCATGTATACCGGTGGATCATCTTATGACGAAAGTAGGTGTTGGCTATTGCCAACCCCTTACCAGCACAGATGTCCACCAAAGCACTACCATTCCCATCTACTTCAGCTGGCACACCCCACTGACCAACCACTCCATCCACTCGTACATTCCCAACTTTGTCATTCATGTCTCCAATCAACAGCACTCTCTCGCTCCTCTCAAACTTGTCCATACATGCTTCTACTCTCGCCCAAAACTATGCTTCTAAAAAAAAATATACGTGATGGATGGATGGATGGACGGATGAATTCCTATTAGTTTCGTTTAATTCTTACTGTCCAAAGACGATTTTGTTTAACTTAGAAGAGACTGTTCGAGCTGGAAGAATTAGTTATGCAGTATCGTTTTAATAATTAAGCCTTTTTTCATTGGAATAAAATCGTCCGATGTAAAACTCAGTGAATAATACATCATGAGACTGAAGGAGTTGATCTATTTATGATTCCAGGCATATGAGACACCCTATAATATGTTGCTAACACTAGGGGCAGAATCTTAAAAAAAAAAAAATCTGTCTATCTATCTATAGCCGGACGCCCTAATCCCGCAATGGGTGGCCGCAGACAAAACGCCTCCAAGTCGCTGTCACCCACCATTTGACTGCCTTCCCCCCAGCTCACTCCCCCCCTCCCTCATATACCTCTCAACTCCATCCCTCCACCTCATCCTCGGTCTTCCCCTCCCTCTCCCTCCCTCCACTTCACCTACATACACCCTCTTAGTCAGTCTTTCATTCTCCATTCTCTCCACATTCCCAAACCACCTCAATATATTTCTCCTAATTTTCTCAACCACATCCACATCCACCCCACAACTTTCCTTCACTTCTTCATTCGTCAACCTGTCCCTCCATGTCACTCCACATGCTCATCTCAAGTAACAGGAAGAAAAAAAATTTTCTCGCCAAATATCGTATTCTATCTGCGGTAACACCAGACGATTTTCTTAACCTGAGGATGTCACTAGAACCTGAATGTTCATACTGCCTCCATTAACCTTCACACGGTTGCAACAATGGCATTTAATCTGCGTTATCACCAGATGATTTTTATTCATTTGAGGATAAGTCATAGCAGCCTGAGTGTTTAGAGAACTCTCAGATATAGAGTGAGGTCCTCTGTCTTCCTTCATTCTTCGTGCATGTACAGTCAAAACACAAAAGTTTAATTATCATTCTACTGTGTCTTTTCACACTAAAGGGGATGTCAGTCATTTTCCTCCTTGATGCATCGTATCAAGAATCATCTATGGCAGAGAAACACACTGTACCTTTCTCAGCTTGGGAAGATTAACAAGCAGATGAAGGTTAGAAGTAGAAGAAGTTAAATGCCTAATATTGAGCGAACTTTTGTCCTTGTCGTCTATTAAAATATGACATGGAGGAAGGAAATACACTTAAAATTCAAGTTCTTATGACTCACTTCAATCAAATTATCTGGCGGTGGCAGAAATATTATACTATAGTTTGCACGTTCATGAAAGGGATAGTGATGACAGTTTAAACATGCTCATATGGTTAGTTATCGACTGAGTAAAATCATCTGGCGTTAACTGGAATCGACCACTAGAGGTGTCCTGATCATGAGAGTGTTAACTAAGCACTTATGGTTCGCTAAACTTGGCTAATCGGGAAGAAAAGAGACCACTACTCGTTGTGAGTCTAAGACGAGGCAAGTTCGGAGTGGCAAGGAGTAAGTTTGTTTATCAGGGCGCTTCAATCTCGGATCTGCCGTCACTTACCCTGCATTTGAGGCAGTGATCAGCATTCTCTCTCTCTCTCTCTCTCTCTCTCTCTCTCTCTCTCTCTCTCCTTTTCTTTTTTATTTTCTTCCTCATTTCTTCCTATTTTCTTCCTCTTCCTCTTCTTTTTTTTTCTTTTTCTATTTCTTCGTGTATGATGTAGAGATGAAAATGATATGAACAAATCTCAAAGTACACAAGACTGTCAGCTGGGCAGGCGATATTCATTTCAGAGTAGACAGAGTGGTCCTTTAATCCTGCCACATAAGAGGTATACATGTGAGTTTGCCATACTCTATGATGTTTTCCTATGAAGCAGATTTTCGCACAGTTGGACACTTAAACTCCCATGATCCGGACAATTCTAGTATTCTATTTTAGCTAATGTTTGGGGATTTATTAGCTGATCTTGAATTATAGGAGACTAATAATGTTAAGAAAGCAGTTACACTACAAACAAAAGAGGACAATATCTGAGCACAGGAGATCACAGGAGGACAAGAGGTAAAGTAGGGGACAGCGACAGGGGCAAGGAAATCAGAGAAACATAAGAGATGAAGACAAGTATGAGGTATAACAAAAGAGGTTTATTATACTCCCCTGAATCCATTGACTATATATTTTTTAGTTTATTTCTGCTATTTTAAAATCTTACTAAGTTTAAGGACAGGTTTCCCGTTCGGAAGAGTGAAGTATATAACTACATTTTTTTTTTTTTGCGAGTTCGAAAAATATGGTGAATAAACGTCTTCAAAAATAGCAGGAATAAAAATGAAATACGTCATCACAGTGAGTGGTCAATGAAACAAGTAAACTACAAAGGTGAGGGAAAAATATGAGAGCAAAGATGACCAGAGGGAGCCATAAAGTGAGAGGAAAGAGGAAAGGTGTGGGCGAGAGTGCGTGAACGGAGAGGGCGTGTGGTAGGGTGGTAAGTAAGAGGTGTGACAGTGTGGAGAGAAGGGGAGGGGAGCAAGAGAGAATATGTTATAACAGAACGTTCAGGTCTGGGGTTGTAGGGTACGGAGGGAGGAGCACAGGTAAGGATATAGGTTAGAAAAGGTGAGAGTTAGTGACAGAAGAATATGGGTTGTAGGGGACGAAAGAAAGTGATCTAGTACAATTAATCACAGTAGAATGTTGTTGCGCTTCCCCGGTCTATCTGGTCAAGCAGACCCACTGACCATTAGCAAGCAGCCGCCCTCCTGCTGCAGACACACCTCTTCAGGGACGGAACGGGGTCCTTCCAAATGGTTAGATGTAGGGAAAATAAAAGAAACATAGTCCCCCCAAGAGAATGAGCTCTGTACTCAGCCCGTATTTTGACTACTCGGTAAATGTGATTGAGTTTCCCGCTCGGGACGATGGTAACAAGCCGCCTTCTTGCTTTTATAGAAAAAAAGGACTGGAGTTTTGGGAAAGGAAAGAAGGGAAGCATATAATCATAAGTTATAGATGAACGCGAAGAACTGCAAGGTTGTAGGATGGGAAAGGAGAAGCATTTGTGAGAGTAAATTATAAAAGAACGTACGAGGATGTAGGGTTGGAAATGAGGGCAAAAGCTGAAATGATAAAAATGTCAAGAACCGAAATTATAGACATGGGAGAATGGAAACCAATGAGAGAAGTATGAACGCTGAGGTTATAGAGAAGAGAAGGAGGGGAACAGAGGAGAATAAACGACAGATGAATGAAAAGGACTCGAACATCAGGGAAGGACAGACGTGGAAGAGATGGGAATAATTTTTGGAAAGTAATGAAGCCTGAGTTCTAGTAACAGAAGAAAATTATATTACATTAAGAAGAATATACTGAAGAAAAAAAACTTGCATATTTTTTCCCCTGAAGTGGGGGAGGGTATATGTTAGTAACTGGAGAAAACATAGGATTGGGACTGTAGGGTAGAACAGAAGGATATAAAGAGGCAGACATATATGGAACAGAGAATACGGAGGTGGGAAGATTATGAGTGTGATTTTGCGGTAACTGAGGCAGGGGGCTGTCTAGGGTTAAAGACACAGTTGGGAAAGACAGAAAGGGCAAAATATAACAAGTGATGGAAGAATGCAATAATGAGCTTAAAGAGAGTGTGCGAAAGTACGAAAGAATCAAAGGATTACGAATGCTGGAAAGGATGACAGAAGAGAAGTAAGTTAATAATCAGATGAAAGTTCAAAACTGAGATGAAATACGTACTGAGACAGAGACAGGAGAGTGCTGTAGAAAGAAAGAGTGATGCTAAAAGGCAGACAGGGAGAAATGGGAGGAATAAGAGTGTAATTCATGTTAACAGAAGGAACAGGTGGGAATGAGGGTGCAGTACTACGCAGGCCTTTGGGGGAACAAGGTGTACTGATGAAAAAAAGAAAAAATACAATAACTAGGATGAAGAAAGAGTGTGACAGTCACAAGAGAACGCAGAAGATTGTGGGTAAGGGAACGACGGGAGAAAAATAAGTGAAAATATGTGGTAAGAAGAAGGTAAAATTATGGTGAAGGGAAGATGAGACAGCCACAGGAAAACACTAGAACGGGAGGGACGAGAAAGGGGAAAAGGATTAAGAGAGTGATTCATGTGAGAGAAAGGAACATGTGGGAATAAGGGCGTTGTAATATAGAGGCAGAGGGTCGTTCAGGGAGCAGAGAGGTAAGGGCATCGGAAGAGAGGCAACACGCAACCATGGGAAGCAGGGCGGTATAAAGGGACAGAGACCATCATGGGTGAGTGATAGTGAGGGAAGAATTAACCCTTTCAATATGGCGGCGTCTTTTTACAGGCTATTCTTATTCACCTTAGGAAACATTTCTCGTACGCAAAGGGTTCTTGAGGCCAGTGTCAAACCGCTCCAGTTCGAAAAGTCTCGTCGAAGTTGAAAATAATCGTCAGAAAATAGCAAGCATTAAATGAAAAGTAAGCAATACAAATAAAATGGTCAAACCCCTAATTGTGTGGAGAGAGAGAGAGAGAGAGAGAGAGAGAGAGAGAGAGAGAGAGAGAGAGATGACATGTTTCCATTTTATTATTTCTCCCTTCAGACGATTTTCTGGCTAGAAGGGCCTCATAGTCGTATTTATAAAGACAATATTTGATCCTTCCATAACCAGTCTCTTCAAAGTTGAGTCATCTTGTCTGGGGGTTGCAAGAATTAACTCTACAATACGTTATCAGAGTGAAAGAACAAAGGACCTAGGGAGTAAGGTCACTGTAAGAGGGGCAACACGCGACTGGGAGAGGTAGGGCGGCGTAAAGGGAGAGGCCGTCAGGAGTGGATGGCAGTATGGGATCAGAAAATAGGACTACCAGTTACGTGCCATTTGAATGTATTCTAGATATTGCGGAGGTTTCATAGCACAGATTCCTTAACAGTTTATTTTGCATATTAAACCTAAACATTCTCTTGCATGCACTTTACATCGGTTTGATATCCACATGACTTTCACTGGAAGTAAACATACGGATACCGAGAAGCACTTTGCAGAATAAAGCGCCAAGGAAAAGGTATTACAAAATCAACAAAACCACTTGAATACATCCCTTAGTGGGACAAAGTCTTTTATTTTCTTTTACGTCTTCTGTTGTCAGCACAGTCAGATGATTTCTTTGTGTACTAATAGCAAAGAAAGGGTGATTCGAGACAGTGTTTGAAGCGTGTAACAGCTTATATTCCTTTCAGTTGGATAAAATTTTCTGCTGTCAGCCTGAATACAATAATCTGGTGCACAATCGTGTTAAATTCTTTCTCTCCTCTGATGCGTCTCTCTCTCTCTCTCTCTCTCTCTCTCTCTCTGTCACACACACACACACACACACACACACACACACACACACAAACCACAAAAGGCGTAAGTAAAGTACAACCAGAATATGAGGTACTGTTTGAAGTTTCAACCTCGTCTGGTTCCTCTAAGATACACTGTTTCTGCCATATAATACAACAATAACATCTGCTCAGTGCCCTTACTTGATATGTTCCGTTTACATGACACCTTCAGTAATAATAAGCAACTGATCATTCAATAGCTTAACGCAGAAAGTACACTATAATCATTGTTAACGGCCATACCACGTTGAGTACACCGCTTCCCGTTCGATCAGCGAAGTTAAGCAACGTTGGGTCTGGTTAGTACTTGGATGGGTGACCGCCTGGGAACACCAGATGCTGTTGGCATCCCTACGTCAAGTGGGGTTGGTGGAGGATTAGTGCCCCTCCCTGTAAAACAATTAACTCTAAGCCCTTGGCTTATTATTATTATTATCATTATTATTATTATTATTATCATCATTACTGTTGTTGTTCTTGTTCTTGTTCTCGTTGTTAATGTTCCTGTCAGACTCACATGAAATCCAGAAATATGAATAATGTCAACGGCCAGATCATCCTAATATACTGCACAAAAGCCTTCTCTTTGTTCATTTTATTTCATTATCTATTTTTTGTTGAATTTTTTTCTTTATTGAGAGGACACATTATGCAGGCTCTCGGCACTGAGGTCTTTCATACTGTAATAAAAATGCAAAGAGGACATAAAAGGACGAGTCAGGTCAGGGAGTTGCACGTAGAATGGAATAGAATATTACTTGAGGAGCAAACCTTTCATAAAGTTGTCTTCATTTTACCTGCTACCCATCACTGCCTCACGGTAGCCATGTGTACTGTATGTCTAGCCATATATAGAGAGGAAAATTCAGTCATGGCAATGGAAGTCTCTCTGGAAGTACTTGTCCTTATTTACTTCTAACAAACACTAACGTATATTAGAAAGCAATCAAACAGCGCATACCTCCGTCAATGCCATTGTCACTAAAAGAGATCTGGATCCCCCCCAAATTTAATAAATTCATTTTTTGGCCCATAGCCCACCCTTCCACAAAATGTCATTGAAATTCATTGAGAACTTTTGGAGATAATGTGCGGGATACTCCGGATTCGGATCCGGATCTGTCCCAAAATTTAAACATTTCTTCCTTGGCCCATGGCCCTCCCCTCCACAAAATTTCATTGAAATTCAATGGGAACGTCTGGAGATATCTTATGGACAGACAGACAGAGAGACAAACATAGGAGACTACATAACTTTCTCTAACTTCGTTGGCGGAGGTAATTAGGAATCACATGAACTGACCTGATATACACGTTTCATATCAATTAACCTGGACCACTCGTATCATATGAGCTGACCTGAAATACGCGCATCAAATGAGCTGACCTGAAATACGCATATCATATGAACTGACCTGAAATACACGTATTATATGAACTGACCTGAAATACACGTATCATATGAACTGATCTGAAGTGCACGTATCAAATCAATTGAGCTGAAACACACGTATTTATCAACTGACCTGAAATAAACACATCATAATGACCTGAAATACATGTATCATATAAACTGACCTGAATTACACGTGTCACATGAGCTGACCTGGAATACATGTAGCGTATCATATGAAAGTACCTGAAAGACATCTATCATATGAATTTACCTGAAATAAAGTATCAAATGAACTGGCCTGAAAATACGCGTTATCATATTATTTTACCTGAAATACACATATCATGTGGTCTGACCTGAAATAAACATATATCAATTGATCTGAAATACACGTACCGCATGAACTGACCTGAAATATGCATATAAGCATGTTGGAGCCTTCATAAACGAAACGAAACGATGAACTGAACTGAAATGCACTTACCATATGAAGTGACCTCAAATGCATGTATCATATTTATTAACCTGAGATACACGTGTCAACGACTTTGCCACTCAGTTGAATTGTATTTAGCAGTTACGAGGCCTTGGTCATACAGGTTTACACATCTTTCATTCAGTGGTGTAGCAAGGGGAGACCGAGGAAGAGGCAGAGGGATCAAGTGGAGAAGTATATGTATGGGAGTGGTGTTGGCTGAAGGGAGGGCAGTTTGCTGGCGGAGATCATGGTAACATGAAAGAGATGTGTTTGTTGCCATCCTCTCCTGGATCAAGGCATCAAGCTTTAGACAGTAATATAATAACTGCACCTACAGTTAACGAGCTTAGGCAAATACACAGCTATTATTATGTTTGCTAGATTGTCTTTCCATAGTTTACGAAAAACAAATACTGCCAAGCATTTTTTACATTTACGTATCTTTCCAACTAGAATCATAATTGTAAACACACACACACACACACACACACACACACACACACACACACACACACACACACACACACACACACACACACACACACATAGAAAGAAATGTCATTACCGTACCATATGATGCAACACGTTATGGTGTGTTTTATTTATGTACGCATTGTACATGCTTATATTGCTCTGCAGTTTTGAGTTGCTCCAACTGCGTAGGCAATACTTTTAAAAACGTTTGACGCATCACTTTAAGTAAGCGGGGATCAGCCTGGTTACCCAAAAGAGATTTAAAGATAGTTCTAAAGATTAAATAATGCCACACTTTGTGTATTAATGTTGCATATTCAATGTAGCATAAAAATGCGACTTAGTGGTAGTGTATACGTCCACTTAATATATGTTTATGATACATTCAGATAAAATACCCATCTTCTGCATCAGCCGCTCCTTGCATTAACAAGCTGACTTACTCTAATCCTAAGCGCCTATTTTGGATTCATTGAATGACTCCCAAAACAGTCTCACCCCAGCTCACACTGCCCCATCGGACGGTCGTCTTTACTTCTTCCCACTCGGCATTACTCCTACCCACTGAACCTCACTCCCAGTCATTCTGCCCCACTCCTGATGCCATTTGTCACTTTACCTCAACACACTCGATAATGCCATCATACGAGTCCTGTATGAGAAAACCACAGTACGTTTCAGTATGGACGGGATGGTGTTGGCGCTCAAGGAGTGTTATGAAGTGTATGAGCCGTCAATAGACGTTGCGCAAGAGAACTGTTGGGCCTCATGAATGTCCAGTTTAGTCTATATCCAAGACTGGAGACATGTAATAAGAAAAAAAAAAAAAACTGACCCACACAGCCGTACCCTAACCCTGTCGTCAGCACACAAGGACAAAGATCGGGATATATTACCAGTGCAGTGATGCGTCTCCCGGGAATAATGGAGTTTGTTTTATCGATCTGTGATGAGCTTCTCTTGTACAAGGGAAATTGTATGGTAGCTTTGTTCACAGTTTCCTGAGGGGTAGCCTACATTCCAAGAATAAATGGACGAACTTTGTTTTTTACACATCTTTCAGCCTCATCACAGTGTCTCTTATATTTCTTATTGTGTACAAAACATGTAGCGATTATTTAAAGGAAAATCAGCATAGACTGGTGTTTCACAAGTAGCAGAAGGACTTTTGCAATACTTCCCCCCCCCCCAACCAAGGAAAAGGAACAGTTTCTACGCGTATTTCCATTTTAAGTACTAGTAGGAGTTGCAGCCCCAGCTTATTTTGGATATGAGCCCAGTAGACAGCTGTGGGGTGTTTGCATACCCGGGCAGCGGAATCGCCCAGCTAATTCAATGCCACAGCGCGAAGGACCCCCCTTTCCAGCACCCTACGTTGTAAAACGATGCAGTTTTGAGAGTTTATAGCAGGCGACAACACCAAGTATATATCCAGCATCGTCAGCGTTCAGACAGCTATTCTGGTATTAATCTTTATCGAGCTGACAAATTACTTGATGCTACCTTCATTTTGCCATGTCTCATTGAGTACAAGAAAGTAATATTTCAAAGTTATGGATGCTTAGATTAGAGCACTTGCAATGGGTCTCTGTGGATCATTTAAGGACCTTTTTGATCTGCTTTCAGTGAAACGACACTTCTTTTCCTCCATCCTCTATTCTAAAAAACAAAGAATAAAATAAAATTAATTCATAATAACACAGCTATATTTAAAACAAGCAAATTTCCGTATTCAAAAATAGAATGACGAAGTACTTCCTTGTTTCTCTTCCTCTCAAAACAAAGTGTTACATCTTGGGCGATTCTGAACTATAGATGATAACTGATAAACTACTAGAGATATATTTTTTTTTTTGTTAAATTAGGAAAAAATAATGACGCTTTGTAAGGCGTGCCTATGTACGGAGTGTTATCTTCAGAACTGCTTTCCTCAAGCTGTATTTACTGTCGAGTTAACTGCAAAATCTTACAAACTCATCCACATAAGTATGAATCTCGGTATATACAAGCAATAAGTTATAACCTTATCCTTCAGTGATCTGACTAGATATCATTACAATAACCTCTTTCAGGTCTCCAGTTACTAATGCCACCAGGGATATTGAAGAACGAATGTTAACGAGATACTGTGTTTATAGCGGTTACTAGAGAGTGGGAAGCTGAACTATACTGGTCTTGGAAAAAAGCCGTTCCTACATATCAAAACTGTGTTTATGTGAAAATGACACAGTTTCAGCCTGATGTGGACTGAAGAAGATCCAAATCGGTCTGATACGCATTTATAGTTAATTTTCTTCCACTTGAACAATTCGCGATACTGGAAACCCGGACCCTTTCTCTTCACACCGTGCATTGGAGTAAGAATGTAACTTCAGCGACTTCCACTTGCGTTTCAAACATACTTGTAAACCGAACGACAGACGTAGGAGAGTGACTGAGCCTCGAGTGTTGTTGCTGCTTTAGTTTATGTGGTGAGAGAGATAAAAAGGCCATAAACTTGACTTCTCCAAACAATGTTAACATATGGAAAAGGGTTAAGATGGAGGGAGTAAAGAGTGAGTAATCATGTCGAATACATTTTGAAACTATGAAACTGGTCCATTTATGGAACACGGTGTTTTTTATGCATATCTCACTCACGTATACATCTGAATAATTATCTTTTTACAGTGCGACATGGCCCGTGATTATGACACGAACTGAAATACCTGAAAATAATATATGGTCTGCAGTGAACTAAATATTCATGCGGGACAAACGTATGACGCAAAGAAGCGAACACACACACACACACACACACACACACACACACACACACACACACACACACACGTAGGCATAATATGTTATAAGACAATACTATATATAACTACGGTATGTAAGTGTATAGCTAGAGGTAACAATATGTAAAACAGGTAGTTATGTCTGAGTTCTCCAGGAAGAGTTAGAGAACACACCCCCTTGCCTAGACGAATCAGGAATGCCAAACACCCCTGATCATGTGCCAGAAACGTGACCCACATCCACACCCCCCCACACACACACACACTAGCCGGAAGCTAGAGGGCGATATATGTCCGATATCACATGTAGGAGAGTTAGTTGGACAGGAGAGAACAAGAGTTAGACAAGGAGAGAACGATAGGGAGTAGGAGAGTGAGAGTGAAATAGGAGGACAGCAGCTATCATAAACTGCTACTAACCATATGATACACGGGTCACGCCAAGCTCTTAACTTTTATTCAAGTAACTGTCTCACAATAAACTCCACCAACCCAAATCTGCCAATTTCATCATCCCACTTAAAATACGAAGAGGATAACGGAACAGAGAAGACCTACACTGATATCTCCTACACACCTCACCATTACTCTCTCCTGGTGTTTCTCCCATCGACAAAACAAGATAACCAGCTCTATAGAATTACACCCCTCGGCTACGTCTACTTATATTGGTGGCCAGCGGTAACAACGAACCAACTACGTTCACCTACATTGGTAGCAGCGGTTTACTTACATTGGCAGCAGCGGTAAAAACGAACCAACTACGTTTTACGAGTTTATACAACGCTCATCGATATTAGTGTATTAGTTCATCGATATACTCAACAGACTGCTCTCCTGAACCGCTACAACGATAAACTAAGATAAACTACGTTCACTGAGACACACACACACACACACACACACACACACACACACACACACGTAAATGTATCAACATATTCCTCTTTGGCTGAGGCAAGTCTGTGCTGAATAAAATCGTTCCTCATCATCTTTTTTTTACTCCGCCAAAAAATTTAATCATGCCAGCTTTGTACCTTTGTGTGTGTGTGTGTGTGTGTGTGTGTGTGTGTGTGTGTGTGTGTGTGTGTTTTAAGGTTCTTTTATGTATAATAAATCTGCCAAACATTGTACGAAATACAGATAGGTCTCCGATACACACTCACCTAGCAGTGCCTTACGCGTTGCGGGGACTGGTCAGCCTGCTGGTGTGGATGTAGGTGTGGAAGAGGAAGCTGAAGATTAATGAACAATGCTGAACAGACATTGATATTTCTGACTTAACTGTCCCCACAATACACAAGAAATCGCCGGGAGGAGAGGGAGTAAAGCGTTTTAGTTGGGCCACCCTGTAATACCAAGCAGGTCAGTCGTAACTAAAAGGATTAAAAATTATGTCATTAGTGTGTTAAGTTTCCAGTTTTTGAAGATAATTTCTGGAGCACGTGATGATAAGTGAACATGTCTTTTCTCTTGTGCTGCTGACTACACTTATGTGGGTTAGGGTGATCACTTAACAGTTCCAGGGGTGCAGCGCATCAGAGGCTAGCTTACATCTTCGCTCAGTTAGATGCAACGCTCTCATGGTTGGAATACGTCTAGTACAGGTATTCCATTTGAACCAACCCCAGACGGTTATATTCAGCTAAAAGAGTCATAAGAGCCTTAATACTGATACCGATACTGTCACTATTAACTCAAGTGATGGTCGAAAAGACTCTTGTATGCAATTGCAGGAAACGCCAGACGATTCTGTTCAGCTGAGTGAGTTACAGGAACCTGAATGTTAATACTGTCACTATTAACAATAGTCAAGATAAAACAAGTATTCAATTCCAGATAACGCCAGACGATTTCACTAAGCAGAGAATGTTAATATTGACACTAATCCTCTTATGGGCGAGAAGACTCTAGTATTCTATCCCATCTAACACCAGACGATTTCATTCAGCTGAGTGAGGAATGGGAGCCTGAATGTTAATACCGTCGCCATTTGGTAGGACATTAGTATTCTATCTCAGCTAACGCTAGACGATTTCATTCAGCTGAGAGTGAGTCACAGGCGCCTAAAAGTCTCAATAATAAGCCGAGTAGAACTGAGGCTGTGTTTCCAGGCGGCGTTCCCACAGAAATGTTGCAGGTAGTGTCTTGTGGACGCTGGTATAGCTATGAATAAACATTTCGGTAAAAGCATGACAGCGGAGTGGGCACAATATACTCAATGTTATTGTGACAGCACTGGTGAGGGAAGAGCTGCACGGCGCTGGATGTGGGGTTATTGTCCAGAAAATATCCAAGTTGAATGATAAAAAACTAGCAGAGAGTAAAGACCGAATGACTGAAACTGGGCGCTCGAACGTGTGATCAATTTCCCACTGTTGGCGATAATTTCTGAACTTAGAGTTGTTGTGGCAGCGCTGGCAAGGGAAGAAACAAGACTATGGACTCGGCATTAGTGCTCTGAAATACCCGTTCCATGAGGCCTAGCAGTCAGCCTTCAGCACTAACAGCCACCCTCCAAACTGAATAATCACCCATTGTTTGCGGTAATGGCTGTATCCAAATTTATTGTGACAGTGTTGGTGAGGAAAGAGCAGAGCACTGGACTCGGCGTTAGTAATTTGAAATTATCCAAGTTCAGCTGATAGAATAATTATACGTCACTGATTTTAACTAGACGAAGATTTTCAACCTTTTCCAACTTAGTGTCAAAATGAGACAATGTTATGGTCCCGCAACCTTTCCTTAGCATTTTTTTTTTTGTGGCTAGCACTATATTCTAGCTTTAATCTCTTGTTCAGCACTCAAGATGGAGAGATGGCAGTTTTGCGGCTACTTAAAGTGAACAGAGTACAGTTGAGAGTAAACGCCTTATTATTAAAACCAAGAAAGCAAGGTGTAAATAATCCCTGATTGTTGACGACAATTTCTTTACTCAGACTTATTGTGACAGTGCTGGTGAGAAGAACAGGACGCTGGATTCGACGTTAGTGCCCTGAAAATATCCAAGCTGTACTGATAAAATATTGTACCTGGTAGAGACTAAAGGCTGTAATAATGAAACTGAGAGCTCGAACTAGTAAACAGTCCCCCTCTTTGTTTATGATAGTTTCTATATTCAAAATTATTGTGACAGCGCTGGTGAGGGAAGAACGGAGTGCTGTTTTCGACGACGTTAGTGATCTGACAATATTCAAGGTGGACCGACAAAATAACAAATTGCCGTATTATTAAGAGTGAAATCGTGAGCATGTAGACAACCCTCTCTTCCCCACCTGTTCCTAACGATAACTTCTGAAGCATATGACGATGACAGAATACGTCCTTTTTTTTTTTTTTTTTTTTTTTTTTTATGAATGCTGACTATACTCTCTTGTGTGGAATGCAGGCTGACCACATCTAAAAACTGCAAATGTTCCATAATATATTTTAAGACCTTGCTTACATCATTGTGCATTCAGATTTAATAATGCGGCGGTAACACTCGGATTCCTATGATTCACTCGAGGCTAAATAAATGCTGTCTGGCGTTAGCTTGAATAGAATACTAGAGTTTTCCCGACCATAAGCGAGTTAATGGCAACAGTTATAACATTCAGACTCCTATGACTCAGCTGAATAAAATCGTCTGGAGTTAGAGCTGAATATTAGAGATGCCCCGATCACGAGGGTGGTAACTTGCTAGTGTTCAAGAGCTGGGGCGATTTGTGGCTTTATGGTATTATTTATCAGGAACACATCATCATCATCATCATCATCATCATCATTTTCCTAACCCTTTACCTTCCTAAAGACAGGTCCATCAGGTAGGATCGAAAAACAAGGAAAGACTAAGTACGACATGGAAGAAATATCATCTGTATGTCCAGTGAAATGGGCCACAGAATCGTTCATACATTATTCAGTTCCTAGAAATCCTGGCTGTACCTCACAGGCCTAACCATCTGCTCGTGCACACACACACACACACACACACACACACACACACACACTGAGTGCGCTTGGACTCGTTTGTGTGTGTGTGTGTGTGTAATTCACCGGGTCGGTCAGGGTCACTTGATGGTCGTGATCGTCAGCTTTTACCCTCCCGGAAGGGAGCTGAGAGCTCATATAGTCCGATCTAAGGGCAAGGCTGTGACCTTCACACACGCACACACCCGTCCCCTTGCTCAAGGGGGACAGTAACCACCCTCTTCGTCAGTGAAACTTTTCGCAACCTGAGCGAGGCGCGAACTCCCGTCTACCAGATGGCAAGCGAGAACGTTACCACTGCGCCAGCGAGCGGTGTGTGTGTGTGTGTGTGTGTGTGTGTGTGTGTGTGTGTGTGTGTGTGTGTGTGTGTGTGTGTGTGTGTGTGTGTGTGTGTGTGTGTGTGTGTGTGTGTGTGTGTGTGTGTGTGTGTGTGCGCTTTATAGATAAGGTTCAATTACATATCCAGGTTGAGGTAAAATAAATGGAAAAACCTATGCCTGTGTTAAAGTGCTCATTGGCTATGTGTCGTTAAAATATTATTTTATCATGGAATCTTTAACCAATTCACACTACAAGAGAGGGAAGAACGAGCTGATATATTCTGATACAAGTTGGTGAAAGCGTTTCCAACGAAGTTTTTCCTAATGAGGAATGATGTACTTGGAGATAAAGCAACAATCAAATTGCTCACGGAAATTCGTGGCAAGTCAAAAATACAATTTTGGCTTAAA
Source organism: Coenobita brevimanus (assembly GCF_032717465.1). NCBI lineage: Eukaryota > Metazoa > Arthropoda > Malacostraca > Decapoda > Coenobitidae > Coenobita > Coenobita brevimanus. The sequence continues at coordinate 24,177,882 of NC_137048.1, forward strand.
GAAAAATATGACTGAACTCAGGGTAAAGGCAGCTGGTAAATGAATATCTTCCTGTGATGTCGGGTTTCTGTATAGGATAATTGTAATCAAATATTAGGCTATATTCACCCTATGGCTCTCTATTGTTTTAGACGCATCTTCAGGCAGAGCAGTTACATCCGTCACTTATTAACCCTTATGAAACCTGCTCCTTACAGATGATTTTATGCAGTGTAGGAAAGGCCTTGTGTTGAAGGGGTTACCGAAGTCTGAAATTCGATATGTCCAGTTCGAAAAGTCTCTCCTCATGTGAGTACAGTCGTCAGGTAGTGGCACTAGCAAACTATGAATGACGTACTCGTTGTTGTCATTGTCGGCGTTGTTGTTGTTATTGTGCTTAACCCCGGTCTGTTTGGTCAGGTACAGTAAATCCAACAGCCACACGAAAGTAACTGATGCTGTGGGGCCATCCAACAAGTGCAGTACAGTTCAAACGCCTGTAGTGTTTCGGCACCCCTATGTGTTGTACAGCACCTCACAAGGCTAGGATCAGGGTCTTTCCCACTGCCAGGGGCAGGGAAATAGGAGGGATTTTGGCTTCTGGGTGGACGCAACAGCTGCTATATCTAGGGAGCGCAACGCCACCACGTGCAGTCTCATCGTCAGAGCCATGTATTTGTAATGAAAGTAGTTTATGACTGAAAGCAGTGTAAAAATGATCTCAGTGACTGTTCCCTATCTGTATGGCTGAGAAAGGGTATAGTTTCTTAACAGGCGCGGTATGGCAAGAAGTGAAAGTAAAAGCAATGTCTTCACAATTTTCAGTACATGCATATAGCCAAAACAATAAATCAGCTGGTCGTGTGGTTACATGCTAGAGTCCATCATCATGCAGTCGTAACTTTGCCATTCATACGACTTTTATTAAAGTGATGTTCACTGAATTGTGTACTTCGTGTACTGTGTACTGTGTGTGTTGTTTACATTACGGTGAAGTAAAGATCAGTTAAGATTGGTCTAATCATCTCAAAATCAACCTTGAGTATTCTCTATTACTATTGATTTTCATACCGAGTTTCGTGGCTCGCGACAAAGGGCTGTAAACCGGCAGCAGGGCTTGCTTTGCACTTCGATAAAGATCCCGCCGAGGAAGGAGAGCTATCCCTTTAACAGGCTAGTATTTAGTGACTGCGTGGAGCGCCATCGAAATATTGTATTCTGTTGATTTTGTGTATTAAGGCAATGGAACCGGATGTGGTCCATAAATGTTAACTTTCGAGGGGGGGTTGGGGTTTATTGCTCTCATAGTGCCACACTGGGAAGAGCTGCTAGTCACTAGAAGCTTGAATGTCTATACTGAGTAGCCCAGCGTCGGGTCCTTATGCTCCTGATGTGACAGTAAAGAATAAGGCAGAAGACTTAAAACTTTTCTTCAGCTAACAGTGTCGGGATTTTTTTTTCCCAAGAGATGGGGGTGGAGTTAGTGCTTTAGTGCTCCGTCGTAACTGGTTAAGCCATTGTTGCCCAAAGTCTATAACAAAGACTGAAGTAGACTTGTTAATAATAGAGGGGGAACCCGAGGGTGTGGACACATGAACTTCTCTACTATGGGCCGATAGGCAAAGGGCAGTACGCTAAATACCCTTCCAGCCAAGTCCCCCACACGATAACTCCAGGCACTAATGTGTTAATGACTCATCATTAACCCTCCCACCCCTTTAACACCATTAGCTTTCATTAGTCTTGCCTCTGAATAGTTGCATAATGAAGAGGAAGTAATGATCGCCAAGTAGGACACGTGTAGTAAGGTGGAGACATCTGTTGGCTTGCGGTTGAAATGCGAAAATGTACTGTCTGACCTCATTCTAATGCATTAGTCGATAACACACTCGTTCGTTGACCACACATTCATGTCGCAGTCATATGCATATGTTTTCTTTCTTCTCTTTGATAACGTGTTCATGTTTCCTCTTTATGCAATATCTGCATTGCTTTTGATCTTGTTTAAAACGAAAGCTCTACAATTACTTGTAAAACGTGATTAGTTAGACAAATCCACTCCAAGAAATAATCGAATTTTTGTCAAATTTTTGAGACATTTATTAGAATCGCTAAATTGGAGAGTTAATCAGAACGACACCAGAAAACATGCAAAATGAAGCAAGACTTTGTTCCCTGGTAAATGAATAAAATTATACATGAGAAGCTGAGACATTTTCGTTTTCTACAAATTAAACGAATACATGGAAGAACAAAATATACTCAAGTAGCCGATATTTCCCAGCAAGCAAAATTCTTACTATATCGGGCTGAGGGGGTATCATTTTACTTAAGATGGTATGGGAAGCCTCTTTTGGTCGCGTCTTCTCGAGTGTTATGTACCAGTTAACACCAGTGGATTTTTTTTTTTTTTTATGTGGAACTGAGTCATAGAAGCCTGCGATGCTAATACTGTCATCTTTAAACTTCTTATGATCGAAACATCTTTAGTATTCTATTTCAGTCAACGGTAGATGATATATTTCATTTGCGAGTGAGTTATAGAACCCTAAGTGATAATAAACGAGAATACAAGAAAAGATACTTTATATATGTTATCAGGATGCTGACAGAAACCAGAATTACTGACAGGAAAATAAACCTTCATTGTCAAAGAGAAACTTGTTGTACACGAACATTCCATCAAAATATAACACGCCCAGGCTCATGCTAAGCGCTCTTTTCGAATAATGTGGTGCGATGTTGCCCCCAATTTAATGGAAGAGTAGACGCGACCATGACTGGGTTAATGGAGACCCTGTTCTCACCCTTAACCCAGATAACGATACTGGAGTTGAAGCGACTGAATAAATTCATCAGCTGAATAAATCGTCTGGTGATCAATTGAATAATTCGTCTGGTGATCAAAATGAATCATCTGGTGATCAAGAGAATGAATTGCTAATCAACTGAAAGAATCGTATGTGATCATCTGAATAAATCGTCTGATAATCAATTGAAAAAAATCGTCTGGTGATCATCAGAATAAATCGTCTGCTATCTGAATAAACTAATTGGTTATACTAGATACGACGTAATCATGAGAAGGGTATGGGGACTATACACACAATCTCAGGCTCCTACACTCATTCTCAACAGATATATTCGTCTTGTGTTACCCCAAATACAAAATTTGAGTTCATGTGCTTTAGAGTTATTATTGAAGAGCTATTTATTACCGTAGTTACGAGTGAGTTCACTGGAAGCCATACATTAATGAAATGGTTATATAATCCTTGTAGTGAGTGGCACTTCCCTTGGATAAATAAAATAGCTTGGCATTAAATGAAAATAAAATATGCCTAAGTGAGCCAGACTTGGTGAAAAGGTTACCCACGTCACTGAAAAGGGTCTCTACTAAGTTGACCGAAGGGGCTGGCAGAGAGATACAGTAAAGCAGAGGTTAACACTCTCAGTCTCGTATGACTCACAACCAGCTAATAATCGTCTTGGGTTTGCAGGGAACACTAGAGTTGTCTTAATTAGAGGTGTTAGATATCACCTCCCTTTAACCTACTTACTTTATATCTCCCCCCAAGCTAAACAATATTCATTTTGTAGAGGCAAGAATATCAATAATCTCCTCAATCCGAAAATGCATCTATCACTAAACTTTTGTTATCTTGAGGGGATTCATTTCACCTCTGATATAACTCTTCGATCGGGAGATATTAGCTACAACCTTCATCAACCTCTTCATCATAAGAGGTTTTTCAAAAGCTGAACAAAACTAAAAGACATCTCACAATGGGATCTCACCATCCGCGTAGCCGGCAAGTTTTTCCTCGGCACTTAATTTTGCACCACCATTTCTGATTTGACGCAAATTCAGGATGTAAAACACACACAAACAAAGCCAGCCAGCCAACCTCACAGCTGAAAACATTACCACTCCGCTCGTTTCGCGTTGCGGGTGGTAACCGAACGGAGTGGTAAAGTTTTCAGTTGTGAGGTTGGCTGGCTGGCTTTGTGTGT
>NC_137048.1:24186874-24256874 GCF_032717465.1 Coenobita brevimanus
CTGGCACACCATAACGACCCAAAACTCACAGGACCCGTAACCACTGTTCAGTTTAAATCATCCATCACAAACATACTAGCCATAGTTCATTCGCATGTTCTTTCACTTTGAATACTTATTTACAGATGCTATCCTTCTTTCTCATAACAGCTTTATTTGCCAAGTATATACAGTAAGCAGCTTAACAAAGCAACTGTCATCATCTTGGAGAATGCTTTGTCGTAATACACCTCAAATTACTATATTCACAGTTATTAATTCCCATTCCCCTTTCAGCATCAACAAACCAATTCCCTTTTTAACCCATTCAACCCGAGGACATCATTCATACCAAATTCATACTGATACCACACGATTAGCTTAGGGAAGACTTTTCGATATCAGGGAATTAGATACAGTGGTTATCATTCCCTTGAGTGGCAGAGATCCTTGTCAAGTTGAATATTATTGTCTCCTCATACCCTGATGAAAATGAAAACTACATCATTGCAGTGTGGGGGGTTCGTCAGTCACTCAGCTCTCCTACAGTACTTCACCATCTAATTGTTACACCTTCCTATTCACACACTTATCTCCCCTTCATTTTGTCTCCCAGAGTGCCATCAGATCACATTCCTTCCTCGAACATGTTCTTTACCTCTATGCTCTTACACTGTCTGTCTGCGTCTCATGCACTCCACACCGACACTAGACTGCCTAGCTTCTTTCTGGACAGAGAAGGAACATAGATTCGGGATTTCTGTAATTTTGCTTGAGCAGCTGATTATATAGCAGCAGCTTTCCTGGCCCCATTACCAATTATAGTCATCCACAGAAAGTTAAAGGAATTCTAAAGCAGTACTTATTTTTCCACCAACAACCAACTTAATGCTGCAAGTATGGGCTGAAGTGAGAGACAAATACTGTTGCTAGTGATAATCGACTATGGCACAAAAAATATAGGGGAAGGTCAAACGCCAGTGGCAACGTCATTTATCGCTGGCCTCTAAAACTCCAGAAAATTAAAACGTAATTAAAACATCCCTCTTCTTAATTATTTTTGAATGTGAGGATAATGGGCTGTATAATGAAATAATTAGACCGAGGTTTTAATTCATGAACTTAAAAACCATATTGTTCCAGAATACTTCACATTTTTGCCATACCTGTAACAGACAAAATGGCTGACGCTAAGTGTGCGCTTCTCCATGAATGCATGAACGACAGAAATGAGAGAGAGAGAGAGAGAGAGAGAGAGAGAGAGAGAGAGAGAGAGAGAGAGACGAGGGGTGGGATAATAATATATATAAAAATATGAGTTTTTTAATATTAACCAAGGATAAGTGGGTTAGGCTAGCTGGAATTAAAACAATGTGAGAAGGCATACTAAAGAGAATGAATATCTCTTTGCATACCAGGAGGCATTCTTATTTTGGATAACATCACGAATATATTAATACCAAGAGAGAGCTGATAGATGTCAACTGTGCCCGATAGAGAAAAGACTGTGTGTGTGTGTGTGTGCGACAGAGCCAGCTGGCGGGCACAGCTGGGTGGTGCGTGACGTCATGGCTATAAATCCCTGTGTTGGTGGCTGCCTCACGCACAAATCCACCAGCTACCCTCACGTCAGTATCTCCCGCCTCTGCCTGGCCTCACTTCACCTGCCGCCCCTCTGTGCAATCCTGCTAGCTGTGGGTGCAGAGCGAAAAGGAGAGCAGCGCGTATTGCTATCAGTTTATTGGGCCACCTACTATAGCGCGTTTTTTCTAACCTGACGATGGACTCTAACCCTTTACTGCTCAGTTGTTGGCCAAGTGTATACAGAATGAAGGTTCGCTTTGAATATTAACCAAGAAGGCTTATTCTTAGCTAATAACTAAAATTCATCGATGCTCAAGCAACCACGACCTACACTTAGAGTTGCAGAAGTTACCCAGTTCCGACAGGTAAAGTAAACCGAATATACTAACGAAAAAGCAAAGGAGTGGTCCGGCGTCGCTAGTTATCCTGCTACGTGTTTGTTTTCTCTGTCTGCGTACTAATTTGTATAATTTCACTCACTTAAATATGTACAGCTCTGAACCAAATGACCATGGCCAGAGGAAGGTGCAGACAAACTAAGGAGCACCTGCATGTAATATACAGTATATAGTGAAGCATTATCTAGTGCTTCCTAAGTATCAACATAGTTTTGCAGTATTATGGTAAAGAGCAACCTAAAATGAATTTCATTCGGTTTTTGTATTAATGGTGTTGATTTGTGGGTTGTCCAAAGGCAGATATTCGTCATTAAAAAAAAAAAAAGTTTTAAAATTATAGAGTAAACGTGGATATCTTCTTTTTCTGAAAGAATTTTGATTTAATGACGTCATTCGAATTCAGTTTTTAGCGTCATAAAATCGTATCAAATGTAATATTCAGCCGGCCGTCGTAAAAGTGTACAAATGTCAAATGTTCGTCAGTAATGGGCTATAACTTAATGACATTAGTCGCTCGAAGAAGTTAATGGTAAACACAGTTTTGTGAATTTCTTTGAAAACTGCAGCACATTTTGCTTCACCATTTACTGGTATATGATCATCATAAAATATATATATATATATATATATATATATATATATATATATATATATATATATATATATATATATATATATATATATATATATATCCATTGCCAGACGCCATGTATCCCAAACGGGGTGGTCAAGGGCTTAGAGTTAATTGTTTTACAGGGAGGAGCACTAATCCTCCACCAACCCCACTTGACACGAAGGGATGCCAACAGCATATCTATCTATCTATCTATATATATATATATATATATATATATATATATATATATATATATATATATATATATATATATATATAAATAATTATAATACTCAAGTCTCTCATTCGAGACCAAATTATATACTGTACATTAACAAACACCCTGAGATATAGAAGTGTTTTTCTTTATTAACCTTCAGAACTTCTTTGACCTTAACGACAAATAAATTTTGAATGTATAAGCAGAGAAAATACAAACTCACAGCCTGTCCTGGCTTTACAACTGTTAAATATTAATATCTTATACTGACTGTAATTAATAAAATTATATGGAGCTCATTAAACTCTTATGGCTGTTGAATAAAATTTTCTACACTCAATGACGACAAAAAAAAAAAGTACAATGATAGAACTTTCCTTAACAGTGTAAGAAATAGCTATCGAATTAGTATAAGTAAAAATAAAGGACAAAAGAAGAAGTAAAAGAGGGCTTGGAGTGACGGCAAACAGCATGAGGGAAGAAAATATCACCGATACATATGTACATATGGAACGAAAAATATTATGACTAATCTTTAAATGATATACAGCAACAACAGTGCTATCTCCATAAACAAAAAATATGCGTAGGACTGTGATCAAAGGAGAATGAATGTTGTTGTTACCAGTATGAGTCTGTGTGTTTGCACTGCGCGTGGTAACTTAATCCCAGTATTTGCCTATGGCTGCAAGATCTCGCAGTTTACGCTAATCCCCTCAGTCCTATGACGTATTTATTTTTCTTCTGTTGTTGCCTGCAGTTCGAAATGTCTATCTTAAAAGATTTTTTTTTTTTTTAGTAGTATTGAAAATCCAAACACATTATTAATGTTGGTATGCGTACCTGTGTGTGTGTGTGTGTGTGTGTGTGTGTGTGTGTGTGTGTGTGTGTGTGTGTGTGTGTGTGTGTGTGTGTGTGTGTGTGTGTGTGTGTGTGTGTAAATGCTGAGTCATCCTGCTGACACACCTTTGAGTATTGAAGCAGTATTTCCCATTGGCTGATTATAGTATGAGGGAGGCAAAGGATTTAATGGCATCGGTATCTGTGCATCCGACTGATTGGCTAAAATAATGGTCAGTGCTTAACGGAGCGATTTCTGAGCTTCCAATTGGCTAAGAGCTTAGTGGATGGGGGAAACACATTGCACAGTGTGGGTGGGTCACCAGAAAACAGTGCATATCAAATTTCTGCATTCAAGTGTGAAACCAGTGTGAACATATCCAATGTGGGTAGTATACTGTAATAATATTCAGGTTCTATTCCCGGGCCAGCCACAGGACTTCTAGACAAGATCTTCTTAGCCCCAGAGTGTTCAAACGTACAAATGAAACAAAGACCTAGATATAAGCCGAGAGTTGCGTGTTGTAGTCATGGGGAATGTTTAGGTGCTTCCATTCTCAGCCACACTTGTATGTGTTTGTGACTGTCTCCAACCCACAAAAAACTGGCCGTACAGTACATTTTATGTCAGTTACTGGCACTTGTTCATTCAACTAAAATGCACAAGTTGAGAGAAAGTGCGAAAGGGTGAGAATGGTCAACAGCTTGCGCAGTGAAATGGTCCACCAAATCATTCACACATTAATGTTAATATAAAAAAAAATTCGTCCACGTTTGTTGATAATGTGATTTTTTAGCAACATGCATAATGCTGTATACAGTGTTTTCCAAACTTGCGTCACCATTCCCCCCCCCCTTTGGTGGGGTACCAACTATGGACAAGGGGGAAGCAGCTTCTTGATAAATGGGGCAGTTAAAATTAAAATCTGCTGATAGCTATGTGAGAGGAGCATTCACATTCATCTCTTGTTTTATAATGAACTAACTTAACTCTCTTTAAGCAACATTTCATGGTTTAAACAAATAAATCAATGAAGCCAGTATAAGAATATGAAACTTAAGCTAATGATTCTGCAGAGCATCAAATCATGTGTGGCCGTCAGCATATAAGCATCTAATGTTTTCAGTTCAGTTGTGTCACTCCCGGCATACAGGAAGGTATAAAATTATTTGTCCGCGCCGTTATTTATGGCTTATTCTTTTGAATGTCTTTGATACAAAAATACTTTAAGTGTTTTCACCATATGTTTTGCAGACGTATAAAAACTATGAAACGCGCTGAACAAAGAGAAGGAGAAATATTTTAAAATTTCCAACAGAAAACCAGTTAAAACAAATAAAGGTTTCTTTTTGTAATTTATCCTTTTATCATAATTACACAAGTGATAAGTATAATAAAGTAGATGCGCAATTTCTCCCTGTCCATTCAGAGAAAACATGGAAACTGCACATTCAGTAATGCGATATGTATGTCGATTTTGTTAAAATCCATACGTTTATTTTCCCCTGTTCTATCATTTTTATTTTGGGGAGAGGACTAACCGCACCCAAGAATTATTGGAACCAAGAGAGTCAAGATTCCAAAATATCGCATTATGGATAAGCGTTCACTGTGCAACGTGCAACATGTACTAAGTAATCAAAACCACATCTGCCGTCCTTTAGCTATTTCTGGAAATAATTAATTTGGAGAGGGGGCTGACCTCTCTGAAGATCATTGTTGAAAAAATATGAGTCGTGGAAGACCTTCCCGATAACCAGACGAACTCAACTGGGAAGTTTTATTCAAATCCATCAAATAACCTAAGAGAAGTTAAAGCACACACACACACACACACACACACACACACACACACACACACACACACACACACACACACACACACACACACACACACACACACACACACACACACACACACACACACACACACACACACACACACACACACACACACACACACACACACACACACACACACACACACACACACACACACACACACACACACACACACACACACACACACACACACACACACACACACACACACACACACACACACACACACACACACACACACACACACACACACACACACACACACACACACACACACACACACACACACACACACACACACACACACACACACACACACACACACACACACACACACACACACACACACACACACACACACACACACACACACACACACACACACACACACACACACACACACACACACACACACACACACACACACACACACACACACACACACACACACACACACACACACACACACACACACACACACACACACACACACACACACACACACACACACACACACACACACACACACACACACACACACACACACACACACACACACACACACACACACACACACACACACACACACACACACACACACACACACACACACACACACACACACACACACACACACACACACACACACACACACACACACACACACACACACACACACACACACACACACACACACACACACACACACACACACACACACACACACACACACACACACACACACACACACACACACACACACACACAGAGGCTGCATCTCGCGCAACGGTATAGGGCGAGGAGACAAATATGATATCCTACTGAGCAGGATTGATTACGAATATATATATATATATATATATATATATATATATATATATATATATATATATATATATATATATATATATATATATATATATATGCTCTTCTTCTAATTACTTACATCGATCTTGTAATTAGTGTCGTTAAGGTGGAGCGCTGTCAGAATATTTGGAAGTTAGAGTGTCATCGTGATCGGTAGTTAAGATTTTACCGCTGTACGACAAAACAATAAGATGCAAGGCTCCGTTTGTCTTTCAGCGGGTGACTTGCACTTTAAACCTGCTGCATTTCTTTAGACATTAATGCTACTTGCTAATTATTAGTATAAAAAAAAGTTAAGGGTTGCCTGGAAAACTGGTTAGGATAATATAACCAAGAGACATATGAACCTGAATAGGTCTGGAAATTTACTTCAGTCTTTTGAGAACATGAGAACATAATAAAGCAAAATTAATGAAGTCCACTCTTCGTCAAAACACTGGACATATGTCAGGGGGTTAATTGCTGTATTTCACAAAGACGCACTTTCTCCTATTAAATGTGTCCATGACTAATGTACCCGGTAATCATCATTTGTTTCATTTCAAACTGTGCACCGACGACGCATGACTGGATGACACTGAAGAGTCGCATGAGGGATGGCAGTTCACTCTTGCTGCAGAAACTTGTACCAGCTGATGTTGGTTATCAGGGGCAAGGATGGTTGTTTCTGACTACTCGTTCCAGCACTCCCGTCCAATGGGCAAAAAATAAGAAGAGTTTGCTGGTCATGGCATGCTGACGATCTCATTCTGTTGCAAGAAGTTGGTGACGATACTACTAGCACAATATGGACGTACATTTCGTCTTGGACTGCAGCGGTGTCCATTGCTTGTAGTGCAGGTAGTGCGATGAGGCTGATCGCCTCATCTCGGTTGTGCTGTACTGTAAGGTTCCCATTGTGGTAGAGGGGAGTTGAATGATGAAGACTGATGCCTCCCTGCAGCTACGCGGAGCCCTGTCAATAGTGGTCACATTCCCTGATGGCACCAATTAATCGTTCACCAATGTGCCGCCAGCCCCATGCCCAATCGTTATTCTAGTTCACAGAGAAGCGAAATTCGTCTGTGAAGAGGACCTGGGACCACTACCGTAATGTCCACCTCACGTGTTGTCTGCACCAGTTCATGCCCGTCACCCTGTGGCATTGATGAAAAGGCTCCTTCACAGCTGACCTTTTGATGCAGGGGTTTACTGCATGCAAGCGGTTGATTTGGTTTAGTCGCTGACATTGTTTGCAGGTGCTCTGACATTCTCTGTATTACTAAGTGGGTCACGCCAAGACTTCTTGCCGCCTCTCTCATGAAAACCTCCTCCTGGATCCACGATAGAGCTCGATTTCTATCCACGTCACCGGGTCAGCGTCTTGGAAGTATGGTTATTTGATGGCGAATAGACCCTTTATCTCTTTTAAAGGTGAACAAAACTTTGTGAACATTATTAGGCAATATGATAACTTTATGTGATTCACAACATTCTCTCCTACCTCACCCCGCTGACAAGACAGACTGCCTCGAAGATCAGGCAGTTTTTTAGTGGATGATGCGTTACACGTGAGTTGCTATTTACAATTACTGAGAGGAAGAGTTTCTGTTTCTGATTCACGACGTATTCTGCTGTTATGCAGAAACCCTACCAAGCATTTTATTTCTTCTTTTTCATTCGGCCTTTTTTAGAAACACAAAAAAACGAATTAACTTGATATGAGTCTTGTATATTTTACTGTAGCGCGTGCATAATAGGCAAGGTATGCCCCCAGATAGGCCCCTAAGGTATTAGACACAACCATCTATTCAAAGTCCTGGACAACAGTCTAATACAATGAGATCAGGTCCGTATTTTCTAAGTGGCACTGGAGGATTTGTAACACCTCTTTCTTAGTGTTTAATTCTGCATAGTACACCTTAACGTTATAAGATCGATAGAGATGTCATCAGTGTCATAGAAGAAGATACTTAAGTGAAATGTGCAAAATATATTACTGAGGGCGAGGCATTACGAAATCTTCAAAGCGATTTAGAATGCGACTCAGTTTCCAAGGTCTTGGAAACTTTAAGGGTACTTTTACAAACGCCAAAGTAATATTTCCACTGGGGAAGCAGAGGAACACTGATATACTGTACTGTATATTTTTGAAAGACCAACATAAGGTAACTATAATCTGTAATAATTTCTTCCAACTTTCACACAATATTTTTCAGCTCAGGAGACACTTCTCGAGCGAGAGGGGTTAGATGAAGCCTTCACTAACCCAGTTAGATGAAGCCTTCACTAACCCAGTCACTTAAGCTGAATGGAATCATCAAGTCGTACCAAGAGTAAAATGTAAATGATGTCCTCTGGCAGAAGGAGTTAAGATGTCCTTGTCATCTGGCTCAGTTAGTCAGTTAGTCAGCCTGCTGTTACGGTTGGCTAAGAGAACTCATTTGTCTTGAGAATTTTGGGCCACTTTGTACAATGAACCCTCTGTCTCCCAACTCCAGCCTCTCCATCTCTCCCAGGCATGTGTAGGAAAGAAAACTCATGGGAGGTTAGGTGGAGGATACGAGAGAGGGACATATTCTAGTTGGCACAGGAGGTCTGGTGAGTTATTTATCTGTTTTTTCCTGCACATTACGCCTAATATCCTTAAGAGTTGGTGCTTTCAGAATGGGCCATATGGTCCCCCAGGGAACCATTTCATATTTTTGGAGGGGGGCACACCAAGTTTCTGAGGAGTCAATCAGGCGTAACTGCCAGACATATGATCAGTTTTTCATAATCCTCACGGTTCGTTCTCTGTGCATAATTCAAAAGCAAAAATGTTGCCAATTAATATAATTTACAATACATATCTCACTGAAGAAGGCAATTTATTGTAAATGCAATTTTATTTTCATGAGAAACAAAATCGTCATGCCATAAACGATTTGAGGAAGCACAATCGAACAACTCTGAAATCAAACGAGGTAAAGTTGGTCGCTAAACTGCCTCCAGCTCGGAACACTCCATGTATATTTGATTTCTGTTTTCTCTCAGTACAAGGTATGATTTGAATGTTAGATGAATGACAATTCACCATTGTTTATCCAACTAACAACAGTTATGAGGGGGTCACAGAGGTAAATGAGACTCAGAAGGGAGCATCAAAAAAAAAAAAAAAAAAAAAAAAAAAAAAAAATAGTTGAGAAACTCTGCTCTTGAGTATTGTTCATGTAAATTATTTCTATATAAAAAACATAAACAGGTGTTTATGTATTATGCAAAATTAATCGCGAAAGGTGAGGAACTAGAAAGCCTCTAAAAATGGCAGATATACTGCTCAAGCCACAAAAAGTGAAACAAAACAGTTGTGGCAGACAGTGGTAGGTTTGGTTATTTGTTGCTGATTAGAATTAGCTTTCAAGCGTACACCACACAACCTCAGTACTCGTAGCTCACGGCAGAACATGGAGCCAGAACGAAACCCACAGAGCCACCAACTCGTCTGAAACACGTGCTGGTAGTGACTGACATGCCAACAGTAGTAAATGCGTACAGTACATGTCCCTGCGAGGTGAGGGGGGGCCTGTCAATGTGGTGAAAGATGATGTCCATGAGACTGTTGGAGAGTTGTTTATTGCAGAGGGAGGGAAGAGCTCCCGGGATCGCTGGCTACCCTATGCAGGGAATATGAAACATCAACATCATCCCGACCTTTCTTCCAACATACAGTGGAGTGAGGTAAAAACAAAAAACAAGGGAAGAGAAAATGGAAAATTGGGAGAGTTACCATCAGCAAGCCCAATTAAACAATGGCTGAAAGTCTCAGTTATATTTTCCATAGGAAGCACAACAAAAGGAGGTCAATATCAAGACTGACTCATTGCAAGATCTCTGGGAGTATTACGTTTGCGCGACTCTACTTGGCAGAGATGAAGATAGTTGAAGGACATTACTCCAGATCTGAATTATATAAAGCTGAGCTCAGGAGTTTCTTGTACAGAGGTCTTTGTAGGTACGAAGGGAATATTGTAAGTAATATCAGTCTAACTACAGCGAAGAGGTTACTTCCAGCCATTCAGCAAGATACCCGATTACGTACAGGATCACACTGTTGTCTCATTCTGTTCACTGTGCCACATACTGTACTACGGACTTGTGACTAATTTACATGGATAGGACTAACAAAACCGCTAAATAAACTCATCTGGGCAAAATTAGAGACGCCATCATGCTGAAAAGAGATCATGGAGAGAAGAGGTCTCCCCTAAGTTTAAACAAACAAAAAGGGGTGGACGACACTAGCATTCAAGATGTTCTCTCGATGACAGTCGGGCGGCTACCGCTCGCATCACGTTGCATATCATGGTGCACAATTGCCCCGTGACAGACTTGGCTGCATCATTGGACGCAACTCGTCTGCAACACGGAAAATCGGCGAAAGCAACACTTTGCGCAACATGATGCGCATGATGATGCCTAATGTGGACTGGCATTTAAATAATGGGTTTAAGTAGGTAATGTGAGCAATAGACTTCAACCATACATTTATGTGGCTACCACCCAACGTAGTAAAAAGTTTCCTGAGTTACAGAAAACCATTTAGCTTTTCACTCAGTTTGGAGTCACCTGCAAGGAAGCATTATATCGTGAGTGGACCATGTGGACCCTTACCCTCCAGTTCATTATCAAAAACCCCTCTAACATTTTTTTTTTCTCTCCGTCTTCACTTCATTCAAATGTGTCTGTCGCTTTCGTTTTTCTTGCTTTCTTTTTGTTTTACTTATCTGTTCACAAAGATCTTATTCCATTCTGGACAGTTCCAGTAATGATCCTTCATCCCCTGCACCCACTGATTTCCTCGCACCTAATCTGTGTTGCTTCTCTGAAGCCCACCACTGTCAGTCCTCGAGAATAAAGTAGATAACTGCAAATGAACGACGTAAAGTATGACTGCTGATTACCTATATTATATTACTCAAACCTGACGCTACCCCTGTCATCATAATGTACAGCTACGGTTATAAAAATTTACTCATTTCATTATGATAATTAACGAGAGAATGATCAGTGACTTTCAAAACTCAGTGATTCTATTGTCGGGACCAAACATTGTTTTTCATTTTTTCAAATTCATGTAAGAGCTTAATAAATATTCCACTAAAAACTAGATATATATCATTCACCTCAGCTGCATTTTCGCATAGACTGAGAGGTACCGGTATGCTGTACAGATTCCGGTGTGTAAGTATATCTCATCCCTTCTTGACCACCTGTTTGTAATTAAATTCTTCACTCCGAGGATGTATTTTATATATTCTTGCTGTCAACAGACCTTCTTATATATCTTTGGGGGGAAATTTTTTACTTGAGAGGTTGGATATAGCCATCAAATTCTACCTCACTGCACGAGATCTCCGGTAAATTGAATAAAATCACCTGGCGGTAACAAGAATAAATCAATGGAACACGTCACCGGACTGAAGGGTTAATTTCATATTCACTTAGTAGATAATGTTCCAAAAATATTGAACATACACCTTCGCATATCGCATTACGTATTTTTCTTCAGCCTTTAAATGGAATTATTGAGATTCTCAGGCTTTACAGGGAGATCAGTGATGGAAATGGGAGGATGTCATACAATATCCACAGTATTTAGAACACCGCTGAGATCGGGAAGAGGGCGTGCCATAGAGCACCTTTTCCAGCCTGACAATGATCCCTAATCCGTTTCAGCTCAATCGATGGAAAAGTAATGTCAGTTTGGAGGGTCGATTTGAATGGTAAACAAGCAGACTTATTACTACCACATAACTAAGGTTTATCGAATGCCATGCAAGCACGACTTATTATGAAAGTTGTGGGAATGGTCCAGTTCCGTCTGGTGAAAATAGCCCGACTATAGCCACATATTTCCAGGCCGCCATAAAATACAACTAAATCGAACGAGACTAGGGACTGAAACCCTTCCCTTCTTGTAAAGCACTAAAATATGAAACATCTTGCTTGTGGACGCAACCTAGACGAAATGCCCAGCACAGAAAGGATAAAAACAGTCACGGAAAGCAACAAAATTAAGAAAAAAGTGCATGAGCACAGCACAATTTCATTTCAAAAAAGATAAAACAAACAGTCTTTACGTTTCGGAGAATAAATGAACAAAGCATATATTTGTGTGCAGCTTCCCCAGGTTCATTACTGCTGTGTGCTCGCTCGTGAAAACCTTTGGCTGGAAGGATAAAAGACTAACTCATTTGTGCAGCAGTCGGAGTCACCAGCACTGGGAGTTGGACGTGCAAGGAAGCATCCGGACCTGAGGCTTGATTATGTTCTACTCTTCCAAATATGCGTGGCAAATATAGCCTTACCGTAAATCACATTAGACCCAGGACACAACAGATCCACGCATAGACCCCTTCAGCTTGAAAACCTTACCGTATTTCACATGAGTTTCAGGATACAGCAAAATCACATATACACCCCTTCAGCCCGATTGTCTCACTATATTTCACCTTATCGCACTTCACATTAGTTTCAGGATACAACAAACCACACATACATTCCTTTACCTTGACAGCTTCACGGTATTTCATGTTATTGTTCTTCACATTAATTTCAGTAGACGACAGAATTTCGCATACACCCCTACAACCAAACTATTTTTCGTTTCATTTCTGCTATTTTTTTTTTTTTTTCACTCTAACTTGTTCCAGAATTTTTGTCCCTTCACCACTTACTGCACGTAGTTCAGTAGCGGAAAAAGACACCGCTACGGCTTTTCTTCCTTTCCACAGCACTACTTCATGACTGGTACCATATTCTAATGTCAAACTTTTGTGACAACTCATCATGCATGAGGGAAAGGCGGCAATTTTAGGCAAAGTAAAAATGAAAAAAGGAAATTTAGACCATTTTGCTTACATGTTTTTACCCTTCACCTGACAAAGTCAGAGGAGGGTATGGTTATCACTGGGATCAATAGGTGTCCGTCCGTGCAGTTGGGCGGCAGGACGGCTGGCCGGGCTTAGAAATTTCGTTTCTGGGCCGGAAGTCAGAAGGAATTCACTATAGATTCAAGAAATTTCACATAGTTATGTCTTTTGTAGTGAACTGGCACCTTTTGGTAGAAAGAATGCTGTTATTATTTTTTTTTAAAGAAAAGTAAAAAAAAAAAAATCCAGAAATTTTAATGCAACCTGCACAAGGAATCTGAAGGACCCAGATTATGTGTCCTCAAGGCGTTCTCCTTACGCCCACCTTCCAAAAAAAAGTTTGGGGGGGGAGGCGTTTGCGCTGGGTTAGGTGTATAGGGAGGTTGGGGGTAAGGGCTTGGTCAGATGAAGAGTTGCAACAGCGTAGTGGTGCCAATGTTCCTGCTTGAAGGAGTTACATACAAATTTCATTGGCCTATTTACCACCAAATACTCTTCTAACCTGATACAAATCGTTTGGTGACAGAAAGAGCAAACTGCAAAACTACTTTTCAGACTTCAAGTAATTAAGCGAGATTCAATGAAATGTTTAATGTACACTATTACATACTCTGAAAGAACGAAAGGAAGAAATAAAATAGATGTAACTGAGAGAGAGAGAGAGAGAGAGAGAGAGAGAGAGAGAGAGAGAGAGAGAGAGAGAGAGAAGAAAGGTAGGTATGTCTATCATAGGAGGAGACGGGAGGTAATTATCAAGTGAGGCATAATATAAGGTAAGCTGGTATGTAAGAGAGGGAATTTAAAGGGCAGTGTGTGTGTGTGTGTGTGTGTGTGTGTGTGTGTGTGTGTGTGTGTGTGTGTGTGTGTGTGTGTGTGTGTGTGTGTGTGTGTGTGTGTGTGTGTGTGTGTGTGTGTGTGTGTGTGTGTGTGTGTGTGTGTGTGTGTGTGTGTGTGTGTGTGTGTGTGTGTGTGTGTGTGTGTGTGTGTGTGTGTGTGTGTGTGTGTGTGTGTGTGTGTGTGTGTGTGTGTGTGTGTGTGTGTGTGTGTGTGTGTGTGTGTGTGTGTGTGTGTGTGTGTGTGTGTGTGTGTGTGTGTGTGTGTGTGTGTGTGTGTGTGTGTGTGTGTGTGTGTGTGTGTGTGTGTGTGTGTGTGTGTGTGTGTGTGTGTGTGTGTGTGTGTGTGTGTGTGTGTGTGTGTGTGTGTGTGTGTGTGTGTGTGTGTGTGTGTGTGTGTGTGTGTGTGTGTGTGTGTGTGTGTGTGTGTGTGTGTGTGTGTGTGTGTGTGTGTGTGTGTGTGTGTGTGTGTGTGTGTGTGTGTGTGTGTGTGTGTGTGTGTGTGTGTGTGTGTGTGTGTGTGTGTGTGTGTGTGTGTGTGTGTGTGTGTGTGTGTGTGTGTGTGTGTGTGTGTGTGTGTGTGTGTGTGTGTGTGTGTGTGTGTGTGTGTGTGTGTGTGTGTGTGTGTGTGTGTGTGTGTGTGTGTGTGTGTGTGTGTGTGTGTGTGTGT
Organism: Coenobita brevimanus; assembly: GCF_032717465.1. Classification (NCBI taxonomy): domain Eukaryota; kingdom Metazoa; phylum Arthropoda; class Malacostraca; order Decapoda; family Coenobitidae; genus Coenobita; species Coenobita brevimanus. Next base: position 24,201,618 of record NC_137048.1, read on the forward strand.
GTGTGTGTGTGTGTGTGTGTGTGTGTGTGTGTGTGTGTGTGTGTGTGTGTGTGTGTGTGTGTGTGTGTGTGTGTGAGTGTGTGTGTGTGTGTGTGTGTGTGTGTGTGTGTGTGTGTGTGTGTGTGTGTGTGTGTGTGTGTGTGTGTGTGTGTGTGTGTGTGTGTGTGTGTGTGTGTGTGTGTGTGTGTGTGTGTGTGTGTGTGTGAACTACTGACACTGCTGGAGGTGCACACATCTCTTATTTTTGGTTTGAGTCACTGAAGCAAAGTTCCCCTTTTATTACTGTAAGTGTTGGAGCCAATATACTATCATGCAAAGCTATGCTATTTTACTCATATATAATTGCTAGAACTAATTAAATTTCATACAATATATTTTTACTGAAATTCTGCTTAGCTATTATGTAAAGCTTTTCTTTCTTTCTTTCTTTTTTTTTTTTACTTCCAGACTCCCGTGTTTCATTCTTTTCTTCAGTTAGATCTTGGAACTGCCATCTTTATTTACAACATAACAAAATAAATAAACATTCGAGTAGTTTCCATTCATGCACATCTTACTCCTACTTGCATACATTTTTACGCCAATTCTTTTCCACTGTCTATCTGTCTATCTATAGCCAGACGCCTTAATTCGAAGAGAGGTAATCATAAACGAATCGCCTCCATATGATACTGTCCACTATCGCTATGCAGTATCTCCAGCTCACATATCTCTCACACGTATACCTCGCTATCTCTGCTCTCCATCTCATCCTCGAAATCCTTCTTCCCCTCCCACCCTCCACGTCATTCATGCACCCTCCTAGTCAATATTCGGTCTGTGCATTCCCCGTTTTGTATTCACTCAACTAAATTCCTCTACTGAGATGTAAATCACTGTCTTTATGTTCTGCATCACTTGCAGACAGAAATTCAGATAAGCCCACTCATTACCTCCCTTCTTCAGAAACAAGACCCTATCAAGTGTCCTCGATTTCTCGTCATAACTTTTTCATTTATATACTGAACTGTATACAAACCGCCATGATAGCACGATACAGTCCCATTCAATCCACCAGTCAAAATCTCACCCCTAACTCAATGCATGATTCATTTTCACGTTTCATTTTGCTCCAGCATTCACATTCTGATGAGCACTGAATCTACTCAGCACCTTATATACTCTTGGTAAATTCTACTTTGTTTACCAATCTGTTCCGAACTCTGCCTTTCCCAGAGCCATAAATGCTGTAAGAAACTTTCTGTTAAATACACAGACAGCACTGCCGTATGTCTCACTGCAAATATCGGATCCCCACATTCCCTTCTCTCATGGAATGCACCCCATTTTTTACATAACATCTCCTCTGACAATAGTATACTATACACTACATATTCCCCCTACATTCAACAGATAAACACTGCGGTTCCAACATTCTCTTCTTTCACCTTTCTCTTCTATAGCTTCCGTTATGTAGGTCATGGGTAGAACTGTATCTTCCGTTTTGTCACGAGTCGGTGCAATTTGTATTTGAATAAACTCGTGACATCAACTTTGGTGGGAAACCGCGAATTCTAGTGGAATCCCAGTATGTATCGCTCAGTTTAACCGCTACGTATTCACCCGGTCGGGAATGTTTTCAGAACAATTTTCACTGTGTCATAAATGATCGTCTTTGTGCGAGACATTAGGACTTCCGCTGAGCGATTTATTATGGGCGTGTTTCGCTCATTCTAGCCGTTAGCAACGCGGCCACGACACTCGCCTCTCTCCCACAATTTGAATCAGTCAAGATTTGTACACCGCGGAAGCAGGTAGTGTGTGTGGCAGTGTCCTTCCTCAACGACGCCTAGTTCCCACCGCTGCCGTATTCCCACCTAGCGTGATTGGCGAGAGACTTAGCGTGTGCAGTGTCCTTCCAGTAACGACGCCCAGTCATCCGCTTTGTCCACTTTTCTGACCAGTATTTCTTTTCGTTTTTCCTGGGTTTAAGAGTTAGCTTTTGAGTGAGCAAGTGAGTGCGATCTCCTTATATTGAATTCATTTTGAAATGTAACGTAAATTTATTTCTTTGTAATCAATAAATTTAACAGTTCTTTTTCTTGAGCTTAATGTAATGTAAATTCGTGTTTTATTTTCCATATTAATCTTATTTCACTTATAGCTCCTAGTTTGCATAAACGCTTTGCTATTCATAACTGGTACTTAGGCCAGTCCTTTTGTATTAAGCTTAAAATCCATTGTGCAACCAGGAGTTAATGCATCAGCAAGAATCTGTTATCATTAATAGCATTAGTTATTGATTGTCAGGGGTGGAGACACTTTCTCCAGAGGCCAACAGTACTAATAAACAGCATTTGTGAGTAATTAGTCTCTGCTGTGTACTGTTGAGAAAGTTTATAAATTCTCGTCCTTCGAGAATTGGCGAAATAAGCCGGCATAAAGTAATCATTGCTTGATTTTCACAAGACAATTCATTGTCCTGCTCTTAAGTATTCCTAAATAAATATTCTTTAATATTGTATACACTTTAAAAACCCCGTGACACCTTTGTTCCTCGGACATTTTGGGATATACAGTAGAGTAGAATACAGTACCTTATACTAGACTTACAGTACATAATATAGAATCTTGTCTTAGTGTTTCAAAATGCAAAGTATGGTTGACTGTGTAAGCATAAATATCAAGGTTGTGGGTTAGAAGTTAGATGATTCAACGGAATGAAATTTGAAATAAGAATACAAATCACATCATGAATCTGGATACGTCCTTGGTTGGCTGTGCAAGTGTAAAAAATCAGGGGTAGGGTACTCATGCTGGGAGTGTAATTGGGTGTCGGTGGCAGGTGGTGGGGCCGGTGGAGTGGCCGTCATGCAAGCAGTATTGATCACGGGGCAGTCAAGCTCTGGCTCGCCCTGGCACACTCCACACTCTTATTTATATCCCTCCTCACCTTACACCATTTGCCTTGTTCGTTAGCTTACTCTTATTTATATCTCTCCTCACCTCACACCATTGGTTTTGTCTGTTTTCTCACTCTTATTCATGCTCTTAAAGTTCGTTTCCTATCTTGGTTTGCTCGCTCCACACTCTTATTAATATCTTTCTTCATCTCACACCACTGGCTTTTTCTCACTCCTATTCATGCTCTTCCTCTTTGTTGTCAGTCTTTGTTTCCTCACTCCACACTCTTATTTATATCTCTCCCCACCTCACACCATTTAGCGTCCCTGTCCACGTCCTTCCTATTTTAATCCTTTCTTGGTTTGTTCTCTCCACACTCTGATTTATGTCTTCCTGTATATTATATAGTACTACCTGGTTTGTCTGTTTACTGCAGTGATATGCGTTTTCCTCAAGCTTATTATGCCCTTCTTTACGCCATTCCACTTGCCTAGTCTTTTTCCTCACTATTATTTTTTTCCATTCTTCACTTCATGCAACTTGGCCTGTGCCTCCTTCCTTGGTTTGCTCACTCGATATTCATATTTTTGGTTTTCTTCATATCTCGCCACAAGTCCTTGTCCCCATTTTTATCTTTTCCCCTCCTCACCTCTCACATCACTTGTTCTGTTGTTTCTGTCTTTGATTAACTCACTCCTCGCTCTTGCTAATGTCTATCCTCGCTTCACACCACTTGTGCGTGTTCTCAGTCTCATTTATGTTCTTAATCAACTCTTCATTCTTAGTCATATTCTTCCTCACTTCATACCATTGGCTGGTTTCTCTCCTGTGCTGGCTTCCTGACTCCTCACTCTTACTTATGTCCCTCATTACCTCCGCATTATTACTTATGACCTTTGTCACTAACAACCACTAGGTCTTAGTGTTTCTTCACTTCTATTTATGTTTTTTCTCATTTCATACCTGTTACCTTGTCTGTTTCCTTCCTTGGATGCCCTTGCTCATCCCTCACTTTTACTGTACGTATGCCCCGCTGCACCTCATACCAATTGGCTTGTCTTTTTCTTACCATGCTCTATTCACTTAACTTGGTCTAAACCTACTGTCTCTTAGTCCTGAGTCCTGAAGTGTAACTAACATCAGAATACGGCGACAGTCAGAAATTGTTCAGGAAAGGAGGTAGAACCATATTACTGTCTTACTTTCCACTAAGCTATGGGACATGCTTAAAAAGAAAAAAAATACTCTGCCCAGTTAATGTGGATGAATTGCAACCACCCTGATAACTACTTTCCACAGTAAATACACTTGAAAAACGTGTTACGGGACTGGTAATTCCTCCTTTGTTAGCACAAACCATTCCTGTCTCAGTACTCAAATGACTAATGCTATTCCTTTTTTTCTGATGATGCACATAAAAATTTGCGGATTTTACGGTGCTGATGCCACTTACTTCAGCTGTATCAATTTGTCCCCTTCGTCTGGCTTTTCATTTCAGTAATGCTAAATGTCAGTTTCATACGTGGACAATTATTGTTCTTTTTTTAGACCTCCCTAAAATATACTCATTAAGCAATAAGGATTTGTTATCAAGTACTAATCCTTGGAAATGTAGAATGAACTCGCTTCATTTCTCTTAAAGACTGGTGTGATAATAATTACCAGGTGTTTTCTTTAAGAAAAGGGGGGTGTTGTGGAAAAATGTCTAAAAATACTATAGTGAACTTCAAATCCTAAAGCTTTTCCCTTTATGAACGAGAATCTGAATCCAGCTTCAGCAACTTTCATTAATTCTTTCAAAAACGAATCTGTCCTGCTATACGAGTATACAGTAATCCCGCCTGGGGAGAGCAAACAACAACAACTGTATAAATTATCATCCTCTGACTTATGGGTATTAAGTAAATTTACTGAACAATTCCATTACTTTTTACGTAACTAGCAAGTAATACAGCTCAGCTAGGGGAAAAAATACGTACGTAGCTGTTCATATCACTCCGTTAGAAAAAACACACGAAGCCGAATCCCTTGGTAGTGTGTCTCTGTCCTTTATCTGAGGAGTGGGGGCGGTAGGCGAGGAGAAGAGAGGCGGCGAGGCAACCCCAGTGAATGGGAACATACATCTTATCCGACAACGCCATTGTGTGTGAAACTGGAACTCATTTGAAGTGTTCCGAGGTAGAAAGGCCCACTTGATGTTTTATGGGCCGGGTCAGATATACAGCTGGGGATTAAGAGTATATTAAATGACAGTTGCCTTTTAATTTAAGTTGTTTACCGGATACCTCATACTTGACCACTTCAATCTGACGATGTATTTTTTCCCTTGTTGTTTCCAGATGATTTTATGCAGAACAGGTAAGACTTTTCAAACTGGAGGGATTAGAGTTAGCATTCATAAACCCTTCGCTATCAGGGTCTCTGCGAAGGTGAATAAATAGAGTGGTAGTACCAAGAATCCACTACAAAACTGCCATTGTAATGATGGCAGTGCTAGCAGTTGTAAACCCAGGCTTATCTGAACGTGAACCCGGTGAACTGCAGGCCATAGCTACCTTTCTTCCCCAATTCACCATCCTCTCTTCTGAAGATATGGAGGAGACTGAGGGATGTTTGTATAACCTGGAAGCTCCACTTCTTGGTCATATGGGTGCCACTACTTGAAGGCATTCCTTTCCAGCACCTATTGACGGGGTTGAGTGAGTAAATGTTTTGATATAACCCATTACAGGGCTGTTATATCCACATACTGAGTGCCAACCGTTTAATACAGTATATAGGAGGTGATGTGTACATGAAGCCCTTAATGCTTGAACTCACTGCTTCTGAAGAAATACAATAGACGAAAGACAGGCTGAGGAGAGGAACCCTAAGACAACTGGCTAATTTATATATATATATATATATATATATATATATATATATATATATATATATATATATATATATATATATATATATATATATTTTTTTTAACAACAGAACAGAGGAAGGAAAAACAAATGCATAAAAAAATAATTCATACACCAGATTACTATCGTCCTCCATTCATAAAATATCTGTAATAGTTGGACTTGAACAGCTGGTTGAAGTCTGGGGGGAAACAACGCCGGGGAGATGAAGTGGGCGAAAATGACCAACATAGTTGGTTCGGCACATCAGCTTTAAAATCCAGATCTCAAAATTTCAAAACATTCACTGGTACAACGGTATATAAAAGGGAATCCTGAAGTATTAAAATGGACAAGATAAAAAGGGGACTCAGTAGCAGGAGAATGAGAGGAAATTCTTATGATTACTCGTATGTGCGCTTTAGGATGGCGAGTCCTCCAAAGCTTCACTTATATTTCTACATGCTATTACGAGAATGCAGCACTCAGAGCGCATACCTCCGCCAACGCCTATACCAGACAACTCAAATCACCAACAAAATTTAATCAATTCCTCCTTGTCCCATTACCCACATATCCACAAAATTTCATTGATATCCATCAATAACTTTTTGAGATCTCATGTGAACAAACAAACAAAAACAGTCCTGAACAGAGACTGGTTACCACCAAATATTAATCAACTATTCCTTGGTCTATGACCCACGTATCAACAAAATTTCATCGAAATCCACCAATAACCCTTTAAGATAATTTTGTGGACAAACAAACAAACAGGCAAACAGATGTGATTACATGACCTCCTCCTACTTCGTTGACAGAGGTATTACAAGGGAATAATGAAAAGAGGAGTCAACACAGCTTGTAACAGCTTCAGTAACGGGACTTATTTTCCTCATTACCACCAGGTAGCTATGAGATGTGATGAAAAAAGAAAAATCTCATAATGGTCTAAATGATTTGAAACTGACAACCAATGAATCACACTGTTGCCGGATATCACCGGATACCACGATACCACGAGTCAGTGTACCATAGCAAGAGCAAAATTTTGGTAATGTGACCCACCTACCTCCAGTTTTTCGCCATCAAGTTTGTTAACACGCACCCTCACAAGTTACTTACCCCCCCCCCCCAAAAAAAAAAAAAGCATCGTGCCCTTTCTTCCTTCAGCCTGGGTAATTGATGTGCATAGGATCCAACGTTATTATCCGTAGTAAATGAGAATAAGAGTAAAGTGATGAAGTGTACGAGGTTGGTAGATGGTAGGGGGATGAATATAGTTTTGAATGGCGAGTTGCTTGAGGAGGTAGAGTGTTTTAAATATCTAAGGTCACATGTTGCTGTGGATGGAAGAATAGATGCAGAGGTGAAGTTTAGAATAAATGAAGTAGGAAAGGTGCTGGGAGGAATTAAAAAAGTGTTTAGATGTTGTACGCTTAGAATGGATGTAAAGAGAAGGCTGTATGAGGGTGTTGTGGTACCGACTGCGTTATATGGGGCTGAAACATGGAATATGGGTGTAGCAGAGAGGAAAAGTTTGAATGTAATGGAGATGAGGTGTCTGAGGAGTATGTGTGGAGTGACGCGTATGGATCGAGTGCGAAATGATGAAGTGCGAAGGAGACTTGGAGTTGTTCGGGAGATGGCTCGTAGAGTTGAGCAGAGGGTGTTGCTATGGTTTGGGCATATGGAGAGAATGGATAATGAGCGATTGGTGAAAAAGATAACTAGATCTGATGTGAGAGATGTAAGGCTGAGAGAAAGACCACGAATACAATGGATGGACAATGTGAAGAGAGGGCTGGATGCGAGAGGGATGTCTGTTGAGCAAGGAAGAGTGGAGAGAAATTGTGAATGAATAAGTGATGACGCAGCCCTGAGGGGATATTCTCCAGCATTTGGTCTGATCAGCTAGTCAGGTCAGGTGTGGGTAAGGGGATGGGTCTGTTATGATGTGGCAGGGGTAAACCAGCTCTGCTGTCGGGCCCTGCTGCGGATGTCACTGATTGCATTGCGCAGTTGACCCTTGTGCGGTGTGGTGCGGTGAGGATCTGTCCGTTCTCCCCTTTGGGACTAAGATGCGAATGGATGTGTTTGAATGGATGAGTAAATGGGGAGTGTGTCGTCCTGTCTCGGCTACCTCTCTTTCCTTGGGGAAAGCAGCCTAGGTATATTGATAGAATAACGAGGGATGAAACCTGGATTTACTCTTTTGACCCAGAGACCAAAAGACACATCTCCCAGCGGGAATCACCAGTGTCACCGAGACCTCCCAAAACATGTCAGGGATGAAAGCGTACTCCCTTATGTTTACAGTCCTTGACATGGGAGGAATTGCAGACATGTAATTCTTGTTAATGCCGTTAATGCTGCATTTTACTTTTGTTTTGAAACTTTTGCCTGAGGTAGAGACATGCAAACGAAGCACGAGGTAGAGGGGTGAGTGGCTGCTTCACCACAACAACATACCAAGCCATGCATTGCTCGTTACACATCAATTTTTGGCCGAGAAAAAGAATGTGTTTGTCCCACGTCACTTAAGTCACCTGAGTTGGCATCGTGTGGATTCGGGTTTTTTCCCAAAACTGATGCTCGTGAAGAAATGACATTGTTTCGACAAGAATGAAGATGTGAAATCTTAAGGGACCACCGTCCTTAAACGCATATGTGGAACCCGTGCCTGATTGCAAGACGGTAAATACTTTGGAAGGGATAACTAAGGAATAAATCTTGTGTTCAATAAAACTTAGTCACTATCAAAACTCTCACACCTCGTACACCTGACGTATATGCAGTGGTTGCAGTAGAACCCTGTAGGTCTATGTGGAAACATTTGTAGCCGTCCCTGTGATTTTTGCACTGACATATTCTGCTATCATAAAATGCCAATAAAATATAACATCTAGACAATATGGCACAATAATATTAGTGACAGTAATAACCCCTGTATCATCCTTTGGCACCGTATTACCAGTGACAGTAATGCCTTCGGCCTGCACCTCTGCCTGCCTTCACCATAACAACCACCGTTATTATGACAGCAATCTTGTCGCTACTGTCAACATACCTGACAGCACTCTGGTAGTAAATGTCAGGTGCCACGAACGTAAAGGAGCCCAACTTCACCCAGTGTCACTTTATATTTCACTATGCGTCGTGTCAGGGGAAGCAAATTTTCGTATTGTAGTCGATTTCCTCTTCACTTCGAGGAGTGTCTAGGTAAAGTTAGGTTAGTCTGTCAGGGTCATATTATGTTAGTCTGCTCGAATAAGATTAGAAAAGTAAGCTTCATAAGATTAGTCTGTTAGAACTAGGTTAGGCTTCGTTAGGATCAGTTCAGGTTAGTTTAGCTAAGCTTAATTTAGGTTCAGTCAGAATAATCTGTAAGGGTTAGAATAGGGTTAAGTTGGATAATGCTAGCTTGGGTTAGGTTGCTAAATTAGTTTAGATGATGTTATGTAAGAATAGGACAGGTAGGGTTAAATATAGGAAGGGCAATCATCCTGGAAAAGAGAGACAGCCCATGCTGAAATGGCTTACGGTGCAGAATAATGTGGTGGAGGACAGTCCCGACGATCTCAATTTACCAGTTTTATACAGCATGATGAAGGCCCTCCGCACTTCGTAAAATTAGTGACAAGTTCCTGTTTGTTCCACGCTTTTTAATCAACATAAGAGGCGCAGACAAGGGGAGCGTTTTTGGTACTCCGTCTCTCCTAAATTGAACTTGCAGAGTCCTGGAAGTCCTGAAGAAAAGTGGTAATTCTGGTAATTGGCTAAAGTCTGGAGGCATTATGGCACACGTGAGACACTCCTGGAAATCCTCCACCTGCTGACAGTCAAGGCTATTTTCTAGGCTGTATAGGATCCCTAGCACCGATTTCCCTGCGATTTTTTCTACATATTACAACTTTTTATTCTCTCGTAGATTACTGCGGCGAATTCGTCAGCAGTCAATATATAAAAAAGAGACTACCAAGGCTAAATAGGTCAAATAAATCACTAAGAAGGTGCTACAAAACCTAAAGTTCCATCTAGAATTCTGTCATGAGTAATTGTGAACCCAGTAACATTCAGTTGCAGCTGAGGTTAACCCCCCCCCCCCATCACGAAGACATTCATTTGATTATCTTTTTGTTACAACCTGACTTATTTATTGACAGAAAAGGATCATGGCAGCACAAAAAGAGAGGGCATTGCCTCCATACAACAGGAGTAAACGCAGAATAATTAAAAATACTACCAGACGATTTTATTCTTCGCAAAGACTTTCTAAACAGAGTAGGTAAATATATCCTTCATTAGCTTCTGTAATACGAGAGACTTTTCTAAAATTTAATAAGCGGTCAGGACGTATCAAGAAAAATAATAAGTGGATCATCATATGGAACAGTTGCATTACACTGTCTTGAGACCATGTAAGAACTTAATGATACATAGATAAGATACGTAAAAGTAGTCATATGGCTCTCACATTTGTTTCATTAGTTTGAAACTGGTGATGTGTGAGGGAATACTTAACCGAGAATGTATACTGGCCACAATTATTCGTACCCATATATGATTACCCCATCCAAGTCTTTACCAACAACAAACAAAGTAACACTGACCCTGCAATTCCAGATGTATGGCAGCAGGTAACCCCCCTCTCTCTCTCTCGCTCTCTCTCTCTCTCTCTCTCTCTCTCTCTCTCCATCATATGATTTGAAACAACGACGCCATTTAGGCGATGGCTTGCTCTTGTAATTTATAGTCAGATACAAATGTCGCAGTGTTCGTATGGTGCTTGGTGTCAATATACTCCTCAAATTTGCTCTATTTGTAAGAATGTGCCAGTGCTCCAGTTATGACAAAACACTGTCCCTCCAGAACTTATTCATATTTCACATAAACATGGATTACCGAAAGTCTACACATCTATGGATGATATATGAATGAAGCTGGTAAGAGGAGTGTGAACATTTAGTTAATCTCCAGTATTTATGGCTGTTATGAATGCACTGATAACAACCTTTACAAACAAGCCGATAGGCGACGATGGCTAACTCTAAGCAGACAAAACTTTGTCAGCGACCCGAAGTGAGTTTCGACACCAAAAGTCATTTCTATATGGAGGTACTCCAGTGCAACATTCCACCCTAGAATCATGGCCCTGGCTTAATAATCTTCGGAGCATTAGCATTCCACGTGAGCATAGTCGCTATTTTAGTTATTTTCACCGTATTCACATTTGATGATATATGACCCCTAATCTGGCCAATTTAGCACAGAGATGTACGATAGAAAGTTGCAGTACTAGTCAATGTCTATAAGCATGCAAACTTTCATTCAGTTCCATCAAGCCGCTGGGGAACTAGGGGGGCATTTTTGAAAACAAGTACTGGTTGCTAGGGACGCTGAGGCCAATCTTCGGAAGGGTACTACTCGAAAACTAGAGGAGAGAGAGGAAAAATGGATGGCACACTTCCAATAGCGAATGATCACAAGATTACGCCTAAAGAAGTCAGAACTTCCTACGCCCATTAGTAATGCTTCTACACCTGAAAAAGTGAAAAGTACGAAAAAGCGGGTTTTCAGCTGTTGCCAGCACCAAACCCTTGCGGACACAGGTAGGTCATAGGCTGGTCACTGTGTCCAAGTTTGGTCGGAATCGGTTAATTCTGAAGGGCGGAAGTGCCTGCCACAATTAGACAAGAAAAAAAGAAAGAATGCAAGAAAGAAAGAAAGAAAGAAAGAAGAACGAAATCGGAACTAACAAAAAGAGAAGCATGGAGCTGGCCAAAAATATGGAGTTTCTATATAACTAATGAGCGAGATTTGTGTGTTGACACAGTCTGTTTGGAAAGAGCATGTGGAAAACGTTAATCATGAGACCATCTCATTTTTCTTTTTAATATTACTTCTCCTCCTTAATGCAATTTTGTTTTTCTTTACTCCACATTCAAAAGTAGATGTTCCTCAGAGAGATGTGGGAGGTGTGACTACGCTCGGTTTACCCATATTTGTTGTCGACTACACTTGGCAGTCAACCGTTTCGAATCAGTCCAACAGAGAATGATTGATTAGGCTCATATTCCGTATGAAAACTTTATTTTGCGGAACATTATCGTCCCACCAGACATTTGCCACATAATTTTTTCGGTCCTTGTCCGTTATCGATACACCTACGCGTAACACTCTAGGATCGGCATGGGTAATAAGGCATTACAAAATTAAGTTGATTAATCGGCAGATATGAAGGTATTAGATTAAGGGACCGTTTTTCATATCCTGAAACACAACGGTGACGGCTAGGGATAATTTTCTTGCCACTGTCTGACAATTTTATTCAGATTAGGGGAATTTCTGGTAGAGAAGTAAAAAAAAAATAAAAACAGTATCGTATAATATCAGTTTGCTATATTGTGTTATTACTACCAGGATACGACAACATACAGCTGGGCAGACACCGCTCGTACTGAATGAGTAATAAACTCCTGAAATATATTACGCATTTCTGACCGAGAGGAAAAAAAAAAAAGACTGGAAGAGGTGTGGTAAGTATGCTGAGTCTAGAATATTGCCCAAGAACAAGGGAAAGCCCCAGGAAATGATGGAGTCTGTGGTGAAATTCTGAAGCATGGGGTAGAGATAGGAGTCGAATGGATGTGGAAGATGTGCAGAGTGGCCTGGGAGGAAGGTAGAATCCCGGAGGATTGGAAGTCAGGTATAATTATTCCCTTGTACAAAGGAAAAGGGGAAAAAGAAGTGTGTGGTAATCACAGGGGCATTTGTCTTCCTAGTGGAATAGGAAAAGTATATGGTAGAATACTTATTGACAGGGTCAGGGAAATAACAGAGGAATTAGTTGGAGGAGAACAGGGAGGTTTTAGGAAGGGAAGAGGTTGTGAAGATCAGATAATCGTTCTTAGAGCTTTAGTGGAAAAGTTTCTAGAGATGGGAAAGAAGTTGTATGTGCCCCTCATGGATTTGGAGAAAGCATTTGATTGGGTAGATAGACAAGGATTGTGGAAAGTACTAAGAATATGTGGAGTACATGGGAAGCTGTTCAATGCTGTGAAGAGTATGTATGAAGGTGCAAAGGCTGCAATTGGTGTGGATAGTGAACTGAGTGAATTTTTCTACTTGAAAGTTGGATTGAAACAAGGATGTGTCATGTCTCCATGGTTGTTCAATCTGTATATGGATGTGGTTATAAATGAGATACAAGGTAGGCCAGCGGATGCTGGAGTGGCTCTAATGAGAGAGGGCAGTGTTTGGAAACTCCCTATACTGTTGTTTGCAGATGATGCTATGTTGTTAAATGAAGACGAAGTGGAGCTGTAAGGCTTGGTGGATGAGACTGGGAGAGTGTGTAAGAAACAGAATCTAAAGGTGAATGTAGGGAAGAGTAAAGTTATGGCCTTCGAGAGAGGTGAAGCCAGTGAATATACAGTGAGGTTCGATGAGGAGGAAATGGAAAATGTGAGTGCGTTTAAGTACTTGGGTAGTGTGATGAGTAAGGATGGAAGCTTGGAGGGTGAAGTGCTTGAAAGGGCACAACGGGGAAGAAAGGTTGCTGGTTCCTTGAAAGCAGTGATAAGAAACACGGAAGTGAGCATGGAAGTGAAAAAGCTACATGACAGTATTGTGATACCAACTCTAACGAATGGAAGTGAAGCCTGGACCTTGTTGGAGGGACAGAAGTCATGAGTGAGAGCAGTGGAAATGAGTTATTTGATAGGAGCTGTGGCGTCACATGGAGAGACAGAGAGACAAATGAGGATATGAAGGAGCGTTGTGGTGTGGATGTGGATCTGATAGGAAGCGTTAGGAGAAACACACAGAGGTGGTTTGGCCATATGGAGAGGATGGAGAGTGGAAGATTGACGAGGAGAGTGTATGTGAGTGAGGTGGGGGGGGAGGAGAGGGAGGGGGAACCAAGGAAGAGATGGACGGATGGAGTGGAGAGGTATATGAGAGAGGGGGGTGTCAGCTGGTATCAAGGCAGTGAAATGACGGCGGACAGGGCGACATGGAGGCGATTTGTTTGTGGCCACACCTTACGGAATTAGGTCGTCTGTCGAGAGAGAGAACAAAGGTAGCTCCAGGAGTTAGTTTGCTCTCTCTCTCTCACTGTGTGTGTGTGTGTGTGTGTGTGTGTGTGTGTGTGTGTGTGTGTGTGTGTGTGTGTGTGTGTGTGTGTGTGTGTTGATAGATGTTCGTCCTAACCTAACCCCTCTCCTTCCACCTTTTCTTCCCTCTGGTTGGAGGGACACACACACACACACACACACACACACACACACACACACACACACACACACACATCCATGAATGGTGAGGGTGATGATGATGTGTAGGGTAAGCCTGACTACACCTTCCATATGTTGCCCGACAACCGCAATATGGGACATTCCATTGCTATTCCCAAGGTGGCAGCCAACACATGGAGACAGATGGCAGGCAAGGGACACTCAAGTATGTGCTCGTCTGGGAAACATTGCCCATGTATTGAGGTACAAGTGGTAGGATACTTCTCTGACGCCGTTGTGATTATATATGTTGTAAATGTATATAAATATAAATATATAGATAGACAGATAGATAGATAGATAGAGTGTGTGTGTGTGTGTGTGTGTGTGTGTGTGTGTGTGTGTGTGTGTGTGTGTGTGTGTGTGTGTGTGTGTGTGTGTGTAATATACTATACAGTGCATCTTAACATGTTTCCTATTTTCCCTGCACGTTTTAATTCCATTAAGTCATCAATGACTCACACTTAACTGAATTAAATCGTCTCGTGTTACGTGGAATAATATACAGTACAAGAAACAAAGAAACAAATATTAATGGTGATAGTGTTAACACTCAGAGATTATTATACTCACTCAAAGGTGAATAAGTCGTTTGGTGAAGACAGTCCATATGAAGGTGAGGATATAAGTAAACATTAATAATCCTCAGCAGTAGCACTTCACTGTCAACAAGGCATAAACCGCAGCAGAGAATGGAAGTATGCAGTTCATTCTCTAAATACATTATCTAACCAATCAGTCAGATTATTACCCATCAACAAAATAGAAAGGACAACAGTCTATCCAATTACAGTACACGACCATAATCGTAGAATCGCGGCAGATCTGAGAGATATGAACGAAAACTGGCCACTCATTTTTTTTTGTCTGTCTTTTGTGCCTTTCTCTCATCACTGAACAAAACTGTTGTCATCGCTTTATTAGGTAATGAAGCATTATAGAGAAAATGCAAGGTGGGAAATAAACGAAGAATATCAGAGTGGTCTGATGAGATCTCGTATACGAAAAGAACGTAGTAATTGGTAAGCCGAGGAGTAAATGAGGGACGTAGTGCTTTGAGGGAAGAATCCTTAATGCTTAAGGTCAGAAATGAGTGGAAATCTTTTTGTCGGGGTAACCTCCCACAGCATAATGTGTCAAGCAATAAATTCGTAGATGGATTGATCATCATCATCATCATCATCCGGACCTCCTTTCCCACTCTAGGGCAGGGTGAGGAATAGCAACGTCCAGACAGTCCAGGTTTGCCCAATCCAATAGTCCACTCTTCCATTCACTCATCATTCAGGCCCCAGGAATACTGGTTCTGTCTAATACGCTTGATAAACTGATGGCTTGATACAGTGATTAATTCATCTATATCCGCACAATCCTCACACTGTTCGAACTTAGGAAACATTAACAAAAAAAGTCTCTCATACATGACCCGCAAATAAAATCAGGAAGCACATTAACTAGATGTGTTAGAGTACAGGTGTCTGAAAGAGGGAGATATGTACTAAAGTTACGCATTCACTCATTCAAAAAATGCATAAGCCTGTGTCATTACATTTGGTTGATATCTTGCTGAAATTAGTCCTCGTCTTTCAAGATTATGAACGAAAATGAAAAACGGTGATCTGAAAATCTTAAAGCTATTAAAAAAAAAAAAAAAAAAGAGGGAGGGAATGTTTGCAACGTCCCTCAAAAGACTTTCATACTCAGTCGGCGAAGTATGTGACGTGAGGAATAAAGGAAAGCCCGAAATACTAAAACTACAGAGGGTATCTTCTCGAACTGATATCCTTTCCTGTTTTTCGTTGCTTTTAGTAGCCACGCTACTCGCCAAAATATGCAAATGTTTCGAAGAAAAAGAAATGGTAATAAGATGAATATTTTTGTAAGTAATGAAACTTCAAATTAGTTCCATAATTATTTATGAGCAAGACTTAAAGATGCTCTAACCTGGAAGTGGCGCAGAAGGAACTATTTCATAATCATAAAACTTATTTAATTATATTATAACATCACACCATCAACCTTCTGGCAATAACTGACCTATGACAGAAACCTTAAAGCAACCGTGTGTCATGATAATAAATGAAGTAGAGGGAAAAATAAGTCTGGTCTGTTAGAATTTGTACGGTCCCACACCAGTGTTCAGCACAATGTGAAATAAGAGGCACTGGCATGAGTAAGGCTCAGTCACGGGAGTAGATCAGAGCGGCCACCTGACCCGCCGACAGTAGCGTCGCGTATCTGGCGCCGCGACTGCAGTCCATGCACTAGTCTTTGAGACAGGGAGTGACCTGGCTACACCACATACTACTAAGAACCGTACTCTCGGGAGTCATGGAATGCTTCGTAGCGCATTTTTCTAATAGACTTTGACACAGTAAGCGTTATCATTATATTTTGTGTTGTTCTCTAAATCGATTGATTAAAGACATAGTCTGCGTCAACATCATACTAAAGGATATCAAGAGGTAATTTGTAGTATAAATCTAGCAAAGAGAGTGTTAATAAAACTCCAAATCCACTTATAATGTGACCCAAAGAAGTGGAGATTCAGATGGTATTATAAACAAGAAAGCACACAAGCTACAACATCTAAATCCAAAGTAGGTAGCAGTCAAGACCGTGAATAGATACGAGTAAAGTGCGCTTTGTGAGCGCATGACGAGCGAGCGAGCGTTTGTACACAGGCCTATCATCATAATTTCATCTTGGTGTAAACTTTTAACATTCTGGTGAGATAGTTGAACAATGACAGAAGGATAATTGAGCTAAAATATTTATTTTTTCGCGTTTTCTTTCTATGTGCACACAGCGAGGCGCCGTAGCAATTATCACACGCGCAATGTTCAGTTCTCAGCTCCCGACTTGCCGTGTAAACAAACTGCGTCGATAAACGCTTGGCTATTGAGCGAATGATAAAACCCAGAAATGAGGAACTTACCCTGGTTGTTTTCACCCCCTAAACATAGAATTAAACGTTCATGTAAAATTATGAGCGTAGTATCCGATAAATAATTGTGAGAATTCATGCAAGGAAACATAGTATTATAACAGAAAATCTTTTAAAATTCAGTTTCATAGTGGAGAATATCAATTGAAGCCCTCGGCACATTCCCTTGGAAAGTTGGGATTCCAATTGGTTTCTGTGGTCTCATTAGTAATTATATAGTTAAACAAAATAATGAATGTATCTCGCTACGCTTGCTTACTTTGCTCGCTGCGCTTGCTCGCACGTAATGAGTGATTGTTATGGAACGAATTTCTGTGCATCCAACTCTACCAATTCTGTAAATGCAGCAACATAGCAATCGTTGAACAGAACACTTGCTAACAAACTGAGTATCATTATATGTTCTCGTGATTTATGTTCATTGTTTTATACAAGAAACAACGATACTTCCTTGTGATTAAATAAATACGAGTATTTATGAAAATGGTCCAGATAACAATCGTGCTGTTATTTCCAGCATCACACGAGGCCACTGACCAAAACTGACGTCTGTGAATCAGTGGTGCCACAAGTCAGCATGAGACCTTACGAGAGTATAATTTAACCAACATCAATATATAGTTACAACATTCAGACTAAAATAATATCATCAACTTCTTGAGTAAGTCCACAAACCTCTTACATCATTCTCCACTCTTACCTATGGCTGTTAGACTGTTCCAGCCAATCCAAGCAATTATCCCGATCTCTTCTAGAGATATTATTCACTGCCTGCCTCTTTCTCTCCTTCCATTTCTAGAAACGGTAATACTAACACCACAGCTACCTCATTGTACAGTGAAATTATTATGAAAAACGCTATAATCACGGAAGTATTGCAGCGAATCAGAATGTAATAGACTCAGTCAGAAGCTGACATGAAACTCTGTACGGACCTTCCCCCAATCAGTACAGCACTGTAAATACACTATCCTTTGATGCGTTTTATTATGAAATCTGCGTGATACGATTTTGATATTCAGTGCAAACTGTGTGTGTGTGTGTGTGTGTGTGTGTGTGTGTGTGTGTGTGCTGACTCCTAATTTGAATTAAACCATTTGGTATTAGCAACTTTAAAATTCGGTATACACCATCGCAAAAGAAAGGTTTGAAGAAGACTCAAATATCTGAATGAGAAAGGATAGGACAGTCATCCCTTTCAGATAATGCTCCCCCCACCCCGCTTTTTTTTTTTTTTTTTTTTTTTTTATCTTCGGTATCATGTAAGATTATGTGTGTTTCTAGTAGCGGTTGTAGTTCCAGGTTAATGGCAAACGTGAAAACAGTTGACTGCAAGCCAAGGCTGCCTTATTCCACAGTCCACCGGCCTCCTTTCGGGGGATACGGAGGGAGCTTTGGGACTTTTGCATGTCCTGACAGCTCCACCGTCCCCTTATATCGGTGTCACCACGTGATGGCGTCCCTCTCCAGCAGCATAAAATGATGCAGGAAAGATTGTTATAGGTTTTGTTCTCTTCCCAACTGAGTCATAGCCTCTTCATTAACTCCTTCACGCAACCTTATTGATCAGCACTGCAACCATGTAATCTGTGTAAATCACCATCTTTTACATGCCCTCCTCTCCCACGGCCTGTAATAATGCTGCTGAAATATACCATCCATACGATAACATACCCCGGATACAGTGACTCAGCTCCATCAGTATGCATATTTTCAGTACACACACACACACACACACACACACACACACACACACACACACACACAGAAACGGGGGGGGGGGAATGAGTATGTTAAGACAGTATCACCAGGCACACAGCCGCATCCACATTAAGAGTATACTGTTGTTCCTTTGTATAACCCCTGCAAATAGCTTCAGGCCGACACTTACGATGGGTGCATGTGGGGTTATTTTACACCCACCACTTGTCTCCCAAAAGAGGCTCACCCAAACGACACAGGGAGATAAATAATACGGGGAAAACAATAACAGCAGCTGACTAAACAAGCGATGCCAGGCACAACAAACCTCGCCCGACAACAGTTATTTTATTTTTAACCGTTTTCAACATATAGCCATCTGAAAATTCGTGATCTTGCGTTTGACTTTTCAAGGTCACTCAAGGTTAAAGGTCATGGTGCCAAATGAAAGCCCATATGAGACTTCCTATATCATGATAATAGTAAACATCAGCCAGATTCGAGTTATAGCCCTCTGAATATCCATGACTTTGAGATTGATTTTTGAAGGTCACTTACAGTCAAAGGTCATGGTACCAATTAAAATCCCGTATGGGACTTGCTATATGTTGATATTAATATATATCTCTCTATCTTCAACCAGTTTCGAATTCTAGCCTCCTGAACAACCGTGACCTTGCGTTTGACCAATCACGGTCACTTAAGACTAAAGGTCATGGTACCAATTATAATTCCATATGCGGCTTCCTATATGATGATGATAGTAAATATCTATCAGCAAACAGTTCCGAGTTATAGCCCCCTGAATATCCGTGACCTTGAGTTTGACCTTTCAAGTTCACTGAAGGTCAAAGGCCTTATTGAATGAAAGCCCATATGGGAATTCCTGTACGTTGATTATATTAAATATATCTATCTTCAACCCGATTCATGTTATAGCCCTTTGACAATCTGTGACCTTGATTTTGACCTTTCAGGGTCACTCGATTACCTCCAAAATTTAACCACTTCTTTTTTTCCTGAAAGTTTCATGTAATTTCATTCAGTCGTTTTTCCGTATCGTTGCTAACAAACAAACTCGATCAAAAACAAAACCTCGCCGGAATCCGTCCAGGCGAGGTAAGAAAAAAAAAAATGGTATTAGTTATAGCTCATACCCAAGACATCAAGTGAACCCATTATATACTGTTCACTGAGCCTCAGTATTGCAGCCTAGAGGTCTTCCCATGACATCTCATGATTGGCTGATATATATTCAGCCACGATATGAAACCAGTATGTTGAGACAGATACACCTCCTCCTCACCTAATGTATTCATCTTTACATACGAAAACTGCTTTGCAAATGAGCTCCCCGTTCAACCAACATTAATTTCTTAAGTCCCGCCCCCAAATGAAAATTAGCTTACAGTGAATTATTACCAAGACAAATTAAGGTTGATTAGAAAGTGTTATAGGGGTGTCAGTGACGTTCCTTATATTCAGCACACTTTCATCCAAGTTGTTTCCACCAATCACAACAGCCGCTTGCTTCGATCCAACTAGTGTAAATATTATCCACTAACCACACCAGATATGCCCTGGTTACAGACAACTATCCTAAAATGTCAGTAGAGAACCAACAGCGAACCAAACGTAGGATATCTGGTGTCCAGCAGATGATGATCAAGGATGGCAATCAGAAATGTTCAGTGCCTGAATAAACTTTGCTCAGTGATGGCAGCAACTAGCCTAGCCTATCAAGCTTTGTGGAAAAGCAGAGGCAAATGCCATACTATGCAATCAAGTTTTGTGGACGTTGCATGGTAAGTAGCACTGCATTCCTGCAGAATGAAATGGCGCTATGGAATGCAGCTAGACTGAAGAGCACTGCATATCACAAGACGACACCGACAGCCGGTTTTTGCTTCATACTAGCTACGCATCGTTCTCATTCTATATACACGTTGCTGTGTTGGCCTGTGTATTCGGCCAGCAAGTTGCTGCAAGAGATCTGTTAGGAACCAAGAAGAGACAGAAGTATAGTGCATTGATGCTATAGGCATAGGCATGTCATTTGCTGAAGATATATGCATAGCGCCACGCCACAAGAATTGCATGCTTTTACAGGGTCCAACAGCCTCTGCTGGGAAAGGAAATTAACAAGGATTCTCGCAATAACCTCCAGTGCCGACATGGGATATCTTGGCTCGACTTTTGATGCTGACGATGAATAGGTGGAAAGACGTTCAGAATGTCTGCTGATGTATGGGCTAAGTGGCAGCGATACAAGCAAATCCGCCAAGAGCTATCTTGTACCAAAAGAGTCTGCCATCTGCATCTAGCACAAGATTCAGTCAACTACCATGCTGCCAGAGCCAACTACCCAACATTCATTTGGAATTATTCACTGAAACCGGATGTTATTCCGAGTCCCGTAGGCCATGGTTAGGACAATGTTGACAGTTTCCTATCCGTCCACGAGATGGACCACCACTCTGTTAGGCCCGATTCACACGACCCGTTTTGGTTCCGACAGGCAGTTCGCCGGCTTGACGCCGTCAGAATGTTGTGTATTCACATGACGCGTTCCCGGTCCGTCCAGCATCGTCATTCAGTGTGCGCTCATTGTTGCGTGAGGATATGACCTTTCGGTCCCTAAGGAATTTGGCAGCAATTGCTCTACTATTAGAAGAGGAGGACGAAAAAGTTCGTGAAAGAGGAAAAGGTTATGGGTACACCAGTCACTGAAAAAGAGAAAGTTCAAGGGAGAATTCTGGACCCTGTATAAAGAACTGGCAGATGAGGTAAAATTTTTCAGTTGTCCTGCTGGAGCACTACCCTGGGAGTGCTATAGCATATCCTGTATTAAGGCAAGAAAAATAGTGACTTTTACCTGCAAAGATTATGAGTTATAATTTCACGTATAATCCTATTAACACACTCACCTGGTTTGTTTACTTCCTTGCCAGTCACTTTCCATATCTTATCTTTATGAAGATTATCACTGTATTTCTAGTTAATCATATCAAACAACTCTTCATATGAACGCACAAGTTCGATCAGCCTTTCGTCCATGATGCCAAACAATGAACTGTATGTGTTATCTACATGGGCAAGGTGGTAACGAGTCGTGGAATGGACGGGTATGCTACGTGTCCTGGTTCACATGAGCCATCACCAACCCGTCAGGCCGGCGTCAAGTCGCCAGCTAGCCGGCCAGGATTTCTCGAGAAGATATCCGTGACGTGTCGGTCGGCTGACGGACGTCTGCCGCCGTCAGTTTGACGGGTCATGTGAACAGTTACATAAGAATGCATGTAAGAAATCTCGACGGCGTCTAGCCGCCGGACTGCCTGTCGGAACCCAAACGGGTCGTGTGAATCGGGCCTTATGAAGTCATTTTGCAGGTCATCCGCTACAGCTGCAACAGGAATATGTGCACTGGAGACAAATGTTTTTTGCTGGAGAGTAAACTTTTATGCATTGATGAATGCACAAAAAGTAATGATACTCCAAGCCAAACTGAATCAGATTATATTGATTATGAAGACTAAATAATTTAGTCTTTATAAAAGCTGCTTAGGTCACACAAGAACTCCATGGACTATACTGCACACTAACGATTTATAGTGATTAGCACGTCTTCCGATTCAGAAAATAGTACCCAGTATATCTCTGGGGCCTTCCTCCTATCTGTCAACCGGGGGATCATAAACTAACAGTGGGATTCTGCAATGCTTTGATACCACAATTAATGTTGTTGTTTGTCAGATTAATTAATTAATTAATTATTTAAATAAAAAGAAAGCAGCCCACTCATACTGAAATTTACTCTTATAATCGAAGTTGCGAGTTATTCCACATCACCAGAATAGAAATGAACTGAATCACATTTTTATTTTTTTTAATGTAAGAAAGGAGCCAAAGGCCAAGAGCCTGCATGATAATTCCCTCCATGGGTAAAAAAATTAATAAATAAAAAATAACAGAGAGCCAAATTCAAGAT
This sequence comes from Coenobita brevimanus, assembly GCF_032717465.1. Classification (NCBI taxonomy): domain Eukaryota; kingdom Metazoa; phylum Arthropoda; class Malacostraca; order Decapoda; family Coenobitidae; genus Coenobita; species Coenobita brevimanus. The sequence continues at coordinate 24,224,325 of NC_137048.1, forward strand.
CCGTTCGTTTCAAGATGCCTGTACACACTGTGTTTGAAAGACCAGAGATCACAGGCAGTAGGATATACAGACAGAGGGAGACAGTTCCAGAGTTAACCTGTTGAATTCATGAAGGACTGGGAGTAACGGTTAACTCTTGCATTAGAGAGTCGGACAGACAAGAGATGAGAGTTTGTTGCTAGACGGGTGCTACACGTCCGCCGTAATGATAGTGGGATGCAAGCAGACAGTTCAGAGAAGCAGTGAACATTGAAGAAGCAATAGAAAAGAGATAAAGATGCAACAGTGCGGCGAAGGAACAGAGGTTGAAGGGAGCCAGTAAGAGGAGGAGAGTTGATAAGACGAAAAGCCTTTGACTTCACCTTAATAAGAAGAGCTGTATGTGGGGGGCACTCCCCACACATGAGAGTTGTACTCTAGTACTCTACACAAGAGCGAATAAAACCCGTGTATGAAGTCAACAACTGTGCAGGAGTAGAAAATGTATGGAGTCGGCTTAGCACACCTAATCTCTTGGATCCTGATTTTATAGGAGGGGTAATATGATCTTTCCAAAAATACTTCCCGCGATTATGAAGCCCCAAGTTTGTTTAAAGATGACGCAGGATTGAGTTGGATATTGTTAAAAATTAGAGGATATTAATGCTGAAGATTTTATCAGGGTCGAAAGATGTAACAACTAAGTTTCTAATGCATTAAAAACAACAAAATTACTTTTACCTCAGTCAAAGATATAAGCCAAGTCAGACATTAGGTGTGCCATAGCCTCATCCCTTGTTTGTTAAAGTAACTGCTGAGATGGACGCTACGGGACGCGAATGGAAAGGTGAAGGGTGTTGTTATCAGCATGTGAGTGGATAGGGTTAGATGTACAGCTTAGAAGGTCATTGATAAATAAAAGGAAGAAAGTTAGTGATAGGACAGAGCCCTGAAGGACACCACTACTATAGTAATAGCCCCAGAACAACAGTGTCATCTACAGCAGCAGCTATCGTACAGTCAGAAGGAAGCTAGAGATGGAGGCATAGACAGAAGGACAGAAACTGTAAAATGGCATTTTTTATATTAAAGATTTATGACAGACAGGATCGAAAGCCTTTGAGATGATAAGTGCAATGGCAAAGCTTTTGCCAAAGTCTTGAAAGGAGGATCACCAGGAGTCTGAAACGTAGGTCAGAAGATCGCCAGTGGAACGTCCCTGACGGAACCCATACTGATGGTCTGAAAGAAAGTTGTGATAGGAAAGGTGCTTTTTTTTTTTTTTGAAGAATAGACTCAAAAACTTTTGAAATACGGAATGTTAAAGCAACTGGGTGTTACAGTAATTATAAGGATGGGAATGGTCACCCTTCTTTGGGACAGGCTGAATGAGAGCAAACTTCCAGCGGGAAGGACAGGTACAAGCTGGCAGACAAAGGCAAAAGGGTTTACCTAGGCAAGGTATAAGCACAGAATTAGAGTTCTTAAGGACAACAGGAGAGACCCCATCAGGCCCATATGCCTTGTTAGTATTGAGGCCAGTGATGGCAGAAAATACATCAATTGAAGAAATTTTAATGTCAGCCATGAGAAAGTTAAAGGGGGAAAGTGACGGAGGAACAGCATCGGATTCATCTAAGGTGGAACTGGAGGAGAAAGTCTGGGCAAAGAGTTCTGCTTTATCAGTAGAAGAAATAGCTACAGAGCCATCAGAGTAGAAAAGAGGAGGGAAGGATGATGAGGTAAAGTTGTTAGAAAGGTTTTTGGCAAAGTGCCAGAAGAATCAGGAAGAATTTGAGTTGGAGAGTTCAGAGCACTTAGTACAAAAGAAATTATTTTTAACAAAGTGAAGAACAGACAGCACGTTTCCTGGCAGAAACATAAAAGAGATGAGATTCAGGGGTGGGCTGGCTCCGGTACCCATTGTAGGCCTTCCTTTTACCTTTTTTTTTTTTTTTCTTCTTCATTAGTCACTGGATATGACAAAGAAATGTATGCTTCCATGCCCAAGAGAATCACCTTTGTAATGCACAATGCACACTCAGATGGCTCTCAGCCATCGAAGCAATAATCATTCCTGGGAAAGTCAAGGAAGTACTGCTTGAAGGCCTCCCAATCAGCAGCTCCAAAGTGCCGTAGTCACCGCTACCTGGGAGAGTCCACGGGCCTGACTGGAGGAATAGGACAGATTAAGGTGATACGGTTGTGACTGGAGGAGCCTAGAGGAGAGAAAAGATTTACAACATAAGCAGAAGGATTAGGGGTAAGGAAGAGGTCAGGTATGTTGGAACTCCCTCCAGAGCGGTCAGGGATATGAGTAGGGTGCTATACAAGCTGTTCCAGGTCATTAAAGATAGAAAAGATGTGGGCTTGTTCACCAGGTGGATCAGCGAATGGAGAGGAGAGCCGAAAGTAGTGGTGAACTTTGAAAACACCTAGAATGGAGATTTCGGAGAATGGAGAAATTGATAGGATGTGTTCCATCTTACAAGTAAGATAGTCGAAGAATTTTTCATGGTCAGTAGAATTAGGGTACAAGTAAACAGAACATATATATATTTAGTCAGACAATGACAGGATAGCCGAAGCCAGAGAGCAAAGAATTTAGAAGATTCAAGTTCAGGAACACGAGAACAAGACAGGTCGTTGCCTACATATACACAACAGCCACCTTTGGCTTTGAAATGAGTATAGAAAAAGTAGGAGGATACAGCTGTTTCTGGACATTGTAGCCTAATGTTTATGATCAGTAGGACTATAGTATTATTTTTAGGGTTAGATAACAATACTAATAAAAGCAATAACAATAATTCAATTAAAATAATAATAAAAATATTAAATAATAACGAAAATAATAAATGAATAAAAAAAGAGTGGTAAAGTATTTGTCATTTTCGGTAACAAGAAACACTATTGTCTTTCATATTATATAAGGGACCCACAGCTGCCCTTTAAAAGCCCGTGCATGGGAATGTACACTAAAACTGAAGTGTATCGCATACTGTTTCAGTGTGCGACACAACGTTGCAACGGCCTCTCATTACTGCCGCATTGTTTTATGTTGGAAGCCGTTCAGACTGTGTGCCATTTAAAGTGTTCTGGCAAAGTCTCTCGATGTATGAAAAACGTACGGTGAAACCGTGAAAGGAATTTTCTCGATGGAGTTTACAGCGAAGCTATAGATTGGCTCTTGCTCATGGAAGTTAGTGAGTCAAACTTCTGTGATACTTCATACGTGTTAGATATTCGACACCAGTAAAAATACGGCCAATTTTTGCACTGGTATCCATCTGGGTAGTTTCGGCAAAGTAACTTAAATCATGTCTTCATATCTATCTTATAAATCGTTTGTTGAATAATCCCAAGACGCAGAGCATTGTTAGCGGTTATTGTGCTGTAAATGCTGGAGTCGACTTGGCCTTTACCAGTCCTTCAGTTTTCTTGTCGTTAGGGATTTGACTAATCCGAAGTCTATTATTATCCTGACATAACTCAAGGACAACGCCTATTCTCTGTACAGTTACATATTTTGTTTTCCTGATACAAAATGAAATATGCATTCCCCTGCTAAACAGTGTCTTGGGCATACAAAATCAGGATTAGTTTATTTCGAAAATAAGTTTTCATTGCATCACAAATAATATACGATAAATTCCATTACACCATATGGAAACTTTATTACGCTTTTCTGCTGGCAGAAATATATATTTCAACATCTTCATGCTTATATTATTGTTTATACCAATGTTTAGCTCAGCATGTATGTGTCTGAGTTAACAATATAACTCTCACAATTTTTACCCGATTCTAACCAAACATGGCGTAACGGATGAGGGTAGGCCATGGAGCTAACCTATTACTTTTTCAGCACACATCCTCAAATGTCAAGGTTACATGGCATGGGCAACTGAAGAAGTTTTACCCTCATTTGCATTAAACTCGATGGAAAAGTTGAGGGTAAACCAAACACAAAGGGATCAAGTTTTGTGAATAATCAGTCAAGGTCAAGGTCAGAGGGCAAGGTCAAAGTTCATCCAGTGTATGCCTGTGTGTGGAAAAAATAACTAAATCCTTTTAGATGTGATTTGGATCAAATGCAGTGATTGTTGGGAGTCATTCAAGGGACTGTCCTTATCTTTCTGGCAACAATAAGTTAATGGTCAAGGTCACATGGCAAGGTCAATTTAAAGTTTAGACGAAAATTGTTACAACGGTAACTGTAAAGCAAGGCTGAAGGGCTTTTGTTGTGATAACAATCCATCAAAGGTCAAAGTTACAGGTCAAGTGATGGACCCCACTGCTCAACCAGTGTGGATTCAATTTGCAAGAAACTAGCAGGGAGGAATAAGGGTGAGTCAAGGATGAATATATTCTGTTTTGAAAATACGTCAAAACCAAAGACACAAGGCAAGGTCAGTTCAAAAATTTTTGCTCCCATTTGGACCATCCTTGGTGCAAGGTTGGGGATCGGACAAGAGTAATGTGGTTTTGAGAATAATTGGCAAAATTGGCAAGGGTTATGGTCAAAGGGTCAGGTCAAATATTCGGTCCATGGGCCATTTGTAAGGCGTGAGTATTACACTTTCTGAGAGCTCCATCAGGTTTTATTTGTTTATTTTAACACGTTCGTGCTTAACGTTTGAGATGATAGCACCTTAATAACTTGCCGTGTTTCAACTCCACTGTAAAACCGTATATATATATCTATCTATCTATCTATATATATATATATATATATATATATATATATATATATATATATATATATATATATATATATGAACGAAGAATGGGCAGATGATTACAGGACCAAAGTAGAGGAGGAGTCAGAATCAGAAAATTGGAATGAAATGGATCTAGACAGTCTGTGGAAGGCATTTAAGGATTGCATAGTTAGGAATGCTAAAGTGGTGTGTGGTGTGGCAAGAGTAACAACAAAGAAGAAAGGTACGGCATGGTGGGATGAGGAGGTTAAGAGAGCGGTGGAGGAAAAGAGGAAGAAGTGGCTAAAGTGGTTACAGGACAGGGGTTCAGTTGAATTAAGAACTGAATATTTTGAGAGCAAGAAGCACATAAAGAGATTAGTGAATAGGAAAAAGAAGGAGGTAAATGAGGATCTAGGAAGAAAAATGAATGCGAACTACTCTGAAAAGAGGAATTTATTCTGGAAAGAGGTGCGGAAATGTAAAAGTGATAGCGGAAAGAAATGTAATGGTGTGAAGGATGTAAGTGATAGATTATTAACCCATGGGGATGAAGTAAAGACCAGATGGAAAGAATATTTTGAAAGCCTGATGAATGGGGATAGAGAGAGCAGAGCGGCTGTAAATATGATTGGTTTTGGGGGTGTGCAGAGAAGGAATGCAGGGCCAGGAGACATGACACTCGGACAGGTGAAGAGTGCTGTGAAGCGGCTGAAAAATGGGAATGCAGCTGGGGTTGATGAGGTGTATGCAGAGATGCATAAGTGTAGTGGAGAGAGTGGAATGAAGTGCTTGTTGGAGATGTGTAAGAGGGCATGGATGAGTGAAACTGTGCCTGCAGAGTGGAAAAAGGCTGTGGTTGTGCCCCTATACAAAAATAAAGGTGAGCGAAGTGAGTGCAAGAATTATCGTGGCATAAGTTTATTGAGTGTGGTAGGGAAGGTATATTGAAGAAATGTTATAGAGAAGTAAGAGAGATATCAGAAGCCCTAGTGAGTGATGGACAGGGTGGCTTTAGGAGTGGCAGAGGATGTGTGGATCAAATATTTGCAGTGAGACAGATAGTAGAGAAGGCTTGTGAGAAGGACCATAAGATGTTTATGGCATTCATGGATCTGGCAAAAGCATGCGACAAAATGGACAGAGAAGGATTGTGGAAAGTTTTGCACATGTACGGTGTAGATGGTAAGTTGCTAGGTGCCGTCAAGAGTTTTTATGATGGTAGTGAAGCATGTGTAAGGGTTAATGGGCATCTAAGTGAATGGTTCACGATCGGTGTGGGCGTGCGACAAGGTTATGTGGTGTCCCTATGGTTGTTCAATATATACTGGATGGAGTGATGAGAGAAGTAAAAACACGAGTAATGGAGAGAGGGATGGCATTGGTGATGAATGGTGATATCTCAAATTTGTTTTATGCTGATGATGCAGTACTGCATGCAAGTACCGGACAAGAACTTGGTAGGCTAGTGCAGAGTTTTGCTGATGTCTGTGGGCGTCGTGCCTTGAGAGTAAATGTAGAAATGAGTAAAGTGATGGTAAATGAGAGAGAAGGTGACTCCCAGTGTGATGTTACAGTGAATGGAGAGATTGGAATTGGTGAGAGAGATCAAATGCCTGGGTACTGTGATAGAAAAGAAAGGAACATGTGCAAGAGAAGTGGAAAGTAGAGTGACACAAGGAAGAAGAGTAGCTGGTGCAATAAATGCCTTGATAAGAAACAGAGGCTTGAGTGTTGCAGCTGCCCGAGGCTTACATGAAGGAGTGTTCGTGCCAGCTTTAACATATGGAGGTGAGACTATGATGTGGCATGAAAATGGAAAGTCAAGAGTGAGTGCAGTGGAGATGGGACTGCTGAGGAATGTGTGTGGAGTACAGAGGGTGGATAAGATACGAAATAATGTGATTCGTGAAAGATGTGGAGTGAGGAAGTCGGTGGACACCAGAATCGAAGAGAGTGTACTGAGGTGGTATTGTCATGTGGAGAGAATGGATAAAAATAGAGTGGTGAGAAAGGTATATCTGAGCGAATCTGAAGGAGGGAGGAGGCGAGGTAGGCCAAGGAGAAGGTGGAGAGATATGGTGGATGAATGTATGAGGAAGAGAGGTTTGGAAGTAGGTGAAGCTAGTGAACTGACAAGAGATCGCGCTGGTTAGATGAACGTTGTGAGGAGAATTGCATGATCAGGGATTTAGCACCCCTTTTTAATGTGGCAGCGTCCGGATTGACTCAATCGGATTCGTTTATGTGAAGCTACAGAACGTGGTGAATGTTTTTGGCGTATCCGATAGAGTCAGGATTCCGGGGGCTTGAATGTTGAGTCAGTGGAAGCGTGGGTCATTGGATTGGACAAATTTCGGGTGTCTGAACATTGCTACTCCTCACCCTGGCCATTTGCAACAACTTCCTTTACAGGTTCTCACAGGTTATACGTTTGTTTTCTCTAATAAAAGAAAGGCTCTATGCTGTTAACCATCCAGCCACCTGAAATTCATCCACCAAACCACACAATTCTTTCCCATTTTTCATAATTCATAGTACTCTGGTTACCAACTGACAGTATCTTCTGGTATACATACTCACTTGTATTAAACACTCGCCTTACCCACTAATAAATTCTGAAGGTTCATTTGCACACACTTCTGTTAATATTTCTTCCTACTTGCTGTATTGCTGCTGCTGTCTCGCTCCTCAGTATCTCCTCTTCATTATTCCTCTTTAAGTATCTCCTCTACATATCCTTACTGATTTCAGTTAATATTGACTTCAATGCATAGCCATTAAATAAGAAAAATCAACGGAATAATCCACTCGATATTTGTTATAACGTCATCGGAACATTATCCTTTCTATTCGGTATATGTGTATAGCCTAATGACATCATGCTCAGATTCACTAAATATTATGCACCTTTTATGTTCATAAACGAATTACTTTTCTGTAGTTTTTTCACTTTGTCATACCCCCGATAACCATTGTAATCTTTCCTACGCAGACCGTAACTAGCCATCGCATCATTCACATGACCCATACCAACTTTCCAACGCAGATAAGCCAACACAATCATTTTGTAATTATTTGGCATACATTACCATTCAGCTTATCTCATTCTTGTATACATCCTTTCAATCACATTCTCATCAAATGGTGCAAATAGAATCGCTCATAATAGTTTATTCTCTGCACAGAGGTCATTTCCCTGGCCAGTTAATTACATTTACAAAAATACTAATCATTTCCTTTGTCTGCTTCTCTTTACAGTTATTCATTTCTATTTTTGCGGCTTGTACTTCTAAAAATTGATTAGAAAGCAAAGTATAGATTTGAAACAACTTCCATCATGCCTCGACTTCGCTGCATCTCCCGCGCAAAACTATTCCAGCTGTCTGATTTCTGCCACTCTCCTCTTCATCATTCAGCACAATGTCTTTGATGTTTCGAAAGAATGACAATAAACTTTCACGTCTGTTGTCCTCGAATATTCCGTCAATATTTACCTCAAACAAACTAGGCCGTAAATCTTCTTCAAGTGGTGGGAGGGCGTGAAATACGAGGAATAAAGTTGTGTGGGGCGGCGACAGAACTCCTGGAATTTGCCATGAAATATTCAGTGATTCTGTGAAGCTCTGGATTTACAGGGTCCCTTCTTTATATAATATGAAGGTACAAGGGCAACACAATGTCCCAAAGTGCGATTGCTGGATGAATTCACGGTATTTCCTTTGAAATTAACTTCTGACGAAATATGTCGCTACAAATACATTTTATATCGTATAATTCAGAGATTCCATTTTACAACTGTGCATCATTAAACACAGTTCGGCAACTTTTTATTATTGTAGTACTGCCAACAGTGATTATATTATTAAACTGGGTAGAAATAGTTTTGGGTTACTTACTCCAGCTATGTTATGCACAACTTTGTTTCTCCTTCTTGTATTTTTCAGAATATACAAAAATACCTGAAAATATAAACTGAAACGTGAATATTATAGAGCACAAGAGAAAAGTCTATGTACATTAGCATATTGTGTCATAATGATCTCTCATTTTCCTGATGTTATAAACACTACTTCCTTTTCATTAGGCTACTTACGGAAGTAATAAAAATGTAACTTACAATAGTCTCAGTGGAAAAAGTGAATACAGTATATAAAAAAAACTGAGGCAGCAACTGTTACTACGGTAGGCATATATATATATATATATATATATATATATATATATATATATATATATATATATATATATATATATATATATATATATATATATATATATATATATATATATATGTGTGTGTGTGTGTGTGTGTGTGTGTGTGTGTGTGTGTGTGTGTGTGTGTGTAATTTTGGCATTTTCCCTTGTACTAGTCACTAAATCCATCACATAATCATTACCTACGTGAAGCAACAAGCGGTATCACAACTGTTTTTAATTACATACTCTAGATCATCATGTGAGAGGTGGAGGCTGACAAGAATGTACTTTATTCATCTGTCCATATGCCTTTAGCCATGCTGTCTTTTACACATAGAACTATCCAGTGTTGCAACCATCAGTAAAGGGTATTTAGTGTTGCACATAAGGATCTGGACAACTCATTTCACAGAGGGAAGCGAAAGGAAGGAAGGAAGGAAAAATACTTAACCTCTTGAATCATGTGACCTTTTTTATTGCTTGTGCTACCTTCACAGGACTTATTTTAATTTGGGAGTGTATCCATATAGTGAAAGAGATAATGAATGGTATACTTAACCCCCCAATTCGATGTATCTCCAAAACAAAAATAAATCGCCTGTAACAAAAATACAAAGGAAACCTATGTTATCGGATCTAAGAGTTTACTCTTGTAACCACATGTTGTGAGCTTCGGGAAGCTTTTGTTGAAGTAGATGAATGTTTGAATCAGAGACACAGTACCAGTAGGCTACCAAGGTAAGACAATGGTGTGCAATGTCAAGATATGCTGTATAATGAATGGACAGGAAGAGTCATGGAAGAAAGAGTGAAGTAGGTGAGGAATGAAATACGCCAACTCTGATGCTTGCAGATGACGTCGTGTTGCTAATTTTATGAATATCTGTAGACGGCAAGGCCTGAAAGTAATGCAGATAAATTGATACCTGATGAGAGAGAAGGTGCCCTGGCATGCTGTGTTAGGGAATCTGGAGAGAGAGAGATGAGAGTTTAAATACCTAGGTGCAGTGAAAGAAATGAGAGGTTAACGTATGAAAGAAATGGAGAACAGAGTCGCCTAGAGATGCAAGGTGGCTGGTGAACCGAAGACTTTGATTTGGAATGCATTTCTGAGTACAAAAACTGCAAAAAGGTTGCATAAATGTGTGCAGGTTAATGACTGCGGATGTGAGCCTGCAGAATGAAAAGCGTATAATAGAGTGAGAGCAGCAGATCTGGCACTGCTGAGGAATGTATGTCTACTACGTAGGCTCGGATAAGAAAAGAAATGTAGAGATTCATTAAAGAAGTGAAGTATTATGAACAGTACATTGGTCACAATGTTAAGTGTTCCTAGAGGGTGTGGACACTTAAGAGGGACTGGATGTGGCTGGGGTGGTGAGACAGGTCTATGGGTAAGTCTGACGGTTGAAAGAAGTTTGGAAGGAAAGATGAATGTGACTGGGTAAGTAAATGATGAGTGAGGAAGGTAATGAAGTTGAGGATTAGGAATGGACGAAGGATGGAATGGATATATGAAGCATGTACGAGTTTTGGAATGCACATGTACCCTTCCCCCGTTTTTTACTTGATAGTTGACTCAGTGGTCTTTATCTCACCGGCATTATTTAGTACAATTTAGTTTGAATCATTTGCCTCGGGGGTGGAGCCGAGAATTCACAAAACTGAATGATGAGTCCCCTGAATGTGTGGTCCACACGACTCCTGGTCCTCAGGGAACGAGCTGTCAAAAAAAATAAAAATAAAAATAAAAAAAAGGAAGAAAGAAAGAAGAAATGTATATCACACACTACTGGATATGGTTCTATAGCCCTACAGCTTTTCTACTTTCTTGTTCTTGTTGCTGCATCCCTCCCACAGCATATGTTATTGGGAGACTTGGTCATGGTAATGATAATGACCACAAATACTTGTTGACTTCTGTCATAGTTGTTTCTATTCAAAGGCTATGCTCATAACGGAAGCGTATAGAATTTGCTGGTAAAACGTCTGTCTAATTGTAATAAAGCAGTATGACCATCCACAGTTTTAGGTTTGAAAGTCTTGGTTATAGTATGATATGTAACCATATACATATCTTGAATAAATGCAAGGGAACCCTGTATATCTGTGCATTGAATATTTTGCTTATACTTTTCGTGATTATGTTTGACTGCAGTGTCCCAACTTCCAGCACTTTTTTAAATGCTTCAGGTAATGGCGCTTGCGATGCTTCATGAATTTTCATATCTGGAACATTAGTATTCAATGACCATGTGGGCCACACCTGACCCTTCTGAGTTGTGTGAATCGGCATGTGAATATTCACTTCCCTTACACCTGAATACACTCCGGGTAACGACGTATGCCCTGTCCTTTTCGTGTATTTTTCTCTCTCCTCCTTTTAGTTACCTACCTTTTTTGCTTTTGTTTTCTCATTATCCTCTTTAGTTAGTATCCGTATTCTTCTTGTATGTTTTCTCTCTCCTGCCTTTAGTCTGCCTTCCTTCCTTTCACTTGATGCTGATGCAGTGCTGCTCCCAGGCGACTCATCACTTGAGCGACAAGATGATTTCTTGTAGACTAGTAAGCCATTTATTTCGCTGAGTGGTAACCATATAACCAAACGGATGCCCGTGGTTTAGTGGGCTGAGGTGCTATACCTGCATTTGACCCATTGAACTTACATCCGAGGACTCTTCACTGCTTATACGAGTAAAATCCCACTCAGGGAAGGGCGACTGGTTACTCTCACCTTAAATGTCTGGACCTAGTACCTTAACCTTGGGTTCCTACGTTCCTAATGGGGCAAATCAGGATTACATGATAGGTGATAGAACACTCTCTCTCCCTCTTATTCTGTCTTCCTCTTACTTTCAACGGTTATATGGTATTTACCCTTTCACGAAAATGGCGGTCTTACATCTTTTATTATTGCTATCCCCAGACGATTACTGGTATATTCAGATTTGCGTTGGTTGGATATGGCCATCATTAACCGCTTCCATGAGAGATGCTCTACCTTTCAGTTGAATAAAATCGTCTGGAAATAGGGAGGGATAAAAAATTATGTGAATTTGGGTAATAGCTTACCTTCTACTGTAGCAAGAAAGCCGACCCAAGCAGTTCTTTAACTCCGGATATTATCACTATTTTAGCAGTGCAAGTTGCGCAGGTGAATAATAACATGACTGTGAATTCCAATGAAAACTTTTTTAAAATGGCGGTTTAACATTTCTGAAGCACTGCTATTTGTAAAATGCCATCCGTGAAAGTTGTGAGCCAGCTTTTTATGCTCAGTCTGATATCGTTATCTATTGTCTCAAAGAGCACTTGCAAAACACACACACACACACACACACACACACACACACACACACACACACACACACACACACACACACACACATACACAGCCCTAGTTTTCCATCCGAGGTAAATTTAGTGATGAAAACTTGCCACCAATACACAAAACAATATCAATAGGCTATAGATTTGGAAACAGAAATGTACGGTACTAAATTACTTTATGCCTAGCCGCCTATATGCCTCCCAAAAGTCACTTACAGAAGTATTTCAGAAAATTTTGTAATGAAGATTTAGTTGATATATTATTATCATTTCACATCTGAATACCATTCCAGTCTTTTGCAGGTCCCCATTTCATTCAGTTACAGGAGAATCACTGGCAAAGACGAATTTATTTAGACTGGCCACGTAATAAGGCCAGAAACAATAATTCAGGGTATAGTTGGCAAATCTGGGGGAGGCAGTGGCTCAATCGGTAGAGAGGTGGCTTGCGGTCCTACCGGACCCAGGTTCAAATCTCCGCTGGAGCAGGGAACAGTTTAAGGGTTTGAATTTCATTACGGCAGTTTACCGATCTACCAGAAGACCCGCCGACATGTCGTAAAAATACCCCCGCTAATACCAATACACCAGTCCTGTATGAGACAGCCTTAGCATGTATTCAGTACTGTATGGACGGTGGGTGTTGGGGCCGAAGTGGTGACATGTAGAGGTGTACAATATGTAGGAGGACTACTGGGCCTTGTGAGCAGGCTAAGAAGCCTAAGCCCAGAGTCGAGCACATAAAAAAAAAAAAAAAAATCTGTTTGAAGATTCCTACTGGAAATTTTTTTTTTTTTGAAGAGTATCGAAAACTGGCGAAACATAACTAGTCTTAACTAGACTGTTACGTAACTTTGATAATACGACTCAGCTCCTTGGCTGTGACAGTGTGGTGTGATGTTAAGTTAGAGAGGCTTGAAGAAGGTTGAGCAGATGTTCTACTATATATAGGTTACCAACTGGTCACAAGGAAGTGATGACATTCAGATGTGTCCTATACCTATTGTATTACCAACCTCTGATTTGTGCAACGGACTTGAGGTGAAAAACTTTGGACACCGAAATTCTGTCACGAAATTCTGTCTATTTGTTTATGGCCAGACGCCTTAATCCTGTAAAAGATGGCCGCAAACAAATCCCCTCCAAGTCACCCTGTCACCCTGTCTGCCATTAGGCTGCCTTTTCTCCAACTCACACCCCTTCTCTCATATATCTCCACCCAATCCCTCCACCTCATCCTAGGTCTCCCCTTCTCCCTCACCTCTCCATCTCACTTACATACAGTCCTCTAGTTGGTCTCTCTGTCTTCATCCTTTCCAGATGGCCAAACCATCTCAAAGAATTTCTACTCATAAAACTAAACATTAATAACTTTTTGCCCAGGGGCGTCATTTGGGGGGGGGGAGCGAGGGGCGCTCGCCCCCCCCCAAGCTTTCTGAGGGGGCCTCCAAATCAACTACAGTTAATGAAGAAATACATATATAAGGTTAACACCGTGAATTTAAAAATAATTTGTATTTATCCTCAATACGTTTTGAGTGAAATATATCTTCTGTGTGTGTGTGTGTGTGTGTGTGTGTGTGTGTGTGTGTGTGTGTGTGTGTCTATAATAATCACAATAATTTACTAGGTATAATAAAGGATGTCATCGTAAATATGTTCCCAGCCCGCTGTTCAGTTAACTTCAGTATCGAGCTGCCTTTTTTATTGTATTCTGGCTATCATTAAAAGTTTTTCGTCATCTTAGGAAGAACGTACCTGTAGGTAGGAGTCTTAAGAGTTCATTTAGATCAGTGGTTCCCAAAGTGGCAGGTGGAAAGATCCAGAGGGGAGGGGAGGTACCATGGGACCGTGAGGAAAAAGGGACGGAAGGGGGGCGGCATGGTGGCATGAGAACCAAGTGAGCATTTTTTTTTTTTTTTACAGAATCTATATGACAAAATCTAAGTCACAAATGCTTAAGTGACATGTATGCTTAAAGAAAAAAAAAAACATGGAATTATACACCAAAGCACGTTTTTTTTTTTTTGTGGTTCGACGTCGGAGTTAAGAGTTCGATCGTTTTCTTTACCTTGGTAACGTGGTCTGGACACGATAGGCTCCACAAGCCAGCGGCCAGTCAGTCAGACAGCAGACACCGTGGGGAGTTCATTCTATAAGGGCTGGTAAAGAACGTATGAACACAGTTCTATCTTCTTATCTGTTGCCAGACGCCTTAATCCCGCAATGAGTGGCCATAATCAAATCGCCTTCATGTCGCCCTGTCCCCCTCCATTTCACTGCCCTGCTCCCAGCTCACACACCCCTCTCTCATATACCTCTCCATTCCATCCGTCCATCTCGTCCTTGGCCTCCCCCTCCCTCTCCCCCCCACGTCACTCACATACACTCTCTTCGTCAGTCTCTCACTCTCGATCCTCTCCACATGGCCAAACCACCTCAGTGTTGTTCTCCTAACGCTTCCTATCACATCCACATCCACACTACAACGCTCCTTCACTTCCTCATTTGTCAGTCTGTCTCTGCATGTGACTCCACATACTCCCTTCAGATAACTCATTTCCGCAGCTCTCACTCTTGACTACTGTCCCTACAACAGGTCCAAACTTCACTTCCATACGTTAAAGTTGGTATCACAATACTGTCATGTAGTAACTTTTTCACTTCAATGCTCACTTCCCTGTTTCTTATCACTTCTTTCAAGGAACCAGCAACCATTCTTCCTTCTTGTACCTTTTCAAGCACTTCACCCTCTAAACTTCCATCCTTACTCATCACATTATCCAAGTACTTAAACGCACTCACATTTTCCATTTCCTCCTCATAGAACCTCACTGTACATTCAGTGACTTCACTTCTCTCGAAGACCATAACTTTACTCTTCCCTACATTCACCTTTAGATTCAGATTCTTACACACTCTCCCAAAGTCATCCACCAAGCCTCGCAGCTCCCCTTCGTCTTCACTTAACAACACAGTATCATCTGCAAACAACAGTACAGGGTTAGTCCAAACACTGCCCTCTCATAGGGCTGCTCCAACATCCACTGCCCTACCTTGTATCTCTTTTATTACCCCTTCCATATACAGATGGAACAACCATGGAGACATGACACATCCCTGTTTCAATCCAACTTTCAAATAGAAAAATTCACTCAGTTCACTATCCACACGCACTGCAGCCTTAGCACCCTCATATATACTCTTCACGGCATTCAACAATTTCTCATCTACTCCATACATTCTTAATACTTTCCACAGTCCTTGTCTATCCAACCTGTCATTTGCTTTCTCTAAATCCATGAAGGCCGCTTACAACTTCTTTCCTTGTCTAGAAACTTTTCCACTAAAGAGCTAAGAATGAATATCTGATCTACACAAACTCTTCCATTCCTAAAACCTCCCTCTTCTTCTCCTACTAATTCCTCTGTTATTTCCCAAACTTTGTCAATAATTATCCTACTATATACATTTCTTATTACACTATGAAGACAAATACCCCTATGTTTACTACATACTTATTTTTCCCCTTTTCCTTTGTCTATCTATCTATCTATCTATAGTCCGACGCCCTAATCCCGCAAAGGGTGGCCGCAGACAAAACGCCTCCAAGTCGCTCTGTTACCCACCATTTGACTACCCTCCCCCCAACTCACCCCCCCCTCATATACCTCTCAACTCCATCCCTCCACTTCATCCTCGGTCTACCCCTCCCTCTCCCTCCCTCCACCTCACCTACATACACCCTCTTAGTCAGTCTTTCAGTCTCCATTCTCTTCACATGTCCAAACCACCTCAGTGTATTTCTCCTAATCTTCTCAGCAACATCCACATCTACCCCACAACGTTCCTTCACTTCTTCATTCGTCAACCTGTCCCTCCACGTCACTCCACATGCTCCTCTCAAGTAACTCATTTCCACTGCTCTCACTCTTGACTTGTTCCCCTCTTGCAAGGTCCACGCCTCGCTTCCATACGTCAGGGCTATCATGCAGTGACTTCTTAACTTCCATACTCACATCCCTATTTCTGATCACTGCTTTCAGTTCACCAACAACCTTCCTTCCCTGCTGTACCCTTTCACGCACTTCATCCCCCAAAGTTCCATCCTTACTCATCACACTACCCAAGTACTTGAATGCACTCACATTCTCCATATCCTCACCATCCAACCTCACTGCACACTCTGTGACTTCATTCCTCTCAAACACCATAACTTTACTTTTGTTTACATTAACTTTCAGATTCCTCCTCCTGCACACTGTCCCAAATTCATTCACCAAACCTTGCAACTCCCATTCATCTTCACTCAACAATACTGAATCATCAGCAAACAGCAACACCGGAAGCTTCCAAATCTCACCCTCATTCATTAGGGCCAGCCCCACATCCACTGCCCTACCTTGCACCTCCTTTAAAACCCCATCCATGTATATATTAAACAGCCATGGAGACATCACACAACCCTGTTTCATTCCCACATTGAGATCAAAGAACTCACTCAGCTCACCATCCACTCGCACCGTAGCCCTAGCTCCCTCGTACATACTCTTCACAGCACTCAACAATTTCCCCTCCACTCCATATATTCTTAATACCTTCCACATACCTTGCCTATCTATTCTGTCATAAGCTTTCTCCAAGTCCATGAAGGCAACATACACTTTTCTTCCCTTCTCTAGATACTTCTCAACTAAACATCTTAGAACAAATATCTGATCTACACACCCTTTTCCCTCCCTAAATCCCCCTTGTTCTTCTCCAGCTAGCTCCTCTGTCATATGCCTAACCCTATCAATGAGTATTCTACCATAAATTTTACCAGTCACACTAAGAAGGCAAATACCCCTATGGTTACCACATACTTCTCTCTCACCTTTTCGTTTGTATAAAGGAACAGTTATACCTGATATCCAGTCCTCTGGAACCCTTCCCTCTTCCCAAGCCAATCTACACAACTTCCATATCCACTCCACAGCAATCTCACCCCCATACCTAAGCATTGCACCACACACTCCATCAATTCCTGGGGCCTTTCCCAACTTAATCTTCTTCATCGCTTCCACTACTTCCGCCCTACTGATCTCTTCGTCCCTCCTCTCATCTCTTCTTCTCCCAGCCATTCCCCAACCACTTATACTCACACTGCTCTCACTCTCTACATTCAACAAATCCTCAAAGTGCTCCTTCCATCTCTTCAATTTCTCTCTCTTCTCCACCAACAATCTATTATTCCTACCTTTCACTCGCTTACTATTTCCCCTTTCACACTGCCTTACTTTCTTTACCTGCATCCAAAACAATGTCTTACTCTCCCTCCATTTCACACTCAGATTCCTCCCAAACTCTTCATCCACTTTCTTCTTACTCTCCTTCACCAGTCTCTTAACCTCCCTTCTCCTGCTCACATATACCTCTCTCTTCTCTCTCATCTTCTCCCCTACCTCTGCTCGCTAACCATTCACTATATGCCTTCTTCTTTTGTTCCACAGCTCATTTCATCTCATCATTCCACCATGCTGTCCCTTGCACACCCTTGCATCTCCTCCTCACTCTTTTGTACAGGAGAATAATTTCCAGGCCAATCTACACATCTTCCACATCCACTCTACTACTATCTTTCCCCCATGCTTCAGCATTTCACCACACACTCCATCAATTCCTGGGGCTTTCCCCGTTTTAACTTTCTTCATTGCTTCCACAACTTCCATCCTGCTAATTTCTTCCTCTCTTCTCACATCCCTCTGTTTCCCAGCCATTCCCCAGCCACTTACACTAGCATTGCTTTCATTCTCTATGTTCAACAATACCGTAAAGTGTTTCCTCCAACTGCTCACTTTTTCTCCCATCTTCACTAGTAATCTACCATTTCTAACTTTCACTCCCCAACTAACTCCTTTGGCATCCTGTATAACTTTCTTTACCTCTTTCCAGGACATTTTCTTACGTTCCTTCCACTTTACACACAAATTCCTTCCAATTTCCTCATCCACTGTCTTCTTACTCTCTCTTATCAATATTTTCAATCATTCTTCCTCTCTGTATATAACTCTCTCATCCGTCTCTCAACTTCTTCCACGCCCTTGTTTCTCGTCCAATCACTATATGCTTTCTTCTTTTGTGCCACAGCCTCTCTCACCTCTTCATTCCACTATGCTGTTCCTTGCATCCCCTTTCGTCTTCTCTTCACCCCACACACCACCTCACATGCCAAATTAATGTATGATATCTTGCCGTGTAACTATAATAATCTCTTGGAATTGGTAGAGTACAAAGCTGCCTTAGGTAGAATATACGGCATTATTCACCATGGCACATAGGCCACAAAGGACACTACAAATATCTCTGCAAATCAGAGAACACGGAGATATGCACTGTTGCTGTAGTGTATTCAATTTTCAATGCAGTAAATATACATACCGGTAGTTTAGTTTTCAATTTCTTCTAATGAATTTTGAAATTAATATACTATTCTTATCTGAGCGTCTTCCAAATTTAAAAACCATCATTTTATTTCTCCCACCTCGTACTGTAGAGCTTACTTTTTCATTTATTTTATATGGGTCATGATATTTTGGGGGCTAGTAAGCTAAAAGATTTCCATTTTTAATTCAATTACAAGTTTACAACTTTTCATTCTCAGTTTTATATTCATTATCTTTTCAGTAGGCTATAAGAATGACGTCAGTTTAAGCCTTCACCAAATACAAATATTTTAACTGCTGTTTGGTCTATTATCCAAGTTCATTAGCATGTAATGCAATGATATGTACTTTACCATGCACATTAAATTATTATTAAACTTCACACAGAAATACTGCCAGTGCTAGAATATCCATTGTGTGTGTGGCAGGAAGTAATTGGTTTAATAAATAATTATATTCAGTATATATATTTGTTTACTGATTTAATTCTCTAAATATAGCTTTGCATGTGGCTTCAAAATGCTCCCTGGCCATCCCCCCCATGTGGGGAGGTGGGAGTCGGGGGGCCTCCTAAATAGCCTATGCCCCCCTCAAGGAAAATTGAAATGACGCCCCTATTTTTGCCAATTCTATGCTGCCATTATTGTTAGTGGCGTTTTTTTTTTTCTTGTTTAATTGTGGCAGGCACTTCTACCCTTCACAAAAATCCGATTCCGATCAAACTTGGACACAATGACCAGCCTATGATCTACTTGACCGCAGTTTTTTTGTTGCTAGGCAACTACTCGCTGCCTAGCAACGACCGAAAACCGGTTTTTTCATACTTTTCACGTTTTGATCTATAGAAGCTTTACTATTGGGCACTGAAAGCTCCTGCTTCTTTAAGCATAATACTGAGGTCATTCTCTAACGGAAGTGTGCCATCCATTATTCCCCTCTCTCCTACAGAATTTGAGCGGCAACCCTGCAAAGATTGGCCTCAGCATCCCTAGCAACCAGGACCGAATTTAAAAAATGCCCCCCTCAATCCCCAGCTGATTGAGGGAATTGAATGAAAGTTTGCATGCTTTTAGACATTGACTAGTACTACAACTTTTTACTGTACACCTCTGTGCTACACTGGCCAAGACAGGGGCAAAGGTCATCAAATGAGAAATCGGTGAAAATAGCTAAATTTACGACTATGCTCGCCCACTATGTTAAGGCTCCGAAGATTATTAAGCCAGGGCCATGATTCTTGGGTAGAATGTTGCACTGGAGTACCTCCATACAAAAATGACATTTAATGTCGAAGCTCACGTCCAGTCACTGACAGCACCACCTAGAAACTGTAACTCTGGTGGGCCATGCTGTGAATTTCAAGTTCCCTTGCTCCACAGAGTGTGAATGGAACAGAATGGAACTTTGTATGCTTATAGACGTTAATGAGTATTACATGCGTGGTTCATACATGCATTACCTACATCTGCCAGGTCAGGCAGCAAAGGTCATAAGATGCAGATAACATGAAAAGTGCTAAATTTACAATCTTGTTTGTGTAAAATGCTAAGGCTCCGAAGATTATTAAGCCAGGGCCATGACTCTTTAGTGGAATGTTGCACTGTAGAACCTCCATATAGAAATGACTTTTAGTGTCGAAACTCACTTCCGGTCGCTGACAGCGCCATCTATAATTTGTACATCTGGTGGGCCAAAGCCTGGTCCGTTTAGAGCCGGCCATCGTCACCTACCGGCTTGTTAAAAATAATTATTACTACCATTACCGTTAGAATGAATCAAATACCTGCTAAACACATACCTCACTTGCAGATAAATTAGGAGGAAACTGCAAATTCCAATTCACAGAAATTTATCATCGACAACTGATGAATTTAAGATTATTTACTATGATAACGAATTCAGTCATAATGGTTTATTATCTTATTGATTTTTGTCATATAGTTTCACTCAACAGTTCAAAGAGGACTCATAAATTATTACTGTAATATCATGATTATATGTCAGCAATAACAGAGATGAAAAGGGAAATCTCATTCTTAATGCTGTATTACGGTAACAAGAGGCCCAGACAACAAACACTAACTTGCACGGTGTATCCAACCACTGAGCTCTATAATATGGAGGGGCTTTCTGTTGGGTAGTGCCATGTGGTTTGTGTGTCCACTGACAGGGCGAAGCTGGTGTAGTGGCAGCCATGTTTAGGCATCCTACCTGATGCTCACGCCTTTTGAAATCAGCTGGTGAGTCCGGATAATATAGTGCCATGGTCCACTGCGCAGCTAACGGATGCACAAATGGGTGCAGGAATTCATCGAATAGAGATGGCACTGCTTTTCACCAGTAAGAAATATATCTTGTTACTAATTCTACAAGATAACTTCATATGTTAAATGGCCGAGAAAAAGACTCCTTTTCAACAAGTGCTGGTATCAGCATCAAAAGACTAGTTATTTGATCACTTTTATTGGCAGGAATGCTTACAAATTTTTGCAAAAGAAAAAGGAAAATCTTAAAGCATCAGCCAATCTATCTATCTACTGCCAGACGCCTCATTCCCGTAAGGGGTGGTCACAAACAAATCGCCTCCATATCGCCCTGTCCAATGCCACCTCAATGCCTTGCTCCCAGCTCACACGCCCCTCTCTCATACACCTCTCTACTCCATCCCTCCAACTCATCCTCGGCCTTCCCCTCCCTCTCCCCCCCCTCCACCTCACTTGCATACTCTCCTCGTTAGTTTCTTGCTCTCCATCCTCTCCACATGGCGAAACCACCTCAGTGTATTTCTCTTAACGCTTTCTATCACATCTACATCCACAACACAGAGCTCTTTCACTCTCGTTTTGTCAGTCTGTTTCTCCACGTAACTCCAACATGCTCCCCTCAAATAACTAATTTCCACTGTTCTCACTCTTGATTTGTGTCCTTCCAACAAGGTCAGCATCAGCCAATCCCACTAGTTATTTCGACAGCTGTGTTACACATTCCGCACAGTATTACTATTCAGAGAATATTTGATTGTCTAAACACGCATATGTTTGACACCTCCACTGAGGACAATCATGTTCACAAATTAATAAAATTCGTATGACAGTGCTTCAGTATTATTAGCGTACATCACATTAAGAAATTTATCACAGAGGAAGCTACTGGTACTAAAGTAAGAAAGCAGCTGGCTAGGTTGATAATATTTAAAAAGCAGTAGGAAATATATATGGATATATGTTTATGTGTATGTTGATATATGTTGGTAGTACTGTACTGTTAATAGCCAATAGGTAATGACACTTTTTTACTGCATATAATGTGTTTATATACTTTATGATGGCGAAATATACATTATTTTCATATCTGTGCTCTTTCCGTTGACTTCCGTTTTATCTGTACTATCATAATTAAAGAATTAGGTTAAGGTGGTCATAAGGAGAAACAATCAAACAAACAAAAAGGTATGTTCTGCACTGCAGTAACTTATGACGTTTTATTCATACTTTTGGCTAAACGTATCATAATTCGTAGACCTAGGAAGAAGAATATCATAGTGCATGTATATACATACGTTTGTATTATGAAAAAATATGTATACAGAAGCAGCAGGGACAAGTTAAGAACAGTGGAGGCGACTAGTTCTCTGTAAGCCACACGCTGTTGCGGAGATGTCTGCTCCATGTTATAGAGCTCAGTGGTGTCCACGCCACTTCGTAATGATGATGAACATTCAGATGCCACAACACAGGAACAGTTACTTGCCCCGAGATTGCAAACCTCCTCCAAGGCTGAAATGCAAGCATTGTAGGCATTATTTATCGAGCTGGAAGCAAAAATAATGAAACTGCCACAATCCCACAATGGTAAAGAATCCATCAAAAAATTTGTGGATCCAGATGATGATCCAGATTACCACCAAAATCTAATGGACTGTTCCTTGGGCCACATCCTGCCCCTCCAGAATAATTCTGCAAAATCCTTTCATAACTTTTTGAGTAATTGTGCTAACAGACCGACAGACAAACCAATGCTGGCAAAAACATAACCTCACTGGTGGAGGTAATTACATGGTCATTCTTGACGACAGGAAAAGACATTAAAGATTCTGGGTCTAATATTTGATAATAATATAATGTTAACCCCCTCGCGCAAGATAACACACCGCAAATCATAAGCCTTTCAATCTGATGAGTAACCGATGATGCAACATGACGCACTTTCCCTATAAATGGTCTTAGGAATTTTTCCTGTGGATGGATTTACGTCAAATTTGGATGAGTCAAAGCTGAGGGTTGCCAGGTCCAGGGGAAATATATGGCAACAGCCAGGAGCTCATCAGAAGGGTAAGTGGCCTATATTTAGTTCAGTATTGTCCCGTCAGTCAGGCTGGAAGGGTGTGTGAGTGTGCGGCCGGGCATTTAAACCCGTGTTTGGCTACTACCGCACCGTCCATACCCTACGTGTGTATAGTGATATTGTGTTGTATATAGTGCAGTGTGCTTGTGAAGAACATTTCTAAGTGTTTCTTATATATTTTCAGAGAAAGCCAGTTTTGAAAATTCCTAAACGATTTTAACCGTTCCTTTGCTATTGTTATATTACACTAAACCTGAAAAAATGTCTCGCAAGGGCTTATCTGAGAAAGATTACATGAAATACTTATTCAGTGGAAATGAGAGTGAAGGAAGTAGTGAAAGTGAAATGGAAAGTGATTAAGTTACAGAGGAGAGAGTGAGGAGCAGGACAGCGAGGGTGAAATAAGACCCTACGAGTGATATGGGGAAACCCGCTGTCAAGGCCGCCTGTGATTAGCACTGTAGAGAGTGGTAGTAGCATCATCACTACCACAATTCTTTTCACCACTGCCACGACTGGTGCTACTACAACACCTACTGCCATCACTCAGACGACATTTTTCACCTTTCCAGAGACCACCATACTGATGAAAGCATAGAGCAGTAAATCACATTGCAAACACACACACACACACACACACACACACACACACACATACACACACACACACTCAGGCTGTGATCGTACCTGTCCTCCTCTCTGCAACTCCGTCTCCTCTCATGAAACACTACAACACTGCCAGAGGACATGAGTAACCAGCTTAATTGTCTAGTTTTTATACTATTGTATTGTAAGGTATAAATGGTGTGTTTACTATATATTTCTCATAGGGAAAATGTGGTGCATTTCATTGCTATTCTCCCAGTCATTTTACTCGTAAAGTATTGGTCGCATCAATAATCTGAAGAAAGCTTGATCAAGCTGATGATTTCCTATGCATATTTTTGTAAAGAAAAATAACATATGTGTGAAAATGAATGAAGAAAAGTTACGAAAGACGAACATACTCAGCCTACGGGCCTGAGCGTATGTGCTGCCATAGCACAAACTGCATGCAACCCATAGTAACTTTTCAAAATTAATTTTCTCCCTAACAATAATGGTAATAACACTGTGATTTATATCATGGGCTTCCTTAACCTTTGGGCTACAAAACTGGATAGAATTTACATATATGTTTGTTACAGTGTCACTAACAACATACGAAATAATAAATAAATCAGACGTTTTTAGGCAATTTTCTTTTTTTTCTTTATTTACTCGAAAACTATCGGACGTATCAACTTGAAACTTTCACAGATGAAAGGTCATGAAATTCTGCCTGCAGGCATGTCCTTTGCAGCTGTGCATCACGGGAAAAAAATTTCACGGTGATGTTGGGAAGTTATGAGAAGCTAGTTTTCAAGTAAATTAGGTTTATTCAGGATTCATTTCTGTACCTTCATTCATCTGTTTTGTTTTGTTTTTTTTGTCTTATCTTATGGTATAAACGTTAACGAAGATGATGGGAAGCGATTTATAACAATATAAGCACTTTTCCGGGACAAATTGGGCCATAGAAATTTTTTCCCTTGCCGCCAGCGCGGAGCCAGCCAGAGCGAGGTTTTCGTTCTGTGCATGGAACGGAAACTTATTGGAAACTTATGATGCACAAGGGAGTTAAGAAGCAGGACTGTCAGTTGGGCAGTACTGGAGAGTTCCTGTTGGTTCTTGCAGTTTCAGTTACCAGTCAGTGTTGTCAGAAGGCCTGCTGCTGTGAGCGGAGGTAGCATATTTTGTAAGTTACGCGTTAATTTTTATTCTTGTTTTCTCTAATATGTTTTATTTAGGTGACTGATTGTAGTTTAATTTCATTCTGTGCTAAGGAATTTTAAGTGCTGCGGTACATAATGTAAGAAAACTCTGGAATATTTTGGATGTCTCCAATTTGGGAACTGTTGCTGCTATGCATATGTGGTAGATCATTCAAGTATCATACAATGTTATAAAAGAATAGGGGAAAGAATAGAGCAGTCTTAGTCAGTTTTAGCTGTACTTGTGGCTTTGTGAGTTAGTGTAGCTCTGGAGTTGTGAAGCTGGCAGTGTAATTACTTGGAAAATACAGAAAACGAACGTGAGAAGTTCGTGTTTATATACGATGCCTAAGTTGATCTGTTGTTTCACACTGAAATACTTACCCTAGAAAGAGTAACTCAATGGGCAACGTCCTTCCTACAGTATACTGAACTACTGCTGTTGGAGCCTGTGGCAGTGTGGGGTGTGGACATAACAGTACTTTAGTATACATTAATATTACTGCGATTCTCTTGTTAGATACTCGTAAAGCCGCCAAAGGATGAATGCAATAAATTTAAACAGAGGAAGGAAAGAAATGAAGAAATTAGTGGTAAAAAGAGAAGGCGAAAGCAAAGAGGAGCAAAAAGGGAGTGAAATTGAGGAAGGTTGCGTTTTATTTTCCTAACATACGGGTAAAACATCACAATTCTGGATTGGCCTTTCCAAACAAAACAAAAGATTTAGCGATAGAACGATCACAAGATACCTCATCCAACTGAAAATATGTAGGGATAAGATACACAGATGCAGTGATGAACAAATTAATGTGCCTGTATAGATCTGAATGCAGATGTATGGTTAAATATTCAAAGTTCCTCTATTACATTGAGTCAGTCATGTTCCAGAATGCACTGTTGAAATCCACCGCCAGGATTACTGCATTGATAATGTAATTAAATGCTTTTGCAGTCACTGATTTACAACTGTTCAGTTTACACGGTAGTTAAACCTAAATGTATTGCAGGGGAGGATAGTGTGAGGCAAACAAAAAAATTTAAGTTGATGTTACTACAATCTGTGGTAATATATTCTGTAAAGAATTTGTGGATGTGCTGGAAAATGTCAGGATGATTACCCTTGGGTGATTTAGCCTAGTGGAGCGTATGGACAGCGAAAGATTGGCCTAGAGAGTATGTGTGAGTGAAGTGGATGGAGAAAGCGGGAGAAAGACAAAGGACAATGTTAAAAGATGTGGTGGAGGATAAGAGAACAAGAGTGGTGTGAGATAGGGAGATGACCATTTGATGGTAAAGAATAAGACAATATGGAGGCGGTTTGTTTGTTGCCACCATTATGAGACAAATGCGTCTGTCTATAGCTGAATAGTTAGATACCACAACGTGTAAGAGAATGGCCATTACAAAGATGAGAAGAATGCCAAACACCGAGACTGGGGTGATCATCATGAATTGGGGATTGCTTGATGGGCTAACGCCTGTAGCTTTGAAACTGAGGGCAGGAGTTACCCTTCCAGCACCCCGATCGAAGTGGAAGCTGACACCCTCAACTTAAGTGATAATCTTAAACGTGTGAGAGTGTACCCCTTCGTGTGGGTAGGCGCAGAAAACAGTTGGTAGCCCTGATTAATATAAAATTTAAATTAATATAAAAAATATATGACATGCTTAAATTCACATTCAATATAATCTCTTTATCTTAGCAGTTCTTACCTCTCTTTTATCATTAAAGACTTGAATTTGTTCTTGAACATTCTGTGTAAGAGTAAGAGTACAGTCTTTAGAAACCAGTAATGTAAGAAAAATTCGATGTCAGATATTGCTTCAAAGGGGTTGACACGGTCACTAATAACCCTGCGAATATGCCTTGGCTGCTCATACCAGTTTTGACTATATTTCTGCCCCAGATGTGTATTTTTGCCATTTTCCCCTACTCAAAACGCCGAATTCCCACAAGTACTCCAAGATATTTGGGAGGGGGGGATTTCAAAACCAATCAAGAGCACCGAAAGTAAAGGTAAAATACGTTCATATCACATCAAAATACACCAGAAAAACGTATTCCCAAGCCAACACAATGTAGTCCGAATTTGTAAAACTTTACCGAATGCGTACCTGAGACTCCACAATTTACACTAATTGGCTACGAACGATTTTTTTTTTTTTTAAATAACAGAGCACAAGAAGGAAAAACATAATGAGTTTAAAAAATTACCCATACACCAGATTACTGGTGCCCTTCATTCATATAAGAATCTGTAACAGCTGGACTTGAACAGCTGTAGGTTGAGGTTTGGGGGGAAACAACTGCAGGAAGGTTCCAAAGAGATGCAGTTCGGGGAATAAATAATTTCTGATAGGCAGAAATTCTGCAGTATGGCAGTGTGACATTCCAGACATCAGTGCCACCAGATGCCCTTGTAGAACAGGGGAAGGCATGGAAAAGTGGCACAATGGATGCAACTTCGTCTGAGCATTTGCCATAAAAGTATCTGTAAAATAATGCAGAGGAGGCAAGATTCCTTCTTACATGTAGGGGAAATAGTTTATTTGTAATAGCTGAGTTATTAATAATTCTAAAAGCTTTTTTCTGAATTTTGTCTAGTTGTTTTAGTGCAACCCCTCCACATCCATTCCACAAGGATTAGCAATATTCCAGCTGAGAGTGCACATGACTCCCATAAACTACAGCTAACTGCTCGTCAGTGAAGAAGCTACGATCTCTGTACAAAGTAAAACTCGGCCATTCTTTGTTGCAGGAAACATTTCGCGCACTACTCAAACTAATTATTAAAGAATCATGCATTATATCTGATAAACAGCTTGGTAGAAATATTGAAAAATTTAATGGAAATCGATACGACATCTCACCTTTGTTTTCGTCTAGTCGAAAATTAACCATCTCTAGAGAAGCAGTGAAGTCTTTTAAAAGGATAAGAACATTAAATGTATTTTTTTTTCTTTACACGATGTTTATATCATTAGATTGAAATTTCCATCACACACACCATAGGGTCCTTCAAATTCTACATATTTTTTTATGCACAAGTCTACTATAATATGACGAAGGGGCATGGGATGAGGTGCTATGAAACTCCCCGCGGATTCCAGTACTACGCTGCCGTAATTCTCTCCCTTCCGCAAGGGAACACTCTCCCTTTCGTGCTTTAAGGTTACAAAAAGTTACGGACAGGGCAAGGTGAACGCCTGCCCACAGTTTAAAACTACGGCCCTTAGACTTTGAGTGCTGAGAAGCAACCATGAGTGGCCTGACAAAGGCCAGGAAACATTGGTACACTATATGAACACCTGTACTGTGCATCAGACAATAAATACTGTAGATGGAATGATGAATCGAATACTTGAGTATGAACTAAAAGTAGATGGAATGATTAATGGAATGTATGAAAATTATCTAGAAGAAAAAAAGTATATGGCAATAGCAAATCCCATTTTGCCTTCTTCAGAGCGCAGTGTCCAAGGCTCGGCTACTGTAATTCACATGATTTAAGGGTAGGAGAAAGACCTACGCTCGTGGGAACATTTACACGACAGAAAAACCTCCGATCACGTCTGGGACTTGAATTGTAGCTCATAGATCACAGCACGTTATCACCCAAGAATATCACCATGCCACCAAGTGTCTACAAGAGTGATTTAACCACGTAATGCAGTAACCTCAAATCTTGTTTCTGCAATACTCTGGAGTGCCACAATTTACCTCTTTTATCTTTTACACCACCTTCTTCACGAACCGCCTCATTTGTCCGCCCATCCTTCCATGTCATTTTGAAGGCACTTTTGAAGTAACTTTTTCCAACAACGCTCACTCTTAACCTCTTCATTCCGCGGAACATTTATGAACAGATGAGGACAAAAGAAACAGACACTGCCTTGTCCAAGACGCACAAGATCTGGTTTATTTCTGGCCCATGAATCACAGTGGGAAATAGTGGGATAATGGTATCTAATGGGAGGTGGTGAAGGGAAAGTGTTAAACTCAACACCACCCCCCTTACTGTGAGTCAGCTACCAGGAATGACCTACCGGTTATTCTTTATTTGTCTGGGATAATGCAATGACTCTGTTTCTATTGTTGGCACCTGTACATCTGGGATGGCAAGGAGCAGCCTGCTTGAAACGTTAATAAACAGCTATAAAAAACATCAAATTAAATGTATGAAGACATAGGGATCGCAGTGTGTCCCCAAAACATCGGAACAATGTCGAAGTGGTGAAACGAAATGAAGTCCTACCCGTATTTTTTTTCCTTTACTGGCACATTCCCGTGCACTGATGGTTAAAAGTGCACTTATGATACACCATAATGCTACGTACCGGAGTAAAAAAACAACGTAGGGAAGGGATTACATGCCGTTTTACTACCTCGACTTTCTGATATTTTTGGCGCACTGCCATCTCTAGATCTTCAAACATTTTATGAAATCTTTTTTATACCTGATTTCAAAGCCCTCTGTGTAAGAAAAATACGAAGCTTTTTTTTCTTTTAAGTTATTCAACCTGAGAGGATAATAGTAACGAAAGGATTAGGGAAGGCTCTAAATAACCTGCTTCCGTTCGAAGAGTCTCTTGAGCTGAATAAAACCGTCGGGAAATAATAATAAGATAGAAAGCGCAACTCCCATGCCTTGCTATTGGTCTATGACCAAACATTTGACCTACCTCCTTGACCTTCAACAGACTGTTCTGAAATTTGAAATACTTCATCCTTGCATTACCATTGACCCCTCCACAACGTTTGGTTCAATTTGCATTAAAAGTGTTTATGCTGATCTCGTTCGGTGACCTTGTCTTTTGGCCTATTATTCTCAAAGTGGAACAATTTAATCTTTGGTTAACCCCAAATCGTTCCACGAATATAATCTAAATTGAATAACAACATTATGAGTTATAGGGTCAAAAATTTTGCACTGTCCTGTTACCTTAAATTTTGACGGATTGTTCTCAAATATCAAACACTTAACCCTTGCCTACCCTCTACCTTCCTATCGTGTTTTAACTCGGATCAGAACAGTAAAAGTTAACCTATTTCGGACAGTAGACCTTTTCCGGGGAATATTTACCGTGCTTTTGACTCAGTGGAGAATGAAACCAACATTGTGATACACTTTGGCTTTTGGTACCGGTGTGTGAAAAAAATCGGTACCAGTTTTCTCCACAACTGTTGTGTATCTCTTGCTTTTGAGTTCCCACGCCTTACCACCAGTTCAAGTAATCACCCACAACACACAAGGAAGCAATTTGTGGGTGTCTCCTCATCTAGGTTACTTTGCCATCTGTGTTATCGGTATTTGCGAAACACTGGAATAAGAAATACGGTACATGAGAACTGAAAAATAAATAAATAAATAAATAAATAAAAGTATTTCAGAACTTTGTGCTAGTTTCATTTTTTTTTTTTCTCAAGATCATTTGTGTTTTTTTCTATAAAAGAAACGAGGTGTCATGAGCAAAGTATGATGTGTATAATATATAATAATATACCTAGTTGTTTAATTGAAATTGTACCACTTGAAAATATTCATGACAATTTTGGGGGATACTTGGATAATTAATATCATTCACTAATTGTGCACTATTTGTGTTGGCATAACAAAATTAGTGCAACTTGCTTCAATCCGCAGCCTCAGCTAACTTAGCACGAAATGCTAAATTTGCCTTAAACGCCAAGAAAAATGCCCATACAAATTAACTGAATTCATTTTGCTCTTAAGTGTAATATTTTCTATCATTCTTTAAGGATAAAATTAATTTAAAGACTCAAAAAAATATTTGTGTGGGGGAAATGACAACCAACATAATCTCCATGAACTATAAGTAAATTTCATCTTAAGCATCGTCCGTCATCTTCGTTGCTATATATCTAATAATATACTCTTTTTACTTTAACATAATCTAAAATTGTCATCTCTCATCGTCAGTGCTGAATTATAGCAACAGATTTATACAAGAATATGATGCTAGTTGCTATGAAGTGCTATGGGGAGCATGTAGAACTTTTTCATTGTTTTTCTGCCACCGAGCTACAGAAATAAGCTACATGACGATGAAAATCTGGGCCAAATTAAGGTAAAAGATGCAATCTGTCATTTGCTGATGATCCCAACTGCCACTTTCCCACCTGCTTCTCAATGTATGCATGACTGGCACAGAGAAAACTTTATTGATACTGCTGCCTTAAAATCTTATTTATTTTTCTTTTTAAATCTTTCTTCTCAACATAATCATCCACAGCATTCCCCACTTCCGTTCCATAATGTATAACTCAAATCTTTCTTCTCAACATAATCATCCACAGCTTTCTCCACTTCCGTTCCATAATGTATAAATCAACCCTTCATCATCTGTAATTTTTAGAGGTGTCTTATCTCGTCGCTTTTCCTGGAATAAAGAAATTGTTTTTCTTAGAAAGCCATCTCCAACTGGGCAAGGTGAGATAAGCCAGTTCCGTGCCAGGGTTGTATTGAGTTTGGTTTTTGTCTGTCGTCTGTCTGTTAGCCACATTGTGATAAAAAAAAAAAAAATGAGCAGAATTGCATCATACTTGGAATACTGAACGACAAGCACGGGAGGAACGTGATACAAATTGAGCAAAAAAAAAGTCAAAGGGCTAAAATAATGAAAACCACAAAAAACGCGTATCTGAGTTATGCATATTTCACTAATAAAGCAAAGCTGAATCATGAAACCGATATCACAATAACCCTTACAGAAAGCCTTATCATTTCATAATCTAGTCATCACATATGATCCTAAACATTCTCCCAAAGGCGAAGATCCGTACTAATCCAATCTGACCTAAACTTTGACACATTGTCACAGGTATGTGTCTTTGACTGCTCTTTGATGTACTATTGACACTGGAGCTGTATGTATGTATGTTTGTATTTTTGTAATAAAAGTCTAAACCACGAGCAAAGTTTTTAATGCAACTTTACACATGGAAGCAGGTAGAGTGCAATAGCCGTCAGTCCAAGTTTGGTTCAGATCCAAGTACGATGAAGGGTGCTTTTGGCTCCCAACCTCCGATCAGGACAAGTGTCATTCAGCAGTGAGTGAATGTGTTTGTTGACAACTCTATACGGGAGCTTTCTGTCGCAGTGTGTGTGTGTGTGTGTGTGTGTGTGTGTGTGTGTGTGTGTGTGTGTGTGTGTGTGTGTGTGTGTGTGTGTGTGTTTTGGGCGGGGAGGGGGGCCACATACAACACCTCTATACTCATAAAGTGTAACAATAAGGGATTCTGTGCTTAAACACTCATCGACAACCTTCAGTTTTTCACTTTATCCAACAATTTTTGCATCATTTCTTTTGTAGTTCCATCATGCTGAACTCCGTTACATGCAGGATATACTGTACCCCATAAGGTGCACATCTGCTACTCGCCTATGCTCACGTGCATATTATTTTTCTGCTTTTATTTCATATTTCTGGTGTAAGTATTTCAGTTGTCATAAACACTCGATCAAATCAATATCGCCGCACACTTCTTACAAAACCATGCGATGCCACAGGTGATGGTTACTGAGACTAAATGATTCAAGCTAGTGAAGGTAGCCTTTTCATGGGGATGTCACATCCCACTTGTTTGTGATATTTACCAGACAGAACTGTTGCGCACAAAAACGTTAACAGAATAATCAGCCTGGGGCAGTATGAGGTGTAGTGATCATTCAGAGTATCATCCGGCATCTCCTGGGCAATACTTATTTGATCGTGCGCACTATCCCTGAAGAAAATATTGAGACCTCAACATTC
>NC_137048.1:24259374-24311874 GCF_032717465.1 Coenobita brevimanus
TATTAAATGACTATGTGAAAAAGAGTATCAAGTGTAAAAAACATATTGAGAAAATGCGACAGGAGTAGGGATGGGAGGACCAAAAAGTAAAAAAAACAAGAGGGAATGGGCACTGATACCACAGCACACCTGTCATATGATATAGCATGCCCTGAGTCCCAGTACTACTTCCCTTTTTTTTTTGTAGTGCAATGGTGCGGGTAAAGGGCAAGTTTAGAGAAAAAGAGAATTAAAATCCTGTTATACATCTCAAAAGAAAAAGTTCCCCACCTAAAATCGTTACAACGAAGCTCAGTTGAATTCCTCATCTGTTGACACAAGGGTTAAGGTACGTATAGTGTTAAAGACAAGGTGCTGAAGAAAAGCCATCTCAGTGTTACCGCGTTTGTAAGGAGACTTGGCTTGTTCGATTTCCTTCTATTAAGGAACTATAAGGAGAAAATTTTAACTAACAACAGGAAAGTAAGGGAGAGTAGTGCTGGACCTCAACGCATGTTGTATCACATGAATGTGCGCAATGATATCCCCTCTTGTTTCTCTGCTGTTAGGTTCTCTCATCCCTACTCCTAGTGCATTTTTCAAAATGTTTTTTTACACTTGTGGGAAAGAGGTTTGGTAAAGAGTATAACCAGGCATTAAAACTGCTTATGTGAGAAAACTTCATTTGCGTTTGTTAAGATTACCGTCTGAGACCTGAAATTCCTGTTGAATTATAAAACAACTGTCATCACTTCCAGTAACGTACTACACCTGTACATACAATCTTTTTATGTCTAACACAAGGACTCGATGACTGATTTGCACATAGACTGAGATAATTGTAGTCATGGATAATTTAGGCAGGAATATACTCCTCAAAACACCTGTTAACCACATCTGGAAAACTCACTCTAGCTGTAGTTTCATCCTCTTGCAGCCTATTTCACGGATCTCGTTGACAGAATAGGACAACACTAAGGCGCTAAATCCTTTCCATAGCAATTCCTCGTGACCAGCACTATATTTTAGTGTTAATCTGTTGCTGCAGCTCAGCATTCAAAGTGGAGAGATGGCAACTTTGACTTAAGTTAACATGGGCAGGATACAGTTACACAATATTCAGCCAATAATTCTCTATCTTCGCCAGTCCAATCCTCTTACCTTTATCCTCCACTCACGTAATTGGATGGTCTTAACAGGTATCGGAATGCTTCTATGGATTATTTCAATGCTTCATCCAATTACCGCGATGCTCTTAAAGAGGATTGGCCACTTCTCTCCAAATTCCTGTTGCTCCTTTTGGTCATTTTGACGCTCTGACGCTTTACGGTGCAGAAACGCCAGCCTTATCCGGATCCCGGTATCATTCATTTATCCAGATGCTCCATGAAATTCTCCAACTGCTGCATATTTTATCGGAAAGCTGTCTAATGACCCTGAATCCTCATGTCCTGAGACAAGCAAGATTCTATTTGTTTCATCCATCAACTACTGTGCCGTATTATTAATGTCATCATTATGACTATTTTTTTTTATATATGGATTGGTGAGATAGGGTCTAGAAAGCAAGGGAATAGAAATGGATCATCCACTCACCCAGTCAAATTTAAATCTTCAGCAATCCCGACTCTGTTTCAAGGCCTAACTATATCCACATGTGTTTTTAGTATTTTTCATAGATGTGCTTCACATTATCCATCATATACAGCCAATCTGAATACTATCTTGTTAATAAAATGCGAGTGCCAAACCTTATCATGTGGTCCTCCTTATTTATTTCATCCAACCAAATTAATCATCTTTCAGTTCCTTAGCCTCATCTGCTTCCATACGTTGCTGTCATACACACTCATATACCATAGGAATCCACTCCCATGGCTTATCATGCTTTCTTACACATTCCAACTCAAGTATACTTTTTCTACTTTTTTTTTTTTTTTCATATCCATTTCCCCATATGACCTACCTCCTATGCACACTCCTTCAGCTTTATTGTCATCAGACTTCATTACTCGACATCATTCACGATTCACACTTTTTTTTTAATCCTATCCACTCTATACACTCCACACACACTACTCAAAATACCTATATCTGCTACTCTTGCTCTTGAATTTTCACTCGCTTGTCACATCAGAACTCACATGCATAAGTTGATGTGAGCACTAAAACACTTCCAAGCAGTTCTCTTGCAGTCTCCACGCTGAGACTTTAAAGTTAAACACTGTTCACATTCCTTATCCGTACCACTTTCCTTTCGCCTTTGCACATTTTCCCTCTTTTCTATTAGTACACCTACGGTTGGTACAAAGTTTCCTCACCAATTCGCTGCTCTTCATTTACCAGCACATCACGCGGGGAGTCACCTCCGTCAGTAACCATCATTATACTATTTTCCCACAGGCATCCACAAAATATATTACTGATGCACAAGACCCTGATGCTAAGAAGTTTTCTGCAATGTTTGATATTCCGTAACTCAGTAACAGAGGCTCCACGCTCCGACCTCCTGCAGCCTTTTTGTGGAGCTCTAGTCACTACAATCCTTCTCACCAACCCACGTCACAGCAGCGGGTTTCCATGGTTACCCTTCCTTGTTGAAAGAGTCAACACTTAGAATGGACAATAAGGAATAATTAGGTGTTCCATGTATGTACAAAAAGAAGAATTTTCATACCTATGAACGTCATCTAAATAGCCTATTGGTAATCATCTAGAAAGATTAATACAGTTCATTCTTGGAAGTTGAAACATTAGGACGATCTGTTAAAAAAAAAAAAAAAATAGGTGAAACGTTTTCATTCAGTATTGGAATCGTCCATCCATCTGTTAGTCAACCCTGTATTGCTACAACAGGTGCGTTGGGTCCTGGTGCTATATTTAATTCAATAATTTAAGGCGAAGGTCACCAGTTACAAACCCCTGCCTAGCAGTTTGTAAGTATAATAATAAACTTCGCTTACTCCCTGGACTTCACGGACAAATATAATGGTTACGCGGCTGAAAAAAAATTGATGAGAAATCTACGTGGTCTCTGTGTGCATGAAATCAAAAGCAATACGAGATAAATGTCGGTAAAGTTATAGTATGATAAATATAGTACATTTATGCAATGGAATTGTCCGGGATTTCAGAAGTTTTACCGCTCTGCGGGTAGACCTTCAAGTAATGGCAACTTTGTTTCATCTTTAATTAACACAGTGACTATATGATCATTAATTATTTAGATAACAGTTGTATCTGGATAGGGAAAGAAAGGATCTTAGTATCCGAGTACTGTACTTTCTTGCTTCAAGGTTCTCTTTGTGTAACATCATTTCATAATAATATGAAGAGCAAATAAAAACGAAACCGGTTTTATCTACTGTACAGCTTGTGTGCCTGCATTAAATTCAATATTTTTTTTTTTCTTTTTTTTTTGAAGAAGCATCCTTATATCTTTTCAGTTTTCGCCGAAATACATGAGCCACCACCAGTATTGTGCGCTTTTTGTTGTCACCAAGGCAATAAAGATTTCGCACACCAAGTATGATTCAGTCTGAAATTCACAGGTCCATAAAATCACTGAATATTTCATGATACACTCCAGGAGTTCCCTCGTCGCCCCGCGTAACTTTTACTCCCGCATTTCACGCTCCTCTAACACCTGAAAGAGATTTACAGACAAGTTTGTTTTATGTAAATATTGCCAGAATGTGCACGAAATACAGAGCCTCCTCGTTTTCTGTGTTGCCTGAAAAGAATAAAGTGGAGGGTTGTGTGGAGCAAGACGTTGTGGAAATGGGGAGAAAGAGTGTGGACACGGTGAGAAAGGAGACGAGAAGCAGAGTGTGAAAGATGGCATGGTGAGGTGAAGAGAGGCGCATAGAGTGGCGTGATAAAAAGAGGTGAGAGAGATAATGTGGTGATGGTTGATACAGATTAAGGCAGGAGCTTGATAAAGGAAAGAGCGCAAGGCGTGATGTGGCGATAAGAGATATCGGGAATAAAGCATTGTGAGAGAGAGAGAGAGAGAGAGAGGGAGAGAGTCATTGTGCGTGTCTGTGCTAGATGTTGTGATGAGACTAGACTGCGGAAGACGCTGAATTGGAAAGGTTGGTGTTGGAATGAGGAAGTACAGGATAGCATAAACAGGAAGAAGCAGGCAAAGAAGAATAAGGATAGACACAGGGACGAAGAAAGCATTCGGGAGTATAAGGAGACGAGGAACATAGCCAAGAAAGAGGTTGCTAAGGCAAAAGAAAAAGTATACCAGAAGCTGTACGAGAAGTTGAATGTAGAGAAGGGGAAAAAGACCTGTACCGACTAGCCAGGCAGAGAGACAGCCGGGCGGGATGTGCAGCATGTTAGAATGATAAAGGATGCAGGTGGCAATGTACTGACAAGTGAAGAGAGTGTACTAAGAAGGTGGAAGGAGTATTTCGAAGAGCTGATGAATATAGAAAATATGAGAGAGGGAAGGTTGGAAGAGTTGGAGGTAGTGAGTCAGCAAGTGCAAGAGATCAGCAGAGAGGAAGTGAGGAATGCCATGAAGAGGATGAAGGATGGCAAGGCAGTGGGCCCAGATGGTATACCAGTGGAAGCATGGAGGAGCTTAGGAGAGATGGCTGTGACGTGGTTTACCAGATTGTCTAACAAAATCCTGGAGGGTGAGAGGATGCCGGAGGAGTGGAGAAAAAGTATTCTAGTTCCGATTTTCAAGAACAAGGGTGATGTGCAGTGCTGCAGCAACTACAGAGGTATAAAGCTGATCAGCCATGCAATGAAGATATGGGAAAGAGTGGTGGAAGCTAGGCTGAGAAGAGAGGTGAGAATCTGCGAGGAGCAATTTGGTTTCATGCCAGGGAGAAGTACTACAGTATAGACGCCATATTTATTGAGAATGGTGATGGAGAAGTACAGAGAAGGCCAGAAGGAGTTGCACTGTGTATTTATAGACATGGAGAAGGCTTATGATAGGGAACCGAGAGAGAAGCTGTGGTACTGTATAAGAAAGTCAGGATTGGCAGAGAAGTACTTGAGGGTGGTGAAGGACATGTACGACGATAGTGTAACTGCAGTGAGATGGGCAGTAGGAATGACTGAGGGTTTCAAGGTGGAGGTGGGATTGCATCAAGGATCGACTTTGAGCCCCTTCTTGTTTGCAATGGTGATGAACAGATTGACAGATGAGATTAGACAGGAGCCTCCGTGGACAATGATGTTTGCGGACGACATTGTGATATGTAGTGAGAGCCAGGAGGAAGCTAAGGCAGAGCTTGAGAGATGGAGATATGCACTGGAGAGAAGGGGAATGAAAGTAAGCAGAAGCAAGACTCAGTACATGTGTGTAAATGAGAGAGATGACGGGGGAACCGTGAGGCTGCAAGGTGTAGAGGCGGCAAAGGTAGATGAATTATATACTTGGGGTCAACTGCACAAAGTAACGGAAAGTGTGGTAGAGAGGTAAAAAAGAGAGTGCAGGCGGGATGGAGTGGGTGGAGAAAGGTGGCAGGAGTGATCTGTGACAGAAGCGTCTCTACAGAAATGAAAGGGAAAGTTTATAAGACTGTAGTGAGGCCAGCCATGTTGTAGGGAATGGAGACAGTACCACTGACAAAAAGACAGGAGGCACAGTTGGAGGTAGCAGAATTGACGATGTTGCGTTTTTCACTAGGAGTGACGAGGATGGACAAAATTAAAAATGAACATATTAGAGGGACAGCGCACGTAAGTCAGTTTGGGGACAAAGCTAGAGAGGCGAGACTGAGATGGTTTGGACATGTGCGGAGGAGGGATGAGGAGTATGTCGGGAGGAGGATGCTGGAAATGGAGTTACCAGGCAGGAGAAAGAGAGGAAGGTCAAATGGAAAGTTTATGGATGTAGTGATGGAGGACATGCAGGTGGTAGGTGTAAGAGAAGAAGATGCAGAAGACAGAGTAAGATGGAGACGGGTGATCCACTGTGGCGACCCCTAAGGGGAGAGCCGAAAGGAGAAGAAGAAGAAGAAGGTGTTGGAAGACAGTGGTGGAGGGATTGGCTAGCAAAAGTATGGAAGAGGAATAGGGTAGCAAATGTATAAAGAAGTACCATATGTGGGAGATAAGCTGGTGAATATTACGTACCCAAAACTGATGTACTGATAAGTAGTGATGACAGAGTAGTGACGGTATTTTGGTGACGACACAGTGTAATGGTGGCAGGAGGTGGCGTAATTATTATTTTTTTTTTGGGGGGGGGGAGGGGGAAAGGGCTTTGCAAGGTGGATGAGATTCGAAAAATATGCAAAGTTTGGATTGTTTCACCTGCTTCACAACAGCTGGGTCGTTGGATGAAGCTGCCTAAAAGCTTTATGGGACATCTGGGTCATCAGAGAAACGGTATCTCACGGAAAAACAAAGAAATGAAATAAGAGCATAAAGCAAGGAAGATGTGTTGGTCCTTATAATGCGACGAATGTTGGATATGATGCAACAGCAGTACCCATTTATAAACATGGTAGGAGATACATGTTCATAATTTTGTTCACATAATACACAGCAGGAGGCATCCATTGGTATATGTTATTTCAATATTCAGATCACAGTCTGTTCAATATGCTGACGCGAACAGCATTTGGTGATAAATTTCACAGAGTTTTTAAATGTTGTATATAAAAGATTTTTTTCTCCTCTTTGACTAAAAGTCTCACCCATTAATACAAGCGGTCTTTAATAACCTGCCTAATGTATTTTTCAATATAATCGTGACTTCTGAAATCTTCATTCTCACACTCGTATATGATATTACTACGTTTGTGCGTTCCTAGGTAAAGCCGCCTTCAGGACGTTCCTCGTACTGTTATTTCCTCAGATTAACTAACATATAGGATATCTGTTGTTATTTAACTATACTATAACGTAACCCAACAAATGGGATAAATTTAACTATACTATAACATAACCCAACAAATGGGATAAATTTAGACGTCATATTGGGTTGTGAAATGTTTCCTTAAGAGGAATATAACAGTTTGGCTGGAATGCTAATTTCTAAACAGACTTAGTTCACTTACGGTGGCCATGAATTCGATTTGTCATTACCTTTTCCTCTCTCTCTCTCTCTCTCTCTGAAGCTTGAAAGGGCAGCATCTGAACGATACTGTGCAAGGATGCATCTCTTACTTTGGCATGAAGGATGTGAGGCATTCAGTGGATATAGCACCACTACCAGCCGAGTTAACATCCTGCTCTTCCCATTAATATGCACGTGTTTGGTGAATATACACCAGACATTAAACAAAGGCCTCTTCAGAGGTACTGATGGCAAAGAAGAATTTAGTGTACATTGTTGATGCAGGCCATTATATAGTAAAATGTTCTTAAAAACGACTAATTCCATAAATACTGAGTTCCTCAACCAATATCCGGGTGGTTTCCACCTCCAGTATAATCTGCAGGCGAATAATTATATTTTCATAACGTACTGAAAAGCAGTCCAACGGTGCACGTGCACCTACTCTGCCGGTAAATTTCATACGCCAGTCGACAAGTCATCATCAGCGCTAAAACCTTTATCCGCCATTAGTGACATCTGTCTATTCTGATTCGCCTCTTTTCACAAATTTCTTTTTGTTTAGTAAGACTTTTTTTTATGTTCATTAATAATTTTATTATTCAGTATCACTAAGTAGGTATGATGATGTTTTGTAATAATTTAATACCCTGCAGTTATCACGGATATAATTAACTTGTGTAAGACTACAAACTTAAACAGCTACAGTATTATAGCAATGTCTTCAGGAAGTATAACTATTATATAATAAATACGGGTGTAATAATTATTGCACATTGACTTAGGGAACCAATTCTCCAGTATATCCATCATCTCACCTAACGCCCTCAGACGACTTCATTCGGCTGTTAGAAATTATATGACCTGAACGTTGAAAATGGTACAATTAACTTCCCATGCTCGGGACAATTCTAGTAAGTTGTTCTGACTAAAATAAAACATTTTAGTCATCTGAGAGTGAGTCTAAATCCTGAAGGAGTTTAGCTTATGTCATCTGAGTGATTCCTGGATAACCTGTAATTATTCATATACCACGTCTAATATTTGTACGTTCTTCTACATAAATTAGATTGTTAATAGTATGTAGAGTTACGTTTGCATTTCCCAGGCCTCTCTCGTGTTCTGGTAACATTTCCGGTAACACCATTACGCTGGTGTTCAGTGGTGATATTCCCTTTTCAACAGACGATCGCTATTAGTGCCCAATAATGTGTGTGTGTGTGTGTGTGTGTGTGTGTGTGTGTGTGTGTGTGTGTGTGTGTGTGTGTGTGTGTGTGTGTGTGTGTGTGTGTGTGTGTGTGTGTGTGTGTGTGTGTGTGTGTGTGTGTGTGTGTGTGTGTGTGTGTGTGTGTGTGTGTGTGTGTGTGTGTGTGTGTGTGTGTGTGTGTGTGTGTGTGTGTGTGTGTGTGTGTGTGTGTGTGTGTGTGTGTGTGTGTGTGTGTGTGTGTGTGTGTGTGTGTGTGTGTGTGTGTGTGTGTGTGTGTGTGTGTGTGTGTGTGTGTGTGTGTGTGTGTGTGTGTGTGTGTGTGTGTGTGTGTGTGTGTGTGTGTGTGTGTGTGTGTGTGTGTGTGTGTGTGTGTGTGTGTGTGTGTGTGTGTGTGTGTGTGTGTGTGTGTGTGTGTGTGTGTGTGTGTGTGTGTGTGTGTGTGTGTGTGTGTGTGTGTGTGTGTGTGTGTGTGTGTGTGTGTGTGTGTGTGTGTGTGTGTGTGTGTGTGTGTGTGTGTGTGTGTGTGTGTGTGTGTGTGTGTGTGTGTGTGTGTGTGTGTGTGTGTGTGTGTGTGTGTGTGTGTGTGTGTGTGTGTGTGTGTGTGTGTGTGTGTGTGTGTGTGTGTGTGTGTGTGTGTGTGTGTGTGTGTGTGTGTGTGTGTGTGTGTGTGTGTGTGTGTGTGTGTGTGTGTGTGT
Organism: Coenobita brevimanus; assembly: GCF_032717465.1. Taxonomy (NCBI): domain Eukaryota; kingdom Metazoa; phylum Arthropoda; class Malacostraca; order Decapoda; family Coenobitidae; genus Coenobita; species Coenobita brevimanus. The sequence goes on from NC_137048.1 coordinate 24,268,289, forward strand.
GTGTGTGTGTGTGTGTGTGTGTGTGTGTGTGTGTGTGTGTGTGTGTGTGTGTGTGTGTGTGTGTGTGTGTGTGTGTGTGTGTGTGTGTGTGTGTGTGTGTGTGTGTGTGTGTGTGTGTGTGTGTGTGTGTGTGTGTGTGTGTGTGTGTGTGTGTGTGTGTGTGTGTGTGTGTGTGTGTGTGTGTGTGTGTGTGTGTGTGTGTGTGTGTGTGTGTGTGTGTGTGTGTGTGTGTGTGTGTGTGTGTGTGTGTGTGTGTGTGTGTGTGTGTGTGTGTGTGTGTGTGTGTGTGTGTGTGTGTGTGTGTGTGTGTGTGTGTGTGTGTGTGTGTGTGTGTGTGTGTGTGTGTGTGTGTGTGTGTGTGTGTGTGTGTGTGTGTGTGTTACTCCTGGCTTACCATGGACGAGACTGAGTTTATACAATCCTATGACTTTCCGAACTAAAACATTTACAACAGGTTTAGTTTTGTTCGTTCTGTCCTCCGCAAACCGTGTACTGTGTGGTAGTTTCCCGGCTGTTTAGGGGTCAATGGCTGCCTTCAGGCTAAGGCAGGATCTGCTTTTAGGTTAATCACTCCAACCAGAGGACGTCTTTTTCTTTTTAGTCTGTCTGTTGACGATTATATCCTGTAAGGAGAAGTTTTACGAAATGAAGACTTTAGACAGCCTTCATTAATCGTTTATCTGTTGATGGTCCTTCCTAAGTTAAATAGAAGTGTCTGAGCTTAACAAGATCAAGTAAAAACTGCGTCGTTGTAGAAAGGAGGTTAACCTCATGTTCGATTAGGGCACAATTTTTTTAACTCCTGAAATTCATTGTATGAAAAAAATCTACCTTAAAAAAATAAAAAAATAAAACGAACAAATGAAAGCCCATATCATGTCCTGTTCTGTGTGAGATGCCTGGGCACATCACGCTCACAAGAATGAGGATCGCAGGCAAAAAGCAAAGCCAGGTTAAGAAAAACAGTTCCAGGATTGCCAGTTGAGTATATGAGAAACTAATGGATTCCGGTTAACTCTTCCAACAGGGTTGAGCAGTAAGGCCGGCAAAATTTATCAAGGAACAGTAACTGTTTTATATATTTACTAATAATATACCCCCCCATGACTCACTATTAGCTAAATAGACTGGCCTGGCGTTAGGTAAAAATAATGCGTAAGTCGTTCCATGCATGAGAGGCTTAATTGTACTTAGGAGCGAGCGAGTGAAGCGAGCAAGCTATGTTTACTTTCAGTTAAGTTTAGAAATGGGCTGCCCGGCCCGACTCGGCCAGACCCTAATCGACAGTCACGCACAGCAGAAGCTAATAACTTTACTCCTATGTGAAGTAGAGTTGAAATTCTTTCTGCATGTGATACATTCATTCAGTGAATGTTGTTATCAACTAAAAACTCAACCATACAGGCGTAGAAGCCTCTTGGAACCTCGAGTTTTCCAAGGGAGTGTTCGGTTCTAATCGGTGAACGCTTAAAAAAAGAAATCTAGTTAAGATTTTCCTTTGGAACACAGTTTTTTGGCATCAGCTTTAGCAATGAAATGTCGGTGATTCCACCTATGATTTTACATTAACGTTTTACTGTGTTTTCGTGGTGAAATCACCAAGGGAAAACACCATTTCTGGCTTGAATCATCTCATCAATAACCAAGACTTTATCGTTTCAACTTTGTCGACACGGTAGGTTTGCAGTGGAGATAGTAGAATTTGCCATTGCACTTGTGATGAATGCTACGGCGCCTCGCTTTACACCAGCACTCGCATACCGCTGGAACTTACGCTGCTCAAACAAACTCTGAGTTGTATTAAGAACTTCGGTTTTCTTCGCTTAGTAATATGTGCTTCATAATACTCAATGTGCGAATCTAAATTTAATCAGCTCCCGAAAATCATCCAGGGAGAAATCAAGCAGGGGAAACGCCCTGTTACTTCGTGCTATTGATATAGCAGAGGAAAATTGCGATAACATGGTGCTCGCTCGCTCGTCACGAGCTCACAAAGCGCACTTTATTGGTATTTTTCACACTCGGATTCCTATGACGTATTCTCAGGTAAGGTAATCATCTTACATTTGCAGGAATGGAATACTATATCTGTTCTGAAACATCGAGGGTTATGACAGAAACATACTTCTTATTAATAGCATTCGGAAAAGTAAAATAAAATAAAATAAAAAAAATATAAAAGATTTACTTATAAGATAATCCGAAATCAGAAAATCTCTTAGGTAAAAATGAAGAATGTATGAGGAAGGGGAAGGAAGGAGAGAACTCAAGGGAATAAAGATCCAATATGGAAATTCTGCGGGCGGATAATGGTGAAATATGTATGAGATGGAATGAATATTTTAACCAGATGTCGTAAGCGAACAGTGCGGGGGAAACCTGTGATTACAAACCCTGATGTGATTTTGGAAGTTCAGTCTGAGAGGAAAAGTTCTGCTGCTCTTACACTGCATCTACCGTAAATTTAGGGCACTGATATAGTTTACTACTACACTCAGGACCAAAAGTTCGTTTACTCTTACACTGCGTTTACGTAACACTTAGGGACTGATAAATTTTTCACCTTCGCTCAGGGATAAAAGTTCACCTACTGATATACTGCATAATTATACTTTACGCTTAAGGCATGTCCGCCTCTTTCCTTCCTGACGCATCAAAGCAGAGAACCTGTGGACTTAGAAACAAACCGAGTCTCTCTCAAGTTAGAATAATTAGCCACCAGAGGAAAATAAGACGCAGAAGACATAGATATTACGCGAAATTTGCTCACAGCTGTTCAGGGAAGAGTATGTGTGATTGAGGCAAATGGGGGCAGGAAGGAATGGTAAAGGCGCCGAAAAAAAAAAAAAAAAAAAGTATTAGCATGTTATTAATTTCCATAGTCATATTTAGTTGTCTGGTTGGGAGTCACCAACGGGTTGAAGGGTACAGGCAGACACAAATATCTTCCTTAAGTTTGACGAACCGATAACGGAAAAGTCAAACCAACTGAGACAGGCATTATTTGAAACACGATTATCGTTGTGTTTCGTCAGTTGTAAATTTTCTTCATACAGAAATGAGAAGATAGTGGTTTCTCTGAATGTACCTTCAATTATTAGTATGTGGTAGAGTAACAACAAAGCTGTTATCCCTGAAACCATTAAAACCACTGCGGATCTAGTCACATCACTGGAAAGATTAGGGAGAAGTAAATGGTGCCAGCAAGCGACTCTCAAAATTCGACATCACATTGCTATAAAAAAAAAAAAAAAAAAAAAAAAAAATTGATGACCAAAACACTGTCATCTCAGACACCATTACAGTTGTACTGAACCTACAGCCATCCTTGGAAAGCTAATGGAAAAGCAACAGGTGTTACTTCTGGGTATTTTCAAGGGAAAACAAATGCCTAATTCAGCACAATAATTGGGTTATCTCGGAAATTATTAAAGCTGCAGTGGACCTACGAACATCGTTGGAGAGCTAAAATAGCAACATTACCAAGCCTGCTCGCTTGAACACGTTCCACACTATCAAGTGTGAATCTTTATAACGTAATTTTTAATGGCTGCCACCGTACGGTTTAATTCAGGTGAAGAGGGACAACTCGTAATGGAGAAGTTAATTTCTATAATCAGTGAAAAAAAAAAAAAAAAGGTGGTTTAATTGGTACGTGAAATCCTTGGTGAAAAGGAAAATCAAGAAAGTTGAAATAAAGAACAGGGAGAGAACACAAAGATGAAAACCAATATCGCAATAAGATAAAATCATTAAAACAAAAGTTGTAGGGACATGTTCTGTTAGAGCTATTAAAAATATAACAACCTTTTCAGACCCGGGTTCAAATCCCGCTGGGGCAGGGAACAGTTTAAGGATTTGAATTTCATAAAAATCAGACTTTACTGATCTACCAGAAGACCCGCCGACATGTCGTAAAAATACCCCCGCTAATACCAATACACTAGTCCTGTATGAGACAGCCCTAGCATGTATTCAGTATGGACGGTGGGTGTTAGCGCCGAAGTGGTGACATGTAGAGATGTGTGGTACGTAGGAGGACTACTGGGCCTTGAAAGCAGGCTGTGAAGCCTATGCTCAGAGTCGGTCACAAAAAAAAAAAAAAAAAAAAAAAAAAAAAAAAAAGGTGACAATTTTTAGTTAGTCTTCCTACCTCCTGATGATTTAGTTTAACCTCGGCAGTGATATAGAACAATGAGGATATTAATGAAGGCTATATCCAACCCCTCCAGTTAGAAAAGTCAGATCTGAGCTGAATAAATACCTCTGGTTGTAACAAGAATATCATTAAAAGTACACTGTGATATTGAACGGGTTAATGGTGGAGCGGTGAATTTCCCAAGAATTAGAAGTTAAGTAAAAATTAGTTTACGTTACGAGTCTGCTTGCAACCATATTGGGTTATTGTGTCGAGATGTGGGACTCGGCACTTAACCAATTGAAGTAATAATGAAACTGGCTGTACTTAAGAGAAAGTGTCTCTCTAATTTAAAGGAGGAGGGGGGGAAAGGCGCGAAAGGAGAAAGCGATGAGAGTGTGGGCTTTTCAGAGAGGGATTTTCTTTTGCAAGTATTACTACTACTGCTGCTACTTAAGCGACTGCGCCTTATAACTCATGAATTAAGAATGTACGAAGAGGTTATCCTCAAATGCTGCAATAATTGGCCAGTTATCTACGATTAATACTGTGCATTCCACAACACAACCAAAGTAAAAAAATATAATCTTAATTATAACCCAGAGATTTTTTTATTGTTATATATCAAAACTCTGATTAGCATGTGGCAAAATAGTTGCCAAAACAGTAGGTATAAACTCACACATTATTTAGTTTCAAACACTGAAACCAACGTCACACAAGCATGAGCGGAGTGCCGAAGTACTATTTGTGTTCGGTAGGGAACGATATAGTTACTGATCAAGGAAAGAATTTTCTTGTAAACAAAAATCCCCGCTTAAAACGTCTTATGGTTTGATAACACTTTAATCATGAAAGTGAATAGAAAACATTGACAGTGAATGAATTGCAGTGCTGTGTGAAAATGGGGGAAGAACAGAGGACGATATTGTGTCTATCGACTACAGGATGGTTATTAAGACACGACCGCAGCTGTCAGTTTACATCCATATCCCCAATTATGCTGCTGATACACACAAGGACAAAGAGGAAATACGCTTTGTCTATGAGTATTACCGGTGCGTGAATCATATTCGGGATTGGAAGAAGAGAGCTGGGGGGAAAACCACCTTTTGTTTATGATTTGTGTATACTGTATGTAGACATCAGCTTCTTCAAAACTTCTGGTTCTTCCGACCAAGATTTTCTGTTAGGTTTTAACCCGTTGAATCCAGTGGCGTATTTTCTATTTTAATTTTGCAGCATTTAAACTGTTTTATACATATTAAGGTAGGGTTCTCGAAAAGGGAATGACTAGATACAGCTTTCTTTAACCCCTTCAGTGGCAGGGATCTCCCTTAATGCCAAAATAATCTGTAGGTAGGTACAATTGAAATAGTAAGTCATCGGTATGAAGGAGTTAAGCCGACGTGGGAGAATGTAAAGTTGACATCACACTGGCACATTGTAGCGAGCAGTTCGTCGAATGAAATTTACTGATATCATGGATGTGAGGCCAGCAAATCATGTTTTAACATTTGTACCCGTTTTAGACAAAACCATGCTCAACAAGCGACTAGTAATTAGAGTCTTCACAGTACTGAAAAAATATTAATTCTGTAGATACCTTTGCTTCCAAATTTTCGTTTATTATTGTAGTGTGAATCAACCAGTGTTCGTCACCCCTGGTAAACAAAGCAAGGATTTTCTTTTTTTTAATCAGAAACACATGCACAAGATGCTGATTATATGATAGTCAAAAATTGGACATGTATACAGTGAGAGAACTGACTATTCGACGAGGTTGAAAGAACTAAGAGTAAACACAATATGCATTAAAAAACAACATAGCCACAACCCTACTGTTTTCTTTAAGAATAAATAGCGGAAAATTTGTGATCATATTACAACAGGTGTAAATTAATTTTATTTAAGATATGCAGCAGCCTTTGGTAGGTGCGGGGCGCCCATTATCCATTCACCTGATGCAGTGCTAACGTCAGATGACTCAGTGACAAGACAAATGGTGGCAAAAAATAAATACCGAATATGTAGCGCAGGCAAGGGAGAAAAGCCACTGTAAACAGACCTAGGATGTGGTGAGGTGAGACAGTACTGACTATGCTGCCGAGGTAAAATAATGAAGGAATAAAGTTTCCAACTTGGTAATTACAGGGCTGAATTTGGAACGTCTCTCTCTCTCTCTCTCTTTCAAACTATAACCTTACACCTTTCTGTCCAGTGACGTAAGCTCTGTTTTGTTTCTGATGTATCCAGACCATTCTATTAAGCTTTTGAAAAACTATTCGTGATGACTGGTTAAAAACCTCCAGCTTACCTCCCTAACAACCTGATGGCTATTTCTGAAGCTGAATAAGATCGTCTGGAGGTAGAAAAAATAAATTCATCGAACTGAAGAAGTAAACCACTCTGATATTCCCAAAATACATTATCATTAACATTATTCGTAATTATTAGTTATTCTTGCTTAATTTATCTCGCAGCAGTACAGTGCTCGTTTGTCGCTGAAGTGTCCGTAAATCTAACCTCTCCACTTTATTGCTTCAACTATTTGTCTCTCGCAATGATACACACAAACTGTCGCTACCGATTTCTTACATATCTTTACTATGCTCTTTTTCTTCGCCACTGGAAGACTTCCTAGGGTGACATGGGTTACTTATTGCATTTCGTTGTACAGAATAGTTCTTTCCTTGAAGTTATATGCATACTGGGACTAATTTAACAATGATTAGTAAGGAGCGCTCAAGGACTACAGTACATACACCCATCTGTTGGTCTCCTGGCTGAATATTTTACTTTGCACTGTGACTTTGACCTTCGAATGATTGCTCACAACATCGAATTACTTCATTCTTGTCTGAACCTTAGCACTTTCATTAATTTTGATTCAAACCGAATAATCGCTCTTTTAGTTGAACTTGCCCTATTATCTTCGCCTTTAAATATTCCCCGTGACCTTTACTTTAGAACAGATTGATTGTTCTCAAAATCCAATCTCTTGGACATTGCGTCACCCTGAACGCTTCAACAAAGTTTGCTCTAAATGGGATAAAAATAGGTTAAGTTGACCTTGCCATGTGACCATGATCTTGGACTTATTATCAAAAACAATAGGGCAACCCACTGGGTAACCATGAACACTTTTATCAACTCTAGTTAAAAAGAGAACAGTAATTGTTTGAGACATTTTCTTCACAAACACACACACACAGACACACTGGTCGAACTTTGTTTTTGTTCCGTCACCTTGACCTTTAACTGTTCTCAAAATTGGCTTTCTTTTTTTCTTGCCTGACCCTTAATCCATTCACGTACTTGAGCTCATATCAGGTCAAAACTAAGGTGACCTTGTCCTGTGACCTAGATCTTACCTTTCACTGTGACCTTACCTTTGACTGATTGTGCTCTAAACAAAATCCTGTAATTCTTTACTTATCTTCGGCTCTTCCGCAAAGTCTGCTCTACATCGGAAAAAAGTTGTTTAAGCTAACATTCCCCTGTGACCTTGACCACTGACCTAAGGTGTCAAAAACAAATAGGATTCCTTTCTGGCTGACCCTCAACGCTTCCAGCACGTTTGGCTACACTCGGGCCCAAATCATTTGATTTATTTTGTTAGACACGACAAGAGACGAAATTTGACCTTACCCTGTGACACTGAGACGAAATTTGACCTTACCCTGTGACACTGACCTTTCATGGATTGTGCTCATGACTGAATTACTTCATTCTAGCTTTACTCCCTGCCCTTCTCCCATGTTTGCTCATAAATGAATAAAAATTTGTTGGGTGAACGTTTGACTGGCCTTGTGACTTGACTCGACCCATTGTTCTAAAAAAATAGGTGGTCTCTCAACCCTTCCACCAAGTTTGTTTAATATGGAATAAAAACTGTTAAGAGTTATTCTGTTCACACACACACACACACACACACACACACACACACACACACACACACACACACACACTGTGACTAAAACTAAACACAGTACTCGTTCACCCTTCGGGAGCGCAGGCACAATAAGTAGGCCTAGATATTCTTAGACTATTTTCCACATATATCCAGTATTACTGGTTGTCGGCAACTGATTTTTTTTTTTATTCAGTTTAGTCCATGAGCTAGATCGGTTGGTCGGGACCACTTTTAGACACAAATAACAAACAAAAGCAGAAAATCCATGGTAACAATACCAGGTCAGCAGTTACTGGTTGCAAACGATGGTAAGTCTTCATACATATTACCCGATGTTGTGGGTGTTACGTGTTGCTCTATATGTATTTTAACAAATATTCTTATTTGTTTCTATCAGGAGAAAAACAGAAGTGGATGAGAATAACACTGGAGCAGAAATGCTTGCTTAAAGGGAATTATTTATGCAGCACTTGCTGAGGTGGTGATAATTCAGGTCCTTTATAATGTGTCCAGACAGCAGCAGTTTACATCATTCACTGTATCTTGAAGAACCATATTTTACCGTACTTTCCCCCAAGCCAACAGATCTTGAAAAAACTCTGCTTAAAGCTGCTGAAATATGAAAGACCACACCGAAACTTGGTACTGTAAAGGTTATTTGTTGAAGAGATTGTACCAGTCATCTGATACACATCGAAAATGCTAATTTGTTCACAGTGAGATGAAATTTTGAGAAAAACTGTGACAGAGACAAAGAAAAATCTATCAACATCGCTGAAGGCTGTCCACAAAGAAAAAGATTCCTGCGCAGACCATCTGTGTACGAATATGATCCAGTGTGCACACATCATGAAAAGAACAGCAGGCACTAAAACCCCTACCACAGAGTAGCATTTGCCTATTGCGTTCTAATGAGGTCTAATGAGGTTTTACGAAATGATGCAACAGAATCGCGGGATATAAGTAGGCTTGCCATTCCATTTGGACACAGCTGTGACTGTAACTCGGTGGTTATACTCAAATGACAATACTGTATCACTCATCAGGAAATTCTATTGAATAGTCAACAATGGATATGTTATACTCAGAAGAAGAAAAATCTCCCTATGACACTCTATTCAGCTACATTAGAGAAGATGCTTGAGAAATTCATATTCCTGATATTCATAAACCTTAACCGGGATTTTTATAACTAGAATGAGAGAACCAGGATTCAACATACCTATTTATCAACCAAAAGAAATAAATCACAAGAAAGCTGACCATAGATTTTTTGATAACATTCATTTCTTACCTGATTGAAAAGGAAAGCTTCCTTTTAACCCTGGTAGCTTTACTATTGAGAATCTGGTAAAAGATATGTTAAACCCATAAAGAAAATGAAACAACCTTAACAGTTGTGAAGACAGACCCTGAGTAAATGAATGCACCAGCAGACATACTCGTGAACCACTACGCAAACATTAAGCCACGTTGCACCAGGCACACTGAGTCTGAAAAGCAATCTTTCCTGCATTGGCACTTCTTTCCTTTTGACCACACGTAACTCTCTTCACTCCAGAACAGACAAGTAACGACATCAAAAATGAAAAATACTACTAACACAGGGCCGAATAGCATGAGCAACGTACACTTGAAACATTAAAGACCACATGGCATCAACGTCTTCACAAACATCAGCAATATTGTAATTCAAATACACACTGTTGCATTACAAACATTTAGAATCACGAAACAATCATCACTGTTCTTAAGCCATTCAAGGACCCAGCACACCCTTCTTCGGACAGATCCATAACACTACTTTGAACACCATCCAAGATAGCTGGACGCCTCAACAAAGTCCCCCTTGCTCCCTCACAACCTGGCTTTAGACCACCACACTCCGCAGACAGCTTAGTAACCAACTTCACACAACACGCATAAAAGGATTTTATATTGTAATCGACTTAGTTCCACTGTCCTCTAGAACAGCTTTTAATCATTTTTCCTTGATAGTACTATACAGTAGATGTTCGAAAATGTCTTTCATGAGTCCATTTTTTTTTCATAACCCATTCAGTCCAAGGATATTTGCTTTATATATTGAGGCAATCTCCAAAGTTTTTTTTTTTTTTTTTAATTGACATCCACAGGATTAAGGAGGTATACAAACAGCCCGTTAGACTTTTCCTCGAGGTGTTTAATCAAAGCACACACATTCTTTTGATATATTTCCATCACAACTATTTTCATTCTCCATTATTATAAATATAACTCAGCCCTTTTATCTCACTTATTTTCAACTCTTCTTATGTTAGGGTACAGCTCTAGAATGGCTGCTCCTCTCGGGCAGAACAGAAGTAAAATGACCTCAGTAAACAGGCGTTCGACACTCCAGTTGGTATTGGTTCATCATTAACACCATCAACCAACTGAAACCTGCTGCTGGACAAAGGTATTTTCAACCTTCTCCATGACCTTCAGGACTATGTCAATCTCTGTCTTATTACTCCAGCATCCTACTGTAGCTCATCTCCTTCTTCACTCTGGTCTTTTCTTGCAACACGTACCATTTCTTAGGGTCAGGTTAGTTATTCTTTTGCTATGTAAATTATCCTTAATAATTTCGTGTCCCGCCCATATGCTTTTCAACATTTAGTGGTTTGATAATATTCTTCACTTTCTTCCTTTCTTTACCCACTCTGCCATCTTCCTGTGTCACGTTGTAATTACCAGCATTGCTCCCTCCATATTCATTTGTGTAAATCTCAGCTTATTTTCCTCAGATTTGTAAATTACCGATATAGCCTAGATCATAGCTGGAATTATGCATTGGTAATATCTTGCACTTCAGTTTAAGCATACTGGCAGCAATTTCATGATGTTCCTGTGTTTACCAAAGCTTTCTATCGAATTTTAATTCATCTTTTAACTTCTCTGGACAACTTAAGCATTTTATATAAATATATTATGTATCCGTAAATACTTCATCAGCATTTTAATCACAAATCACCATTACACATCTTTGGGTGTGAAAGTTTAACGTTACCATTGTTATAGTCCGGCTCATTTTTAGGCCAACATAAAGAGGGCACTGAACATGACCCGCAATTATAATTTTATCATTAGTTTAGTAGCATTATTTAATGTAATATACGTTTGGCTTATGAGACATTTCATTAAAATTGATTTACATCTCCGAGCAAAAGAACCAGACACCCAGACAGTATTTACTTTAGGGCAATGAGTCGTTTCTAGATGACTTGTTGAGGTGCGGGGACAGAATTGTGGCAGTTGGGAGAGGGGTACGGGGGACAATGAGGAGGTACTGATAGCCAGGAGGAGGAAGTAACTAGGACAATGGGGGGTGGGGGGAGAGGCATAAGGGAGACCAGGGACTGGTGGATCGTGGCAGCGGGTAAGCGATGGTTGGGGGTTTGGAGTTTGTGGCTTACTGACGTAACAGGTAACCGATATTTTAGTAGATTTTTAAAATCTAATGATGATAGTTATTGCGTAGAAAATGACTGGAACATTTGCATGTGACGTATTACTATATATATATATATATATATATATATATATATATATATATATATATATATATATATATCATCATCAGCCGTTGAGGTCCACTGCAGGACCGGCCTATCCCCACCGAAGCAGGGACGATACAGCCAATGTATCTCTACCAAGTGGCTTAGGCTGTCTGGGAAAGACTGTATGTAGGGTGAGAAGTGTTTGGGAGTGTGACTGTAGTGATGTAGTGGCTTTGGATGTGTGTGTAGTCTGTGAACCAAATGCAATCGGCCCGCCTTAAGCCAACTGGGTGCAAACATAGTAGTATGCGACAATGATTCAACCACAGCACCCCTTATGTCCGCCAAAGTAGTAAGTGGCTCCGTGAGCGCTTCCCAACGTTTTTTAAAACTCTGGCGGGAGGCGAACCCGAGTCCACCAGCTATATATATATATATATATATATATATACTGTATACTGTACATACATCATCTAATCCCATGATGTCCCACGAGGAGCGTAGGAGCCCAGGGCAAGGCAAGTTGGTCCTAACATTTAAGATGAGAGTGACAAACCTCACACATCCCTGAGTGGCATTACGTGAACAATAAACTCCAACCATCCCTTGGATATAAGCCTCCACAGGCTCAATCCGGTTGGGGCGCCTATTATCCACTAAACCACCAGGCGCCATAGTTTTGTTATATGGTTACCACCCAGAGTAGTAAATGGGTTCCTGGTGTACAGGAAACCATTTGACTCGTCGCTCAGTAGAGTCACTCATAGACAGGAGGAGGAGGCAAAAAAGAAGGAAAGAAAGACAGAGGAGGAAGGAAGGAAAGAAGGAAGGGAGGAAAGGGCAGTCACCCAAGAGCAGCACTACATGGAGTGTGTAGATGGTGAGCGCCCCCACCTACCACTTTATATATTTATATACATATAGATAGATAGATAGATAGATAGATATAGATAGATAGATAGATAGATAGATATAGATAGATAGATGTGCGCGCGCGCTCGTGTGTGTGTGTGTGTGTGTGTGTGTGTGTGTGTGTGTGTGTGTGTGTGTGTGTAACTAATACCAATACACCAGTCCTGTATGAGACAGCCCTAGCATGTATTCAATATGGACGGTGGGTGTTAGCGCCGAAGTGGTGACATGTAGAGGTGTATGGTATGTAGGAGGACTGCTGGGCCTTGATAGCAGGCTGTGAAGCCTATGCCCAGAGTCGGACACATAAAAAAAAGAAAAAAAAAAACACGCATGATATAATCTTATAGACGATAAATACGTTCATTCTTGGTAATGACAGTCTTGCCATCAGTTAACCTCCTCCCCAGTCCATCTCCCACACCGTAGTCCACACACCACACAACGCTTTACCTTGAGCAGGGTTCGAGTATATAGTCAGGGAATGATGTAGATCGCAATCCTCATCCAAGCGACCTTCTGTGGTAATGTCTAGGAAGTCGACCTGTAGCTGCAAATGTGGGCTAAGTCGCATCTCCTTCACAGCCATACCTGACAAGCTGATTTACTCAGGGACGGTGAATGAAGTGAGTAATATCGATACAAATGATTATATCTCACAGTTATACGGATGTTTGCCAAACTGGGGCTCATGCAACCAACATAGGTAAATACCAACGTACAGCTATTCAGTGTAAACAATCATGCATCGCTACCATCTTTCATCTCCCACCTCATATCACTTTTGTCCTCCACCTCTGTCCACCCCGCAATCCCGATGGGTTCATGAATACGTGAGTCGGACTCAGCAACACAAATAACAGCTCACCATTCCCTTTCCCCCCCACCATCACCCTCTCTCTCTCTACCACTCCTCACTCCCCACAAGCAGATACGTTGTTACTCTTCTCTTATTTATATGTAAAACATATGCTACACATACAATGATACAATTATGTTACTTATATGCAGCCATATCCACATACATGTACCATATGGTGTACACACAAATAAGATTATAGTAACAACGTCAGCTAGAAACGATCCACCGCTTCTGTATAGGGGCTCCCTAGATTTCTGTTTAGTTTGTCAATACATGTACAGCCAAAATCCTGCTATTTACAGGACTAAAGCAATCTCTGATTTAAAAGAGTTTCTGAAACAGAAAGTGCATTGACATTTGGAAGTCTCCGTGATTATACTGTATGTGAGAACAGGAAATACATACCAAAAAATGTATAGATGAACATGTTTTTGTGAACATAACCGTATTATGGTTGCGTAAGTGCTTGTAACGTAAATAGTACATTATACTAAACACATTTAGTTTGTACTTTCACTGATAGTGTACAGCAGGAGAAAAGCAGAAATGATATCTAAAATGTCACTGCAGGCATTCACTTATTTATGAACTTGTAATGACATTTAGCATAAAAAGTTGGTAGAATTCATGTAATGTTGATATTTGCATAAAAATTATATCTCAAGCGAACTGCAATGACGTAAATGTGACTGGAAGGACACATTTATTTTCCATGTGTATTGACATTCAGTGACTTTACCCTGGAATCGGAGGACGTACAGTATTTTCAGTACTTCTCTTGTTCTCCCCCGACTATTATGTTCAACTTATAGAGATGGCTTGTAGTGATGGGATTAATGGAGGCTATCGGTAACCCTTCAAGTTCGAAAAATCTCTCATAAACTGAATCACACCACCTGAAAATTGCAAGAATGAAATGAGCGTCCTCGATCTGAAATTGCTGCCACATACTGGGCAGTATGTCTCTAATCAACTGATTCCATTCCCAGGGTACAGGTCAGGTTCATATTATAATTATTATTATTATTATTATTATTATTATTATTATTATTATTATTATTATTATTATTATCATCTAAATCACAACAAATTACTAAAAGTTTTTCATGTTCTTTACCAGCTTTACAAATGCAAGTAATTCTTTCATGTAGTTAATTACTGCACTTTCTGGGTCCAAAAATTGATACTGATTTTTTTTTTCAGTGGGGGGGGGGGATTATTCACTCACCTTTAAAGCAACTGAATACCAGCAATAAGCAACGTTATCAGAAAATGAGTAAAACGTAACTTCGCCTTTCAGTCTTTTCGTAACAGTTACACAATGAGGCTTATCGTGCATATTTCGCTGTAGCATTTGAAACAATTCCTCGTGAACAAAAGAATGCATATTGGTAGGCAGAAAGGGACTGGATTGTCTTATTGCATACAGGAACAAGATCGAGATACACAAAAGTACTGGATAAATTTTCTCTAACTATACTACAGGGACAAAGCCGAGAATCACAATAACTACGGTAATTTTCCTCTTATAATGAGATGAACAAGGCCAAACTTCACAAAATAACTTCGGTATTTTTTCCTCTTGCAACTAAGAAGACATGATCGAGATTCTCAAATTAATAAAGGTAATTTTCTTCATGTAACTGGATGAACATGGCCGAGATTCACAAAATAAACACGATGATGTTTCCTCTTATAATACGAGGGATAAGACCGAGATTCACACACACACACACACACACACACACACACACACACACAAAGTAAAGAACTGAAAATTCCTCTAGGATTATTTTTCTTAAGGGAAGATTTTGCACTCTTCTTCTAGTCTTCTTGGCACAAGCAAACCATTGTTACAGCATAAAATATCTTAAATTTGTATATATTGCACCATTCCAGCACAGTTTCGTGAAAGTGGCGGATCTTTTGAGGTTTCTAGGCAAACGGGTTGAGTACTAATTCCTATACCGCATTTGAGTACTTGCAGTAATCAGTAGGTCAAGCATGGGCCGCCAAATACTGTCTCTTGAGTTGTTAAATTTTTTCATGAACGATGTTTTCGACGCTTCTGTTCGTTTCCTTTGGTCTCATAACAGTTCGTTTAGAAGTTCCTTCTTAATCAACACTTTATCAACACACTAGTGAATGAGATACAGATAGTTGTGTATCACCATATATTTTGTTATTTCTCTTTCAATTTTGTTTTTCAATCAATCAATCATTTCCTGTGGCACCCTCGGGGATGCATAGGGCCTCGATGAACTCACACCACCACATCCTATCTTGTGCTAACTCCTCAAGATCTCCCCAACACTCATCTCCAGCTTCCCGTCTCATTGTCCTCACCCACGTCTCTTTTGGCCTTCCTCTACCTCTCCTACCAGGTGCCACCCACCCTGGTGTACCTCGTACTATTCCCTGTCTCCTATACACATGTCCTAGCCACTTCCATCGTGAGAATCTAACATATTCATCGATCGGCTGCACTCCCGTTATTTCTCTAATTCTACTATTTGGTATCCTTTCCCACCACTTAACTCCTAATATTCTTCTAAGTGCTTTATTTTCAAACACCAAGAATTTATTTTCCATAGTCACTGTGCTGTACCAAGACTCGTGTCCATAAATTAAGATACTCCTAACCATTACCTTATAAAGTTTGATTTTTGTATGCACAGAGAAATTGTTATTATTCCAAATATTTTTAAGCATTCCCATTGCCTGATTAGCCTTCTTTAACCTTTCCTCGAATTCAAAGTTCAAAGAACCATCCTTGGCTAAATAAGTACCTAAATATTTAAACCTATCAACTTGCTTTACAACCATACCTCCAATTACACATTCCTGCGCATTTTCCATATTCATATTGATTATTTCAGTTTTTCCACAATTAATAACCAAACCCACCTTGCGACCTTCACTCACCAAACAGTCCAACACTCTCTGCATCTCTTCTGGCCCATCACAAATCAAAACTATATCATCTGCATAATCTAAATCCAAAAGTTTCCTGTTCTCTCCCCAAAGTATACCTGCACCGGTTTCTGTTCCAACACGTTTCATAATGTAATCAATGACCAATATAAATAGTAAAGGCGATAGAACACCACCTTGAATTACTCCGGACTTGACTTCAAACGAATCACTCAGACAACCATCAACCATCACTTTACAAAATGTGTCCTCATGCATGTTCATAATGACCCTCACAAACTCCTCTGGTATTCCATAATGTCTCATGATCTTCCCCATAGACTCTCTCGAAACACTATCAAAAGCCTTTTCAAAATCAACAAAACAAAGACTTAACGGTACTCTCATTTCATTAACTTGCTGCATCAAATGCCTAACTATAAAGATTTGATCATTGCAACCACGTCCCTTTCTAAAACCAGCCTGTTCATCCCTCAGAATACCCTCAACCACCGGCTCCAACCTATTTAACAACACTCTACTGAAAACTTTCAAAGCTATCGGTGACAAAGAGATTCCCCTCCAATTACCACATTCACTCAGGTCTCCTTTCTTCGGAACTTTAACAATTACACCATTCTTCCAAACTGATGGTAGTAACCCCGTCACCCATTATCTTATTGAATAGCTTGGTCAAGATCATTATTAATCTATCCCCCTCCACTTTAAACATTTCCGGAAATAAACCATCCTCCCCTGGTGCCTTATTATTCTTTAACTGTTTTACTGCTTTCTCCACTTCTGCAAGCCTCAACTCTCCTGTTTCTATATTTAAATCTTCCTGAGCAGACGGTATATCCTCTTCTGGTGGTATTGGTCTATTAAGAACTGTCTCAAAATGCTCTTTCCATCAATTTTTAATATCTCCATCTTTGGTCAATAAATTTCCTTCCCTGTCTCTAATTGGTATTTCCTTGCGTTTACCTGCATTACCACTCAGTTCTCTAATCGATTCATATGCTATTCTTTGACTCTGTCCATCATTTTTGTTTATTAGGATTTCAGTCTCTGCAACCTTTTCATCCACATCTTCTTTTATCTCTCCTAGCTAACCTTCTTACTTCTGAATTCAAACTCCAGTACGCAGCTCTTGCTAATTCAATCTCTCGTTCATCAACGCATTGCATCTCACTCCTCAATTTAGCCTCACCTCTCTTTTTTATCATATCCCACGTTTCCTCTGATATCCATTTCTTTCTCCTGAATCTATGTCTCCTTCCAATCGTACATTCAGCAGTCTCATGCAAAACTTTGTTCACATCCTCCCACATCTCATCTACACTTCTCTCCCCCTCTTCCAACGTTTCCAACACCAAAAACCTATTTCTGCATTCTAATCTGAATTCCTCCTTTTCTTCTCCTTCTCTTCTAAGCTTAACAATATCGTATCTACCAACACCAGATTTTTCCTTCTTCTGATTTTTAAGGTTAAACCTTATTTTTGCAATGCTGAGTTGATGGTCACTATCAATATCCGCTCCCCGTTTAACATGAACATCTAGCAGAGAACTTCTATGCCTCCTACTGATAGCGATGTGATCAATCTGATTTTTATATTTTCCACACGGCGACACCCAAGTTGTCTTGTGTATATTGCAATGCTGAAAGAGTGTGCCCCCGATGACTAAGTCATTTGCTAGACAGAAGCTTCCAAACCTCACTCCGTTTTCACTCATCCTACTACCAACTCCCATCTTACCCATACATGCCTCAAATCCCTCATTTGAACAGCCCATTACTGCATTAAAGTCTCCAACGCAGATCAAAACATCATGTCTAGGTACCCTTCCTACTCCTTCTTGCAACTTTTCATAAAATGTGTCTTTCCTTTCATCGAGTGCATCATTAGTAGGTGCATAACACACAAACAGACTGATGTTGCCATGATTTGATTTAAACCGTGCGTATAGCAATCGCTCATCTATAGGATCCCACTCACATAAAGCCTTATTTGCTTTACAACCCAGCAACAATCCTACTCCCTGATAATTCATTCCGTCCTGTCGGCCAGATATCAATAAACGTATACCATCCTCCAAATCCAACTTATCGACTCCAGTTAATCTAGTTTCTGTCAGAGCACAAATATCACGTCCGTAATTTTGAAAAACCTTCACTAACTCATCGATTTTACCGTCATGATTTAGCGTTCTCACATTTCAGTTACCAATTTTAATTGTATTTTTTGAATTGACAAAGGAATTAGATTGTAACTGAGGCAACCGTGAGATTCTTAGCACCCCCTGCCCATTTAAGGGCTGCACGGGACTGGGGGCCATTATTGTTCTTTCAGAGTCCATCAAGGTTTCTTTGGCTAACTTCCTGAACACCTCGCCATTGTGTTGCAGTTGCAGTAGGCAGCTAACTTGCCTGATTGCCCACACCCGAAAGACCCAGCTATGCTGTAGCCAGTCACGTGCCGGCATGCTTACCAGCCATTTCACTCTCAAGGAGTTCCTCTGCCTGAGAAAGCAACCACCCCCCTGCTCCCGAGGGCTTTTGATCTGTGTAGGTAGAGGGCGATCACTCCCTCACTATTGTTTTTAGATGGTGTTATTTTGCAAGTTAAATTCTCTTATTCATTCATACATGGATGTGCCAGTGTCACCCTTTCCCAACACCATCACACTGTAGCATCACTCTGTCACCCCCATACTCCTTCCCCCCATCCCCCCCAATCAACTCCCCCATAAGGCGGTAACGACCCACGTAAATCCTGTGAGGCAGAGCGCAGCCGCCGTGTGTCCAGCCTTGCAGTTTTATCGCATAATTACCAGCATCTCCACCCAAGATCCCATAAATCGACTCCGGCCCAGGCAAGGGATTCCACCAGCGTGAAATATGTCTTATAATATATTCTCCGTACTCAGCTCCACCTACAGCGACAGCTGGTGTATAATGGCTTGATGAAAAAATGTGGCAGCAGTTTCATGATTTTTAGAGGTGGTAACTTTTGGTTGGAGTCCAATAACAATTTAATATAGTTTTCCTGAATCATATTTGTTGTTTGAGTAGATATGAAACACAGTACTGACTTTATTGCATTCAGAGTTGATTGTGTGTAATTTTGGTCAAGTAGTTCAATGCTCATTCGGAGTGACAACCTACCTTGCTATCACTCAGAGATGACTGAAGATTTTGTTATATAATGCTACCTATGATCAGATTACTAATAAACTTACGGTCAGTTCCTGCTTGTAAGTATGATTTGTTTTAACAGAAAGCAGAATGAAAGGCAACTGCTGAGTTTTTCCACAATTCATATTATTCCTAAATAATAATATATAGTTACGAGAGCATAATTATGGAGGTTACGTTTGTTTTTGCAGAAACGACAAAGGAGGAAGTATACACATGTCCAGTATTTTTCAAAGCAAAAACAAATAAAGTCATGACAGTCATTCGACTACAAGATATGTTTGCTAATCTCCCGTGGAACGTAGGTCGGTCTCCTACCCATAAATGTTCGGGACTGCGATAACGAGGCCTCGTGCACCAACACGCTGAAGAGGGTAATACCGAACTGACAGTTTTCTTTCAACCGAAGGTAATATTGCATTAATTATTTCTCAAAAAATAGAAAAAAAAGAAGAAGACAAAAGTACCTTGTTTTTGGCAAATAGCTTTAACAGCTATTTTGTATTTCATATTACTATCAGAAAAAGAACAAAATTACTGGTCCAGTGACAGCATCCAAACAAGCAAAGCGTTGATGATAACTGATACCGGTGGAGATGACCACCTTTGACCATGAATTTTGCTACGTCTAGCATCTGATAGTCCAGGTCACATTAAACTGTCGTGCTAGTTTTGAACGCATTTCGTTTAAGACATCCTTGAAGTATTTTTCCTGGAATATGTAGGAAGTAAAACTGGTGAATATATATACTGAATACAAGGAAATCATTGTGTCTACCCTTTAACCTCCGAGCAGAAGAGAGAGAGAGAGAGAGAGAGAGAGAGAGAGAGAGAGAGAGAGAGAGAGAGAGATGAAAGTAATATAACACTGCAACAATCAAACAAATGGACACAACATTAAGCATCACAAAAATAAGAGTGACAAAATAGGGAGTAGAAATATACTAAGGTAAAGATGAAATCACACATTTTACGAATTTATCTTTTAATCTCTTCACTCCGACGGCTTGTTTCACTGATTTATTCTTGTTATCTCCGGACGATTTTACTTAGTTTTCTAGAGACCTCCAGTGGGCAAGGCGTTAGTGAAGGCTATATCTAACTCCTCCAGCTCAAGAAGTGTCTCCAGCTGACCAAAATCGTCTAGAGAAAGATGGGGCAAATGTAGAATACGTCATCAAACTGGAGGTGTTAAAGATTATTTTATTAAACTATACCAGTAATATCTTCAGCTATTAGGTATGTGCCTGTGCTTATTTTCATGTAAGCTAATCCAGTTTACCCAATAGGCCACTCCTAACTGTTACATATCGAAGGTTTCTCCCAGTCCTCCCACCATGGCTTAGCTACATAAACCTTCCTTCGATCTCACCGTGAAATATATGTCTTATTTTAAAACTATGCTCTAACCCTAGTGGACCGTATTTGCATTTAAAGAAATTCTTATCCGAACTTTTCAATCACGTCTTTTCGTGTGTTTTAGTATAGCTAACACCAGACGATATTATTCAGCTGAGAGTTGTGGGATCCTGCATGTTAAATACTATCACCAATAAACCTTTCATGGTCGGAGCAAGTCTTGAATTCTGTTCCAGCTAACACCAGACTATTTTTATCTGAGTGATTCAAAGCATCCTGACTGTTCATAAACTTAGGATCGGATCAACATCAACTGACTGGGGTTCGCGTCTTTCTTGATTCATCACAAAAACATGCCGTTCTCTTTCTTTCCATCCGTCACACTGGACGTCACGCTTCTGAGCTCTCCGATAACAGTCCTCCCCCTTTAAGGTAAGAGTACACCATCCGATTATATATATTCTCACACTATTTCTGTTCAGCTCTTAGTCTTAAATGTATAATATATAAGTAACTAATTCCCATGTAGTCTGTCTGGCCGGGCCGTCTTTCTAATAATCTCTTGGTTTTCTGTTACTGTGGCAAACAACCTCTTTACCTTTAAACGATGTACCTCATGTGCCATCAGCCTCCATATAGATAAATTGATAGATAGATAGATATAGATAGATTGATAGATAGATAGATATAGAGTGGTAGGTGGGGGCGCTCACCATCCATTCACTCGATGTAGTGCTGCTCTCGGGTGCCTGCCCTTTCCTCTTCATCCTTCTTTCCTTTCATTCTCTTCTGTCTTCCTTTCTTTCATTCTTTCCTTGTCCTTCTGCCTACGGGTGACTTTACACTTCCTCTTCTGTCTTCCTTTCCTTCATTCTTTCCATTTCCTTCAGCCTGTGGGTGACTCTACACTGAGTGACAAGCCAAATGGTTTCCTGTACACCAGGAAACCATTTACTACGCTGGGTGGTAACCATATAACCAAATTATGGCGCCTGGTGGTTTAGTGGGTAATTATTGCGCTCCAATCGGATTGAGCCGGTGAAGGTTTATATCCAAGGGGTGGTTGGGGTTGATTGCTCATGTAATGCCACTCAGGGATGAGTGAGGCTGGTCACTCTCATCTTAAATGTCGGGACCAACTGCCTAGCCCCGGGCTCCTACGCTCCTCATGGGGCAACGTAGGATTGGATGATGGATGGATAGATAGATAGATAGATAGATAGATAGATAGATAGATATTACATTGTATGATATTGTATGAGAATGAAGTGGTTGGAAGGATATATAGGAGACTGAGAACAAGGAGAAAAGATGCAATGACAGTGAATATAAAAGAAGATGGTGCGTTACCAGGTAGTTTTGTGGAGGCTATCCCTAACAAGATGCGGTGTCAGGCTACGCATTTTTAAGTACCTCTGACTTAGCCTTTTTAGCCTTTCTTCGCTTTGCGATGTGTTTCGTTGCTTATCAAATTCTGCTTCATTTACTAGTGTTCATGATAAATTTTTATGCCTCAGAGATTAAGACGTAATATCCTACCCTCCATGTCTCTTAATTATGCTGTAATGTCTGTAAAGTATTTTTGTATGAAGAAACAAAGACCCAAAACTGAGACTCTGCAAAATCTCTCTTTCCCAAGGAAAGTGAAAAAAAGCGAAAGACTGTAGCCCAAAGGAACAAATGTCTGCAACGTAAAGATTTAAGTGTCTGCCTCTCAAAGGATTAAAATTCAGAAGGATGGTGCCAGAAAAATTAAGTGTCAAAAGCATTGTCTTTGGACCTCGAAGAAGCAAGTGCCAGGAAGATCAAGTGATTGCATTAGAGAGGATCAAGTGTCTGCAGCCCAACAAATCAAATGCCAAAGTGATCAAATAAGAGAAGGATCATACGCCAGAAGGATCAACTGCCACAAGAATCAAGTGCCAAAAGAATCATGCGCAAGAAGAATCAAGTGCCAAAAGGGTAGCGTCTGCAGCCCAAAGGATCAGGAGTCACAAGGATCAATTGTCAGATAGATCACTTGCCAGATGGATCAAGTACCAGAAAGATCGTACCTGCATGGAGAATGAAATACTGGAAGGATCAAGTGTCCCAAAAGAAAGTGTCAGAAGGATCATGTGCTGATGGAACAATGGTCGGAAGGATCAAGTGTCAGAAGGAGAATGTTCAGTGCATAGGATCAGATGCATTAAGGATAAACTGCTAGAAAAATCAGGTGTCAGATGGATCAAGTGCAAGAAAGATCAAGTACCAGAAGAATAAATCGCCATAAAGATCAAAGTGTTAGCAGGATGAAAGTGCTAGAAGAATCAGGTACCAAAGGAATTAAGTGCCAAAGGGATCCTGCCAGAAAGTTCAAGTACCAGAAAAATTAAGTACCTAAAAGACTGTGCCATAAGGATCAATTACCAAAAGCATTGTGCCAGATAGATCAAGTGCCAGAAAGATCAAGTGCCTGATTTATCAAGTGCCAGATAGATCAAGTGCAAGAATTATCAGGTGCCAGGAGAATCGTATTAGAAGGATCTAGTGCCATAAGGATCATGTGTCAAGGATCGTGCCAGAAGGATCAGGTGCCTGCAGGAGGGATAGAGCCACCACAACAGAAGGCGCCTGATGGTCGGGATTTACATAATAACCTCAACATTCGAGCAGCTCTGCATTCTATCACCCACTGCCTATGATCAATGACACCGTGGCTATCACCTCCCCCTGTGCAGTGACGGGGAGTTTATATACGATGCATGTATGTATGAAGGCTTGTGGTGTGTGGATGTATCTCTGGGTTTGTTGCATTCATTGTGTGGTGGCGCATACAGTATATCGATTTGGTGTATTTCGTGAGTGTGGGTGTATATTTAGGTTCGTCGTATTTAACAGAAGATTCATATATTGCATTGCTATTAGACTTTTCCAATTGACTTGAAATGTAAACAGTAAACATCAAGACTCTGAACCCGACCACTGGTAACAATTCTCCAGGTTCATCATAAGTTTACTACACTTACATACGTTCATCATAAGCTTACAGCACTTACGTTCATCATAAGGTTACAACACTTACCTACATTCATCATAACCTTATTTACTTACATACGAGTATACTGGAATGAAGATACATCGATCGATGTAAAGGCTGTCCTCGATATGACACGGATGTGTTCCAAACAACACAAGATTTTCCCTGCAGGTGATACTGTAAATAGGGGGAAATTGAAAAACATCTTTATAAATAGCACCTCTATTTTAATAGTCGATTTGTCTGTAATTTACTGTGAATTAAAAATTAAAAGAAAAAAAAAAGCTACAAACTGAGACATAACGAAAACATACTGTAGACTGCTATAGATAGATAGATAGACAAATGGACAGATAGATAGATAGATAGATAGATAGATAGATAGACAGATAGATAGGTAGACTGACAGTTACAAAGACGGACAGATACAGTAGAAAGATAAATAGATAGATAGACAGGTGAACAGAAAGATAATTCTGGCCATTATGCGCATGTATCATTCCTTCTCATGGGTCGTCCACACACCAGCCTATCCCTCCCACAATTTCACAGCACCGTTTCACCCATCATCATCTATGCCGTCAGGCCTACCTTCCCTCACACTTTCCATTTCCGTTTTTGCCTCCCCCCCTTTTTTTCATTCCGACGATCGTATTCTTAGTGGCGTTAGATTTTCGTCACATTTCTTTAGCGACTTATTTATTATACATAATACACCTCAGTATCCTCTAAAGTGTTTTTAATACGTGTCAGTACTAAATAGATATGAACAGCATACAAGAGACTGTGAAGGTGTATTGCAAATACGTTGCATAGGAAGAGGTGCTACGAACCGTCACATGCCACCCAGAGTAAGGCTTTATACATATTCTTCATGATTTAACCAAGCAGTGCATTTATAAACAGCATATTTATACAATATCCCCTCCACCTCTTAATTTCCAACATCTGCTTAACATTCGTCTTCACTAATCTCAACCTCCGTACTTTATCAGGGACAATGTTTATAAAGGATCCGTGCCAATTGTCACGATAAACAAAAGGCCTCCATAACAGGTAACTAATGTCACAGAACATCTTATTTCACGTTTTTTTTATATTTAATTTAAGTGTGAAAGTTTGGGAGTTCTATGAGTAATGACAAACGAATATACAACTATTTTATACACAACTGAAGCAAAGGAGAGTATATGATTTTGCCCTGAGTTCTTTCCTGCCTGCTCGGAAATACGTTCCCTCCCTCGGCTACCTGCTTCCTTGTTCGTCTATAGTCTCAGTCCTGGTCTCTTCTGCTTTACACTATTTCATCATTCTGCCTGTTCCAAACGAACGGCGACCCCTGCAACAAAATCCAGCTTCACTGTTGTCTTCAGCCTTGTCACGTTTGCAATATCTCTATCAACATCTTTTCTATTGTCCACTGTAGTCTCCTGTCTTCTCATGTCCAACTTGCTTTCTTTTCATATGCTTTCTATTTAGTCTTCTGCATTATCGACCTATTTCATTTTTCTATTACGCATTATTACGGCTGGACATTCTCTCTCTCTCTCTCTCTCTCTCTCTCTCTCTCTCTCTCGCCATCATATTTCTGTCTATTACATTCTCTTACTTTCCTTCGTCCGTATCCATAAATTTCCGTTAGCCTCTTGTTCAATATATCATAACTTTCCAGCCAGTTTTGTTCAGTAGAATCACAAATGAAGTATGGCACAGGAGAGGGATACCTTGTTATGGAGGCAATGATGCATCCTGACGTAGAACCTGTCCAGATGCCCAGTCTTTCTCAACTCCCTCACCTTCCAGGGAGAGGTGGGTTTCAGCATTAGTTTCCCTGCGGTTTACAGGGTCATTCTAGATGAGCCTTGGACTACCACTACTACTACCACAATACTTTTGGCGTAACTCTCTCACCATCTTCATTCTGTCCATTACATTCTCTTGCCTTCGCTTGTTATGTCGTTCCATGTGCTTGTTTTTCATTTCGCAGTCACATCTGCTATGCCAGCTTTCCTATAGTAATTCCCTCGCAAGCCACCTTTATTATTTGTCTCAGCAGATCAAGCCAGTCGTTATACATTCTACTGCCACTAACACCGAGCGATCTTAGTCAGATTAAGGAAGACCTGTCATAATGAAAAATCATACACATCCTTCTTTAATTTATTCAGTTCGATGACAGCTGTATTTCTTGCTACCGCCAGAAATTTATTCCGCAAAGAAGTTACTGCTAGTAAAGGAACCAATCTTATATCATCATTCCCAATATTAAGTTCCGGGCGAGGTCACTGTTTTCAGAGCACCTGCATATTCTGCCTCTTGACACCCGACCACTACTCTATTCCACCTTACATCTGGCCGGAGCACCTCCATATTCTAGACTTGTGCATCTCAGCCCCCTACCACTTCAATATTCTGTTCCCTTCCACCTCACCAGTTCACCTCCCCTTTGTTCCTTTCCGTATGACTCCATCCTGTCTCGGTATTCTGTTCCATTCCATATTTCCTCTAGCTTTCAGAGATCCCTACCAGATTTCTTATTCTTCTCCAACCCTAGCACGCTTTAACACTCTTAGGTTCGTCTGACTCATTTTTAGCTGAACAAGATCGATTGATGTTTGCTGGCATAGGATACTACATTTATGACGACAATGAGAAAGTGAGTGGTACTAATATTATATCTCAGGCACCTACAACTCACGCAGCTGCACAAACTCTAATGGCGTTGGTTGGAATATAATATTAGAGCTTTTCCAAACGCTAGAAGATTACTACTGTTTCAGGATTCCATTACATACGACTTTACCCCATCTTGATAGTCTCCCCTTCTCACATATTAGTACTGCCTTCCTCGTTTACCATTCCAAACCTAGAACTCATTCCCCTGAGTTTCTAGCATACTTAAATACTATTACACCAGCGAGCAAATGGACGAGGGAGTTAAGTGTCTTGTCTGGTCTGGTTGTCATTGTGCCTGTTAATATTACGGAAATTTGGAATGGAATTGCACCAGATATGGCATAATGACCAGTGATTAATATTTTGGCCGTAGGTGATAGGTCATCGGTGAATGGCAAGGTCAGCTCTAACAGCTATGATCAGACTTTGAACAAATTTGGTGAAAGGGTACAGGGACAAGAAAGTGTGAACTAGCTCAATTCTGAGAACAATCGGCCCGAAGTAAAGGACACGGACAGGGTCAAAGTTTCCATCTTGTAACTCGGATTTAACTGGATTTAGATGAACTTAATGGAAGCGTTTAGATTAACCGAGGATGAAACTATTCTATTTCCAAAACAATGGGCCAAAAGTGTAGACCTCATGGTAAAGTCAGCATAAACACTTCTGATCCGATCTGAACCAAACTTAGTGGAGAGATTTAATGTCACATAAGCATGAAGTTTTTCGTTTTTGAAACCAATCAATCGAAGATCAAAAGCAAGGACAGGGTCAAAGGTTCAGCCTTAAGGCCCTACCACGCGATTATATGGCACCTGTCGTACCTGAGCACGCTGCTCGTTAGTTTCGAAACATGGTTGCGAATCACGGTATAAACAATATGGAAAGTTAAATTCATCACGTCAGTACGATTATTCTCCAGTTTTATTTTCTCATTACGACGCTCCAAACCACATATGCCCACTGATCGTGTGGATTGGCCTTTAAATCGATTATATCGCACTGGTATTGCACACTGAATTTTACTTGTTCAGAATTTTATTTTATACGACAACCTTATCTCAGTATTCTGTACCATTCTTCTGCTTAGTTCTTCCCCTTTCAGCTGTGCCTATTGATAACTCCAACCCATACCTTCGGGCACCCCTTGATAATGTTTCAGGATTCTTTTACCTGCTAAACTGCTCCATTCTCGACCATTTCACGTCTTTATCATTACTATACCTTAATCCTTCAGCACTCCTTAGTTATATTTCCTTCTACCCATGTTATGATGATGAACATTAGCATTACCTGGAAGGATAAGTAAAATGTGGCTGTGATGCTGCCCTCCCTCAGGCCACCTCTCGATTCCAAATGTAATTTCAGTTGTGTGAGGGAGAGCTAACTAGTCCAAGCCTCTTGCACTCAGCAGCGGTGAACGGCGTGGTGCAAGACCAGACTGTCTCCCACGGCTGCTAGTCTGCTTTTGTCTGGGACTGGGTGCACCTTCCCTTCCGGCACGTAAACTAGTGTGGCAGGCGTCGACTAATCACATATGCGCACAATTCATGACGTCAGCCTGGTATGCACAGGCTTGTTACTGGGCGGTGGTTTCTCCCCGATATACTCTTACCATTACTTTAGCACACAGTCAGAATTCATTTACCTAAAACCCTACTCCTCCCATTACCGGTATCATGAACAACCCTACCTCTTAGCGTATACCTTTAACACTCATTACATATTATTCCCTCGTTGCACTTTGAGACTTTACCGTGTTCCAGTATTTTGTCCCACTTTTTTATAATTAGCATTTCTCATTAACCCTCTCTAAGTAACTTCTTCCGTTCACATCCCAGCACACCTTAGTATAATACCAGGATTCCTTTCCGTACAGCTGTGATATTATGGCACTGCATACATAATCGGTTCCTAGTTATTTCCTTCCTTCAGAAACATCTTCAGTCATAGTGTCAGTTTGTAGTATAATCTTGCTGCTATCAGACTATTTTATTCAGCTAGAGAGCGCTCCCTGGTAATGATAGGGGTTGATAAAGTGCTGTATCTCTCTCCATCAGTTCGGGAAGCCCTAGAATTTTATTAATATATATAATACAGTATTCATATCCTCCAGTTCGCATTGCCCATAAGGATTCGAGTAAATTATTATTTTAGATCTCAGTAATGAACTTACAATCTTATCCTAAGGTTGTATTGGTTAACTCGAAATTTCCATCTGTTGACCCCCACATCGATCCCTTTATTTTCCTTTACCAGTAATTTTCGTCCCTTACTATCCAACTCTCTCTCTCTCTCTCTCTCTCTCTCTCTCTCTCTCTCTCTCTCTGGGAAACAGTATTATTTCCTTTTTTATCTACTTTTCTCATACACGTTGATTAGATCTTTGATAAATTAGTAGTTTTTTTTTTCAACAGATAACTTTGTCATAGGCCGATAGGACTACCGTTATGTGTACTTCCTATGTATGTACTCTTATTTCACGACTCCATTTCATGCACCTACCCCATCTTGCTCTTCTAACCAGTATATTTCCTGGTTTATGCTCTCTACATTTTCAACTTTTTTCTCCCTTTCCCCTTCTTTCCATGTCATGGCTCTTCCCTTCCTTTCCTCTTCCCTCCCTTTTCATGTTATTTCTCTCTAGACTTTCGACAAATGTTCACTTTCTCCTTTCCTCCATTTGCTAGTTATCCTACTCCATTGGACATTTTTCTTCTCCTACTGCCCATGCTTTCTATCCACGTAATTCTTTTTCTTCTCTCATACTTCACTCTGCTATACCCATTTCAACAGATATTTCGCTTTTCTCTTTGCCCTTTTTTGCTCCAGATGTTGCACTTTTCTTTTGGCTTTCTTCTCTCTCCATTTACTCACCATACTTCTCCCGCACCATATTCCCTGGCGGTATTTTGCACCCCCCCACTCCCTCCTCACCTCCTAGCCATATCTCCCTCCCCCTTCATATTTCATAGCTATACCCTCCTCTCCCCTTCCCATTTCCAGTTGTCCTCCCTTCATCACCATCTTCCTCTACAACACTTATCCTTACTCCACCTCTACACATTTCTTATTCATACTCCCCACTCTCTCCACATTTCCTATCCATACCTTCTACTCCCTCCACATTTCCTATCCATACTCTCCACTCTCTCCACATTTCCTGTCCGTACTCCCCACTCTCTCCACATTTCCTATCGATACTCCTCACTCTCTCCACATATCCTGTCGATACTCTCCACTCTTTCCACCCACCTGACAATTATATTCCTCCCCATCCCCATATTCTATCCTCCATCACACTTCTCCAAACTAC
The DNA here is from genome assembly GCF_032717465.1 of Coenobita brevimanus. Taxonomy (NCBI): domain Eukaryota; kingdom Metazoa; phylum Arthropoda; class Malacostraca; order Decapoda; family Coenobitidae; genus Coenobita; species Coenobita brevimanus. The sequence goes on from NC_137048.1 coordinate 24,298,119, forward strand.
CGACCATCCCTCTTCACATTTCCTATAGATACATCCCCCATTTGCCTTTATATTTCCTATCCATACTCTCCCCCTTCCCTCTTCACATGTCGTAATCATACCTCCCTCTCCCCGACAACTTCATTTGTCTTGTTACCTTCCTCTCTCTCCCTCAATATTTTATGCTATTCGCCTCAGTTTTCTTATTTTCATAGATCATACCTAGTGTCTCCACAAAATTTCACCTCTTACCTGCTCACCATCCCATAGTTTCCTGCTACTCTCGTCACCTTTCTCCTTAACTTTCATCTCTACCCCACTACTTTATTATCCTATTTACCTCGCTATCCTTTCCCTCATTCTTACCCCCACAATTCACTGATACTTTTCTCAGCTCTCATCTTACCTCCCAACTTCTTCCCCACGGTTTCACTACTCTTGTTACCCTTTCACCTTCCCCTTAACTTCCTGCTTATACTCTTACCTTCCTGTCTCTTACCGTATCTCTTACCACAAATTCACTCTTCTTACCTCTTCTGTATTTTCCTACTACTCCTCCTCTCCCTTCATGTCTTACTTTTCTAATTTTTCTCCGTTCTCTGATCTACAATTCCCCGTTACTTTTCTTATTTCTCTTCTTATCTCCATAATGACCTTCAACTTCACTTCTGCTCATCACTCAGCACTATCCCCACACTGTCACACAACTCTCTTCACCTCCTCACTTATCCACGTACCTACAGTTTCATAATATTCTCCTCTCTGCTTACCTCATCAACCTCCCATCCACCACGTCCAGCTCCTCTCTCACTTTTGTTCACTTCCTCCTCTCCCCCACAATCAACCGTTACTCCCTTCACCCCCCTTCTACCCCAACACATATCCCCCATTCTCTATCCCACAATTTCCTGCAATACTTCCCACTTCTCTTCTTACATTCCTATCTCATGCCTTTAGTTTCACCCCAATTCTTACCTCTCTGCCCCTTCTTCGCTCCTTTCCAAACAATTCTCTGCTGCTCTCCTCAGCTCTTCTTAACTCCTTCTTACCCACAATTTCACCTTTTCTGTTACCTCTCCACCTTCGCCATCATTTCCTGCCATTCATCTTACCTCCCTACCTCTCCCGACAATTTCACATTCCTTCTAACCTTCTCAACAATTTCCCACTGCTTCCCTAACCTGTCCTCTTACCTTTCCACGTTTGCCCATTCTCTAACTTACAATTCCTGCTACTTCTCCCATTTCCCTTTTTGCATTCCAATCTGCCTACAGACTTTCACCTCTTTTCCTACCTCAGCACCACCCGCACTTTTCTACTACTACACTCTTCTCCTTTCTTAATTCCTGACGTCTTCCCCACTCTTCTACATTATTCTGCTACTCTTCTTATTTCTCTTATACTTTATCATCATCTGTCCCCCTCTTCCACAAATATGTCACGACTCGACTCTTTCCGGTTCCTTTCTTACCTTTCCACCCTTTGCCCACTCTCTCCCCGCGGTTTTATTTTCCTTCTTACCACCCTCACAATTCCCATTTCTCCCTTCATCATCCCCGCTGTTTTCCCAAAATATCCCACTACTCTTTCCAGTTCTTCTCTTACGTCCCCATCCCTTACATACTCTCCCCCCACATTTTCACTTCTCTTCTTACCTCACCACCTCAACCACGATTTCCCACAACTCTCCTCACCTCCCTTCCTACCTGCCCACCTTTCCCTCAGCCCCCCCAGCACGGCGCCCCAGGGGAAGCGTCCACCTCAGCTGCTGGCAATAGCCCTGGTTCCCACAGACTGCCTGGGAGCTGCTTCCACCGCTGCATATTTATCGCCTCTTCCGCACCACCCATTGTTCCCAGGTTAATGAATGGGCCGCCTTCCTGTGTAATATGTTATGCTCACACTCTCCCACTGTCACTTAGCGAACAACGAGAGACTAACTGTTAACTATTCATTACGCTGTTTTCCTCGCACTCAAGTTCTGTAAGTAAATAAATAAACCTGGATATTTACTAATTATTAAATATATCTTGTTAAAATCTGAACCTTGTATTAACTGAATTCATGTTTTGCAAAGCGAGACACTAACTTAGGCTATGTGGTCACTCAAATGCTTAGTAAAATCAGAAGCCGAGATTACACAGGTCCCGATAATGTTACTTCTAGCAGCCTGACGCATAACACCCTTTATTAGTAGTTTATCTTCGATTTAGTAATTTTTCGGATAAAGAGGTAAAGAAGCTAAGTTCATTATAGGCATATTATTAACGATATGCAATACGTTTCTACATGTAGTCATAGTACCCCAATAGGAATCAAAAGATTAAACTGAATAAATATACACATTTCTTGTACTTCTTGCCAGACCTGTGGAATATACGACCATCAAATCAGTCTTTGGATACACCAAGAACTAAAAAATCTTTTCACACTAGCTTGCCCATGAACAAAGTGATGTGACATTTAGCAGTCCTGAGTCTCACTAAGCGCATAGGTATACTACATTACTTAGGATTGTTTTTATGGGTATAAGGCTTCTTCAAATATCATAATAATTTGCTTACATATGTACTAGCCTTGTCCACTTATACGCTGATGACTCCATCCTTCACTTTTCTATTCCCTTCCCGCAGCGTCCATCTCAGCAGTTACTTCAGCAAACAAAGGACGAGGCTATGGTACACCTAATGTCTGACTTAGTTCATAACTCTGATTGGAGTAAAGGTAATCTTGTTGTTTTTAATGCATCAAAAACTCAGTTACATATATCAACCCGTCCAAACCTTCCGCAGGAGTACCGTCCAATTTTTAACATTTCCAGCTCAATCTTGCATCATCTTTATAACATACTTGGGATTTCATTCACTCTGGATTTATATTGGCAAGAACATAATACCTACCTTGTAAAATATGCTTCCAAGAGATTATGTGTAATAAGCCGGCTCCGTGCCTTCTTTACGCCTGCACAGTTGTTGACTTTATAGATGGGTTTTATTCGCCCCTGTGTAGAGTACATCTCTCACGTGTAGGGAGGCTCCCCACATACAGCTCTTCCCAACAAGGTGGTGTCAAAGGCTTTTCGTCTCATTAACTCTCCTCCCAGTACTGGCTCCCTTCAACCTCTATGTCTTCGCCGCACTGTTGCATCTTTATCTCTTTTCTGTCGCTGCTTCAGTGGTCACTGCTCCTCTTTCTTGCATCCCCCCACCACTATGACGGGCGTGTAACACCCGCCTAACAACAAACTGTCATCCCTTATCTGCCCAGCTCTCTAATGCAAGAGTTAACTGTTACTCCCAGTCATTCATGTATGCAACAGGTCAACTCTGGAACTGTCTCCCTCTGTCTGTATTTCCTACTGCCTATGATCTCAAATCTTTCAAAAGCGGTGTGAGCAGGCATCTCGAAATGAACTGGTCTTGCATTGGCTCTCTGTTATCTTGTTTTTGTTTCTTCTTGGAGAAACAATTTGCGGGCTCCTGGCCTTTGGTTCCTTCTTCATTGCATTAAAAAAAAAAGACATATACTGACAAACACCAAAGAAAAAGGTCCAGATTTATGCATGCCGGAAACACGCTTATCAAAGCAGACACATTTTTAATTAGTTCCAGACGCCCATCTTCACCTGCATTGCGACGTGCTGAGTGAACACGGGCAAAGGGAAGCATTGTCGAAGATTCTGACCTAAAATCAAATTAATCTTGAAGTGCAATATATGTTAAGGGGACTGAACTATCAAACTGAGAAACTAGGCAAATGCAACCCAGTCCAACGATTGCTGCCTCACTTCATACCTCTGGCATTTCAGCTCTTAACTCGGGTATACTAATTTCATCTTACCGTCTACAGCTGCAACAAGTGACACAGCCCTACGTCCTAGTATTTGACTGAAGACAACACCGCAATATATCAAATCATTCAGTGCGATGACCTTTTCTCTTGCCGTCAGACGAATTTTCTCAGCTATGAAGAGATATATCTTAATGAAGTGGTCAGATAATTTCTCCATTAACCTTTTTAATATGGTAATGTTTTGCTGTCGCTAGACGATTGAATTCGGTTTTGTAAATATCCGCCGTAGTGAATTTATCTATTCATTTATATATTTTCTTTACGTACTTGTTATATGCATCCGTCTAAGAATACGAGCTGGGAAACTCATTGCCGAAATCTAATAGTTCACCCAAGACTCACCGACAAAAGGCTGATCGTCTTAGGACTGCACAATCCACCTGACATTTTGAACCACCACCATCTCACGTGTGATAAGCTAGGGACTTTCATGCGAGTATGCAGTTGATACAGTGTTTTACGTGTCCTGAAGTGCAGCTGATCCGAAGAACCGGGGAACACCAATTTCCGTCACTGGAGCCCTGATACTCGTATACCCCTATCCAATGTTTCAAGTATAAGTGCGGAAAGCTCTCAGACTGTAGTGTGTTAAGTGCATGTGGAAACTGTGCTGTAGTAGCTGTGACTGTATGTGAAAGAGGATGTGTATATTAGTGATGGATCATCAACTTGAGAGATTGCATAAAAGGACATGTAACAATATTCTCTCAAATGTCCATCCTCTGGGTGGAATAGAATCTAAGTCAGGAGCACTGTTAAACGTACAAGCTACCCACCAAACCTCAGAAGCTAAATAATACTCCTGAAATACATCTGCAGTTCTGGCACACCTGTTAAATCCTTACATTTTCTTATTCTTCGCCAGGGCGAGTAATCTCAGCTGGCATGGGTAACATGCAGAAAATTGAAAGAGGGTTTTATTTTTAACGCTGTAAGAGGTATTCATTTATTCCCGCCAGTAAAATTGCATGCACTGTTTTAACTCTTTCATGGCAGCGTCTTCTACTGTTGTCTTTTACTGTAGCTAAGGCCACATTATATTATTGAGTCATAGAAACCTGGGAATGATATATCCATCTCAAGGTCATAACAGCTCCACTACTGTATTCCAGCTATTCCCGGACGATTTTATTTATCTGAGAGTGTCAAAGGAGTCTGAGAGTGTAAAGATTGTCAGAGTTATTCATTTATTTTCACAGGAAAGATTATACCCACTGTGTTCATTTAAACTTTGTGGTAACTCCTTGAACAGGACGATGTTTTGTTATAATTTTTTGTTTTCTTGGTTACTCCAGATGACGTTGTTAGGCTCAGGGTTGAATGTTCAAAGTGGAAAGGTTATAGCCCTTACAGCTTTCATTAGCTCCTTTCTGTTATTAGTCTTACCTTAACCAAATAAAATTGCCTCAGCACTAAGAATATGATACATTATACGACATCGTAGTGAAGCAGTTAATCCCTTCAGTCTGATGGCATATCATGCTCGCTACCACCAGGCAATCTGTTTAATCCCAGAAGGACCTCATGTAGTGATGTGGTTGGAAACAATTTTTATATGCCCTTCAATCCAGTAACTTTCCTTTTGACTACTCTTGTAAAAACCAGATGATTTTACTAAATTTCGAAAGGAACTCTGTACTGAAGGGGTTCATGAAGGTAATATTTAACCCCAACAGTCGGAGAAGTCACTTCTGAGCCAAACGAAATTGTCTGGAAACAGCAAGAATACAGCAGAAAAGGTGCTGCTGAAAAAAAAAAAAGTTTAAATTTTTCACTTCGAAGGTTCTTTTCCAGTCTGATTAAAGTCGTCTGGAAATAGCAAGCATATAACGAAAACGGTGGATAGAGAGGGAGCTGAGGGACTTTCATATAGCTAGGCAGCATAGCCACTCAGTTATATCGGTGTCATCACGCGGAGAGTCACTCAAAGTACCTATTAAGGTCCGTAATGATGATACATGGTCTTTATAGTATAAGTTTGGAAAACTTGGGCACACGGAGGTCTGTGAAGGATGTGAAGTAAGGAGGTCTGCGGATCAAAGGGTAGAAAAGGGTATGTTTGCATTAATCGGTCACACCAAAGGACCATTTATGACAAGGTGGAAATGATAGACTATAATATGAGTGACTCTAGGGACAGGACAAGGCATGGGGAACCAAAATAGAAAGGATTTGATATGTCATAAAATGACTAAATGTCATAAAAGTCTTTGTGGTTCCTTTTGGTTGAGTTATATATATATTAGACTTATGGACGAGCGGTGTTTATATCTTGGAGTAGCTTCCCATTTGTCTTGTAGTGACAGGAGAGGTAAAGAATAGTATGGGACTATTTTTATTTGTCTTGGAAATATTAACAAGTCTCTCACACGGAGCGGAGTATAGAGTCCAGTCCCGCTAGCTATCTCCCTGTCTCTCTCTCTCTGTCTCTCTCTCTCAAGTTGCCAAGCCCTTCCTTTTTCTGACCTGCCTGTTCTAAGGCTTGTCTCCTTCTCGACCTGCCTGTTCTGTGGCTAACCTCCTTCTGAGCTCTCTTTCCTAAATTCTGGTGAAACAGAAGATGTATCACGTGTGTTCCCTGTGATGGAAAGTTCTAGAAGCCTGTGTGTGAGTATGTGTGTATGTGTGTGTATGGTCACTAGGCGCTGTCGTGTGCCTATCAAGCACTCCTTGAGTTAAGAGTGTGTAAGCATGTTTAGCATTGCTCGATTCTTGCAGACACAATACCTTCCCATCATCTGACTCCCTGTTTCTATCTGTCTCTCTATCTATTTATTTATCTATCTATCTATTATGATTTGTAATAATAATATGGAGTCCTAACATACTGCTCGGCCGCGCGAAAATGGCGTACCATCGACAGTTAATAGTTCTAACATATTAATACATATTATATACACATTATAATGAACTTATAAGCTAATTAAGTGAAATACATAATATTGTAAAAGTAACATAATTGTATGAATATTGTATACATATAATATTTATAGTAAATAGTGATTATTTAGTAATATTACATTTTAAACAAGTTGTATACATATTTGAATAAATGCATTAAAGTAAATTATTTAACTGTAATACAGTATGTACTTGGGTTATTATAGTGAAATGCATACATGTGTTGGCCTTATAATTGTAGTTACATTTTGTTAATGCAACTATTACATAAGTGTCTTGGCCTTATAATTGTAGTTAAAGTTACATAAAAGTTACATCTTGTTAATGCAACTGTTAATTGGCAAAGTGTAACATAATGCAATCGTTTGTCGTTACATAATTGTTACATATCGTTTGTAGTTACATAATTGTAGCAAGTGTAACATAATGCAATCGTTTGTCGTTACATAATTGTTACATATCGTTTGTAGTTACATAATTGTAATAAGTGTAACATAATGCAATCGTTTGTCGTTACATAATTGTTACATATCGTTTGTTGTTACATAATTGTAGTTAAAGTTACATAAAAGTTACATCTTGTTAATGTAACTTACATAAATGGTACATATTGTTTGTAGTTACATAATTGTAGCAAGTGTAACATAATGCAATCGTTTCTCGTTACATAATTGTTACATATCGTCTGTAGTTACATAATTGTAGTTAAAGTTACATAAAAGTTACATCTTGTTAATGTAACTTACATAAATGGTACATATTGTTTGTAGTTACATAATTGTAATAAGTGTAACATAATGCAATCGTTTGTCGTTACATAATTATAATATGGAGTTACATAATTGTAATAATTGCAGTCCTAACATATGCTGCGGTCGTTGATAGTGATGATGTGTCATGCCACTTGCTTGTGGAGACAACAATTTGCTTTTTTGTTTGTAGTTTATGTGGTATTTTGGCATATGTAGTAACACTTACACTTATTTTCATTTGTTTGTTATGTGATCTTACTCTATTTCTCTTTTTTCTGTTTTACTTTTCTTTTTTTCTTTCTTTTTTTTTTGTATGTATTGATTTTCTATAGTTTGTTTTTCTTCACTTGTGTACGCTTTTTCTATGTTGTTCATGGTTGCATAATTACTGGCTAATTTCCTTGGGATACTTTTTTAAAGTTTAGTTTATATTGCACAGAGATTACTGAAAATGATATTATATAGTCCCATATTTTGTTATTTTATATAAAAAATATATACACTATATACAGTATTAACTATACACACTAACTTGTTGTTCACCTGTACCTATCGTGAGTAATATGTGTGTCAGCACTGTGTGGAAATCATTGTCTTCACGATTGTGTTGAAGATGTTCACTCTTGCTAACGTCATTTGTGTTGGCCATTTTTTTTTTCCTAGTTTGCCTTGTAACTTAATTTATATGTTTCCACTAGGTAGCTTTAATTAATAAATGTTTAATGCAGTTCTTTTAATTGCTCACTGAGTAACTGTGATGGTATATTTTCTTTATTACTTTGTAGATGCAATAATGTATAGTTGTATTTATGAAACACGTATTTTATGTAGGTATAAATGGTAACACTCGTTGGTAGTAAATAAATGTTATAATAAATGAATGAATATATACAGTGTAGAATATTTATTGTTGGTGATTATTTAGTGTTTGAGTTATGCAGATAACTGAAGTAAGTATGTGTATTTAAGCTGTAACTATACAACACGTTTTATATGTTTGTGCAGAAGCTTATTGTCTATCACTGTGTATTGTATAAATGAAGTAACTATGTAACTCACTAATTTTTACCGTGGAGAAAATGGTGTGGTGGTGTTGCACGTGGTGATAGCGTTGTCCTTCGCGGGTTGATTAACGTGTTGTCGTCTCAGCACATGGTGACGTCGGCTTCCCACACTGGTAGCTGTGGTGAATACTGAGTAGCGATGCTTAAGCTGGGTGAAGACGGGTGAGTAAGATGAGTTGTGAATATGGACTTGGTGTTTTGCTGCCTGTCTTGACCTCTGCGTCAGGCGGGAGAGAGTGGTGTGTTTGTTGCTTTGGTCTTACCTCTTCTTTACTTGCTTTGTTTTATATTCTTCTTGTTGCTGCTTGAAGTTACGTGAAGATTATAGAGTTATTTTGTAGACTTGTAGACTATTTGCATTGTAGGCTGTATTTTGTAGGGATTCACTGTAGAACTGAAGCTAATCTTGTAGAGTCTCGCCTGCTTTTGTAGAAATTTGCTTTTAATTCGGAGACGATGTCCGTAGATTCGCTGGTTCGTCGTAGAAGTTGCAAGATCGTATCAATGTTTTGTTAAACTACTTGCAAGGCGTCGTGTTATCCCTTCACCTCTGCATCAGCATGATGATCTGGGAGACGGAGGGGGCTGGGTGGAGAGAATACTGTCACTATACACACAGGCAGGTCAGAAAAAGGAAGGGCTTGGCAACTTGAGAGAGAGAGACAGAGAGAGAGAGACAGGGAGATAGCTAGCGGGACTGGACTCTATACTCCGCTCCGTGTGAGAGACTTGTTAATATTTCCAAGACAAATAAAAATAGTCCCATACTATTCTTTACCTCTCCTGTCACTACATGACAAATGGGAAGCTACTCCAAGATATAAACACCGCTCGTCCATAAGTCTAATATATATATAACTCAACCAAAAGGAACCACAAAGACTTTTATGACATTTAGTCATTTTATGACAGATATAGAAAGACACGATGTGAGAAAGTGATGGACGGAAGGAATTATATACCTGGCATATATTTTTCTTATAATAATACAAGCTTAACTGTTTTAATCCCATGGTCTGCATATTATTAAATTGCTGCTCTCTCTAGTGCATTTTGTTAAGTTCTGGGAGAGTCCCAACACTGAAAGAGATAACAGAAGCTATATCCAACTCGACCAGTTAGAAAAGTCTCCTCCTAAAAGCGTCTGTAAGAAGTAAAACTAATATGTACAAAAGTTTCTCTGACTGAAAGAACTGAAAATAAAGGGACGTAACAATGAAGTACGGTGTACACTATACTCACTACATTTTATCATGGCCTAAAACTGCCATCTAATCATCTTGAATGCAAAGCTGTAACAAGAGATCAGCACTTGAATGCGATGCTGTTCACGAAGAGCAATATGGAATGTACTTAGGGCCACAGCAATGTCCTATTCTGCCATTGATATACATTAAATAAGCTGCAAAAAGATGAAGAGATTCACCAACTTAAGCTAAACGAGCTATAGCGTTCATAAGTTCATGATAATTAAATCCTTTATCACTCTGATTTCGGACATACGAATAGATGTACACCTACGATGTACTTTTTACTGCATCCATCGTGTTGTGCAACAGCTGGTTTATCTTCAACCCTTTCATGGCCGCGTCTCCTCTAGTAATTTATTTTAACTAATGTTGGAAAATGTTATTCATCTGTGCGTGAGTCATAGCAGCTTAAGAAATTTCACACAGATACACACTCACCACCCGCACCTCACTATCATAACACAGGCAGCATCAGCATAACCTGACCGAAAGACCTCTGAGAGCGGCCGGGTAATGTTGCCTGCTTCCTACAGCTCAGAGAATTTACATCCAGATGAACCTCGCGTTACAGCAACAGCAGCAGCAGCAGCAATATTAAGAACAATAATAACAACAACAACAATAACAACAGCAATAACAACAATAACAGCAACAACAACAATAGCAGCAACAACAATAAAAACAACAGCAAAAACAAGAATAATGATATTACCAATACCATTAGTCCACTCATGGCAGTGTCAGCTCTCAATATTCTGTTCCAGCTAACGACGGACGATATTATGCAGTTGAGGTGAGTCACAGGAACTTAAATGTTAGAATAATGTAATGCTGTAACGATAAAATATTTCTGAGCGTTTGTTTGGGGATATATCTGTTCGTCCGAGTTCTTATAGTCTTCTAATCTATTAAGTTTTGTCAAATTCTCATTTTTCTTTAAAACTAACACACTTCATTTTAAAACTAGACTCTCTTAAAATATTCAAGAATATTTTGCAGACAGGTCACCATGCATAAATTTTTTTTTTTTTTAGTCTGCAGGGTCACCAAATGTTAAACTAGTCAGTAACAAAAGATAACGATGGGGAGAGATAAATTTTCACTACAAAAACATATATTTTTCATATGGCTCAAACATTTATTAAACTATTTTATTAACTTAAGGACCTAAAGGTTTTGAAACTGAATGACGTCCATTTTAACGTAATCCTCCTCAAGTCAGACCATTTTGATCACCTATGGAAAAACGTCTGGTATTTAGAAGTATTGTAATGCTGTCTCTAATTCCTTCAGCTCAAAGAGTCTGAGCTGAATAAAATCGTCAGAAAACAATAAATAAAATAAAAGAGACATCCCCGTGCAAAGAGGGTTTAATGAAGGCCACAACTAATAACTACAGATTGAATATTCTCCCCTTAGAAAAAAATGGGTTGGGTGTAGTATGTAAATAGAAGCATCATACTGAGAGGGTTAATTTGGCCCTCATGCAGTGCTTCATCACCCCCCCCCTCTCTCTCTCTCTCTCTCTCTCTCTCTCTGGTACTACGTTCACACACACACACACACACACACACACGATTTATCTCGCTCTTGTTAGCTAGGTGTATTTTAGCTCACGCAGGGCCAGCTTTATCCTTGTCTCATAAATTCCCCTGTACTGTACGCCCATTACTTGATCGTGTTCACTGCATTTTATTTCACTGTTCCACGTTATATTCTCTTTACGTGACACTGATACTGATACACAAATTTCAGTGATATTATAGTAGCCGAATGTATTAGCTTTATTTGTGTGATTAACAGTTAACTGGTAGGTAAGGTGGACGATATGAAATAGGTTAAAATAGATCTGTGAATTTGATGGATATTGAATGTATCTCCAAAGTAAATTGTGGTTGTATTGTGTTTGAAGGCATTACAGAGATATCTACACACACACACACACACACACACACACACACACACACCGAGTGCTACCCTTCTTTTTACATCTTCGCTTGCAACGGTGAGGCTGGTGTTACATTCTGTTCGACGCGAGCGCGCGTGTGTGAGTGAGTGCGTGCGTGAGTGCGTGCGTGCGTGCGTGCGTGTGTGTGTGTGTGTGTGTGTGTGTGTGTGTGTGTGTGTGTGTGTGTGTGTGTGTGTGTGTGTGTGTGTGTGTGTGTGTGTGTGTGAGCATAATAAATTTTTTTCTATATTAGCCAAACTTAATGGAAGGTATGAGGATCAGCCAAGCGGTTCACTATTACTCAAGGAAACAGTGGGTCAAAGCCAAGGTCACTTAGCAAGATCAACACAAGAAGTTTTCATCTGTTTTGGGCAAAACTTGGAGGAAGAGTTCAGTGAAAGCCAAAAAAAGGAGTTTGATATTGGGAACAATCAAAGGCCAAGGTCCAGGTTTGACCCATGTGGCTGTGTGAACAAAATTTTCAATATAGTTCTGATCTAATCTGGGCCAAACTAGGTGGAAGGGTTGACAGCTAGTGAAAGGGTTTACTTAAGGTATTTGAGAACATTAGGTTAAAAGTCCGGGTCACATGGCAAGGTCAGCTTAAACAGTTTTCATTCGATCTGCGGGTAAGGCTAGAATGAAGCATTCTATTTGCAAGAACAGTCAAGTGTCAAGGTCACAAGGCACGGTCAAAATTCGACTTGTGTCTATGTGTACTTTTAACCAAATTCCTTTGAACAGTAAAAGATTAATATTTACGTATAAGGACAACAGACCAAATGCAAGGTTACGTCAGGACCAACTTAAACAGTTGCTATTTAAACCAAACTAAGTGGAAGGCTTCCAGGTAAAGCAAGGGATTACGTATTTAAAACAATCTGTCAAAGATCAAGATCAAATTGAAAGGTCAACTGTATTCGTAGAACCCTATAACTTAAACAGTTTTAATTCGATCTGGATAAAACCTGATGGAGGGATTGAAGGTCAGTCAAGAATGAAGATTTTCGAGTCAGACAATTATATCTCAAAGGTAAATATCAAAGAGAAAGATCTATTTAAACAGTTGCGATTCGACCTGAACCATATTTGATGTAAGAGTTGAGAGTTAAGTAAAAATGAAGTAACATTTTATGAACAATCGGTTGAAGGTCAAGGTCACAGGGCAAAGTCAAATGCTCGGCCCAAGGACCAACTGCAGAGAGCACGTGTTGCACTCTACGAATGCTTCTTGTTATCCTCTGCTGTTGCTGTGGCCACAGGCTCTGTGAAACATGTTTGTATTCCGACAGTCCTAACCGTTTGCCACACACTATGCACAGCATACTTTCGTGAGCCGTCTAATGTTTGCCCATATCCTGGTTCTGGAGTGATGGAAAACATTGTACAGGAGCAGAAAAAAAAAAAAAAAAAAGTATCTGAACAATTTCCGTCTTTGCATTTTGAAATAGTGGTCGAACAGTTTGAAAATATTCCCCGGAACTTTTCATTAATGTGTATGGCGGCAGTTTATCAATACATAAAGGAAAACCAACCCTGATACAAAATACGAAACACATTCTCCATTCAGAAATATTTGCATTTCGAGAAATCTCGAGCAGCAGAAATGGACATTGTGAATCCGTTGACTACTTTGCAGAAGAAACTCTTAGGATCGAGAGTAATTGGAACAATACCGATGATTATAATAGCAATAATAATTTCGTATATCTCAAATCGCAGCTAATCGGTACACTGATTTACAATCTGCTTAGACCACAAATCAAAACTATCTCATCTATCACAGTTATTTAACCATTAAGTAAGGCTTCTCCTAGTCCCTTGATTATAACAACATTTCTGCGGTGTATTATCGCTTTTTCCAGACGATGGTATTCAACTTCATAAAGATCTCTGGCACTAAAGAAATTAGTGAATAGTATTACTTATCTTTCTAAAACGAAAAAAAAAAAAAAAAAAACTTATTAGGCCAGATATTTTCGTAAGCTCAAAATCGTAGCTGATCGACAT
>NC_137048.1:24316874-24351874 GCF_032717465.1 Coenobita brevimanus
CGGATCCGCTCCAAAATCAAATTAATTCTCTCTTGGCCCATAGCCCACCCTTCCACAAAATTTCATTGAAAATCGCTAAGAATTTTTGGAGATATCATGTGGACAAACAAACAAAAAGACAAAAATAGGTGAATGCATAACTTCCTCCAACTTCGTTGGCGGAGGTAATAAATGACATACAGGACAATGTTAAGGAGTATTATGTTGTAGCAGTGGTAGCTGCAGTCCTAGGCTCATCTACATGTGAACTCAGTGGACTGCAGGCTTAAACAGTACCTGCATTGTAGCCTACCATCCTTGTTTCGAAAGGATAAAGAGGAAGTTGAGGGACATTTATACAATTGAGCAGTTCCACCCACCGATTATATCAGTGTCACCACACGAAAGCATAATATAAACCGCTGAGAAAGAAACGCCACGGAGTCTTGCGTGCCACCCAAAATCCGGCTTTCATCAAGAACCTGATGTAAGGTAGTTAATTTTTCAACAAGCTGTTCTTTTGGAAATTAGTATACAGGAAGTAGAAGACTTGCCTGCTTAAACTGCCTCAAACTTTGAAGTTGCGATTCTGAACAGAAAATGAAGTTTAAGGCACCTGCAAAAACCAGGTATAGCGCCACATTAAGCCCTTCAATACGATGTTTTTTCTTTGTGTGTGTGTGTGTGTGTGTGTGTGTGTGTGTGTGTGTGTGTGTGTGTGTGTGTGTTGTTTCCCTTGCAACCACCGGACGATTTAATTAGTATGGGAAAGATTTCCTGTACAAAAGTTGGGTTGATGAAGGTTGTATCCAATCCCTCCAGTAAATAAAGCGTCTTCCACGGTGTGTAAAATCGACTGTCTATAACAAGAAGAAAATAGAATATACGTAACTGGGCTGGCGATAAAATGAATAATGAAGTCGGGAGGTCAGTCAGGGGTGTATAGAATTACAAGAGGTATACACAAATCCCACTTTATTGTACTGTATGAAATATTTGTCGTTTTTTTTCCTATATGACTATTCTTCTCAAGAGAAAGTTTTAACTATGATTCCACTGATATGTGATTTTTTTTTTAGTTGCCGGAGAGGACAGAGATACATATTTACCAGAAAAATTACCTCTCCTTGAACCTTTGGGGATCGAGAGGGTTCACAGTGTAAAATACATGGCATCAGTCACGCTTAGGGAGTAACCTCAGGCCATCCGTACCAGCAACAAGTTACTTCCAATTTGAGCAAGAAAGGATAGTTATAAAAATAGCCCTATTCCGACCACTGTCCGAATCAACCAACGCTAGTTAACAACGTGTCCACCAATCTTTTTTTTTTTTTCGAGTAAACCTAGTTATTAATACTTCTTCTGTAAATCTGACCGTACCATTCACTTTTAAGGCAGTGCTCGCCTTCTACAAATGTTACATATTAACTCTTTTATGTATATTTTCAACCTTAGGGCTGCCTTGCCTTAATAAATCGTGTATTATTATTATTATTATTATTATTATTATTATTATTATTATTATTATTACAAATGTAATACAGAATTATTAAAGGAGGTACATAATTTACTATGGGAAAGTATGCGCTTTGTCTCGATCCATAGAGTATAGTTTGTGGTGGAATAAATGTTTTACACGAAAACATGTTTCAGTTAGTGACTCTCAGCTCATGTAAAAGACCTTTATAAACATGATCAACTACGTGTGTTGCCAGGAAAAAAGAAAATGTAACAAAAGATTTGACAATAGTCATGTGCTACCTATGTGTATGATGTACTATTTTCATGTGGTTTTCTCAAATTACTAGTGTTTCTTTCCATCCATGCAACAGGCACAACAACCACAATACATTTGCTGTAATTTATAATGTTGGAATTATGTTTATAATATGAATATGGTCACGTGTATCTAGCATTACATCCCAGTTAACGCCAAACGATTACTTCAACTGAGAGTAAGTCATAGGAACTAAGGTGTTAACACTGTCACCATTAACCTTTTCATGGTCACATCTCATATATTTTACTCCAGTTAAAGCCATAAGATTTTATGCAACAGAGAGATAGTCGCTCGAGCCGGACAGTGTTAACAGCTTTCCTTTAGCTGAAAATCTGTCATTCTATAACAACTTGACACTTTCCATCAAAACTGCTGTACTCCTCTTATTCTACGGTACCTGTAAATCTACGGCCAGACGCCATAATCCCAGAAAGTGTGGCCACATTCTAATCACCTCCTTGTCACCTTGTCCTCTGCCGTCAGGCCGCCCTTTCTCCCGCTCACACCACCCTCATTCATATACCTCTCAACCCCACTCGTCCATCTCATCCTCGGTCTTCCTCTCTCCCCTTAAAACGTCACTTACATAAAACACTCCTAGTCAGAATCTGATTTCCCATTCTTTCCACATGGCTCAGCCACCTCAAGGTACTTCTAAGGCTTTCTAGCACATCGAAATGAACACCACAACGTTCTTTCATTTCCTCATATGTTTGATTCTCGACGTAAAACACCACATACTTCTCTTAAATAATATGTCATAATCTCACATCCCTATGAATAATTTAAAAGGATGAATTATATTACCCACATTATGAACCCACTGGAAGCCTTTACTTTTCTTTCGCATAAGACTGCAGTATTATCAGTAGTTCTGTATCTGTTTCAGTTTGTGTACAAATTACTTATAGGCTCTTTTTATGCCCTATGGCTAACAAATCTGAGAAGACTGATTAGAGCAACACCAGAACTCTCTCTCTCTCTGGCGGTGGGGGAAGGGGTGGACATGACAGTCCACTTCCTGAGGCCCAGCAGTCTTCCTACGTTCAGAAGATGGTCACACACTACTTCGCATGTCTTGGAGTTGGCTCTAATACAATGCAGTTTAATCTGGAACGTGATAGGGCTGTCCTCTTTCTGAACCACTGTTAATACCGCTTTCTTTTATGGCATTTGGGAGTGTCTTTTGAACGATGAGATATAGTGGTTTTAACGTTACTCAGATCCTCAAATATTGCGTGCCCCAAGCTGAAAAACAATAAATTCCTCTAACGAGAGACGTCAGGAATTTAAGGCATTATTCCCTTCAACGCGGTTAAATCTTCTATATCTTATCTATTTCTCTTGCCACCAGACTAAAGAAGCTCTAACTGGATGAGGCCCAGAAGGGGTAAAGTCCGATTGCTTGTTCTGATTCATTGCTCATATAATACACCTTTGCGCACCTTTGGAGAAGTTCACATCTCATTCTTACTTTAAATGTCTGGGGTGAGTTGCCTAGCCTCGGCCCTTTACTCTTCTGATGAAGCAATTAGGGCACAATACCCTGTAGTGTAAGCAATAAAGATTCTCTGCAGCCAGTCTTACTTAAATTGGTGCCAGCGAAAAATTTAATGCTTTGACCAGATAAACAAAGACTATTTTTAGATCCGGGTTCCCAATCCCAGACTACATTTTGTATTATGCATTGTATGTTGCCGTGAACGGACAGCCTGTCAGTGCTCTTAGTTCATGCTGTGACGGGCGTTGTTTGAACTCTTTATTTCTTTGTATATGGTGAAGCATTTCAGTTAAGTACAGCATTCTCTCCTGTATAAGATCGAAGTATA
This sequence comes from Coenobita brevimanus, assembly GCF_032717465.1. Lineage (NCBI taxonomy): Eukaryota > Metazoa > Arthropoda > Malacostraca > Decapoda > Coenobitidae > Coenobita > Coenobita brevimanus. The sequence goes on from NC_137048.1 coordinate 24,320,463, forward strand.
TTTAGTAGTCTGTGTAGTACAACATTCCCTCCTGAAATAGTTCAGGATATTTTTGGTAGTCTGTACTGTGTAACAGTTTGTACCGTATACGGTGGTCTGTGGTAGGCGGGAGCGCCCATTATCCACTTTCTGGATGTAGTACTCTCTCTCTCTCTCTCTCTCTCTCTCTCTTTCCAGGTGTGACTACTCTGAGTGACAAAACTAATGATTCCCTATAATCTGGGAAACGCACAGGACCGCCCTCATGTCATTCTCCTGCAGGAGACCCTGCTCCCAGGCAATTCCACTTTCCATCTCTCGGGATACACCACCCATCTCCTCCCGTATGTTCGTGGCGTTACACGGGGATGTGCCGTTCTGGTCCAGGACCACATCGCGTGCACGGATTGTGAGCCCCCTCCTTTCTGTGGACCTGATGTGGAGGTTCAGGGCGTGGTTCTCCATCTGGCGACGTCGCCCCTGACGGTATACAATGTATACCGAAGCCAGAGGAGCACCCTGGAGTTGGGGGAACTTTTCTCCCAAGCTGCCAGGGGGGCCGTGTACATTGGGGGCGACTTCAATGCCCACCACGTCCTTCTATCATCGCCTCTTCAGTCCAATGGAGCAGGACGGCACATTTCTTTACTTCTGGAGGAGATGGGTGGTGTCTCCCTCCTAAACAACACGACAGAGCCCACCCATATTGGAGGAGGTCGCCTTGACCTCTCCTTTGTCTCAACCCCTCTGTCAGGCCTGGCGTCATGGTCACTCCACCCACACCTTGCGAGTGACCACTTCGCTACTCTTGTTGGCTTGCCTCTCGCCCCCCTCCCCCCTCCCCCGCCTCCCACACCACGATGGGATCTACGCAAGGCGGATTGGGCGGCCTTTGACCGTGCTCTCACGGCGGCCTTTGCGACATCCTCTCCCGCCTCAGACCTCGAGAGCCGGGCAGATCAAGCAGCAAATATCTTTTCGCACGCTGCCTCTCTTGCCATTCCATTGCAGCGGCGCTCGGCGAGATGCTACCGGGACGGCTGGTTTTACTGCGACCGGGTCAGGGAATTGAACCAGAGGCTGAATGCAGCACTCAGGCAGTACCGGCGGCGCCGAACATCTCCGCACCGCCGGTACCTGGTTGCTGTGACTCGGCATGTGGTCGCTGAAAAGCGTCGCCTTAAAGAGGAGGCGTGGATCGGATGGTGTCGCACCCTAGATTCTCACTCCACACTCCGTGAGATGTGGGGGAGAATCAGGTCCATCTCCGATCCACGTCCTCCTCGTCCGCCCTCCCACCCTGACCCAGCCGCTGAGGCCAGCCGTCTTGCCCAGCATTTCGCTGACCGCTCAGCCTCTTCCAATCTCCCGCAGTCTGTCCGAGCCTTACAAGTGCAGCTGTCCGCCTCTCGCATTGCGGCCATTCAGACAGCGTGTAATACACCTGACCCCGCTGACTGTCCCATCACCAGCGGAGAGTTTCAAAAAGCGCTGAGGCGCCGGGAGGATACTGCACCGGGGCTCGACGGGGTCACGTACTCCATTTTAACTCATGCTGGAGATTGCGGTAGAGAGCGTCTGCTTGATTTGCTCAACTTCTCGTGGTCTGAGGGGCGTCTACCGAGGTCGTGGAAGATGGCGGTCATCCACCCGATTCCGAAACCTCGCGATCCCACTGCCATGCGCCCCATCTCCCTGCTCAGTTGCATTGCAAAGACAGCTGAGAGGGTTGTGCGGGCTCGTCTTGCTTGGCGGCTGGGACTGCTGCACCCAAGGATTTATGCATATCATCCAGGCAGGAGTGCCACCCACTGCCTTGCATCATTCCTTGGGTAGCTGAGGGGCGGACGGGGGATGGCCATCTTCCTCGACCTCGAGAAGGCCTTCGAACTGGCGAACCCCACCGTTATCTTGGCAGCTCTTGCGGCCAGGGGAGTGGGGGGCAGGCTCATATCCTGGGTCCGGGATTTTTTTAGTGACCGCACTGCGGGGGTCCGCTTTCAGGGGCACCTCTCCCCTTTTCACCCGCATCCTAATGGCACCCCCCAGGGAAGCGTTTTGAGCCCTATCTTGTTTAATGTCCTGATGGAGGAGCTCCTTTTTGTTGAATATGGGCCTGGCATAACTCTTCTTTGCTATGCCGACGATCTGGCCCTCGTCTTTACACGGAGAGACTGTTTTGCACAGGCGGACTTGGCCCTTTCTCGGTTGCATGCCAAGTGCACCGAGCTAGGCCTTAAAATCAACTTCACCAAGACGAAGTGTCTGCCTTTTGGCCTCCGTCCCCCCGACTTTCCACTGCTGCTTGGAGGTCATCAGCTCTCCCTGGTCACCGTCCACCAGTATCTGGGGGTCTGGCTAGATGGGGGTCTCACCTTTGCTTGCCATGTACGGTATCTGAGGGAACGTGCTTCCACCCGAATGGCTGCTCTCAGATACCTCTCCAGGCGGAGTTTGGGGGCATCATTTTCTGTCCTCCGGACTTTTTATATTCACGCCATCCGATCTCTGGTGGACTACAGTGCCATCTATCTGACTGGCCTCACTCCACCAGTGTCTCGATCTCTGGAGGTCATCCAGAACGATGCACTCTGCATCATGCTGGGTGCTCCACGCTGGACCCGGATTGTAAATCTGCGCATGGAGGGCGGGGTGCCGTCTCTGGCCCATCGCATTATGTTACGAGCGGCAATCGTCACACTGAAGATGATCCAGTGCCTGCCTCACCTGCCCGTGACTGCCCTTCTAAAACGCCTTCTCGGCCGCCCACCCGAGCCGGCCCCTCAGCGTGACTGGGCCCGCACCACGGCCGCTGTCATCCATGGACGGGGAGCCGCGGCGAGCCTCTGTCAAGACCCCGACTCTCCCTTTTCCGGATATGTTGATCCACCGCCATGGGATCCTCCTCTTTTTAATATAATTTGTCCATCGGAGGCTAAACCTCGCTCCTCAATTCCGGCACTCCTTCGCCAGGAGGGTCTCAGTAGGGTGGCAGCTCTGGCCTTACCAGACTCAGCCATCTATTACACTGATGGCTCTGTTTCCCCTAATGGCGCAGCTGGAGCAGCCTTTGTCTCTGGGCAAATAGTGGAAGCTTGGCGTCTCTCCTCAGGTGTATCCGCTTTCCAGGCGGAACTTGCGGCCATCCTGGGTGCTTTGCGCCATGCTCACCACCATCGTCGCAACCAAGTCATAATCCACACAGACTCTCTTTCCTCGATTCAGAGATTACGATCTTTCTCGCTGCATGACAACGTCTTTCTCCTAACAGCGATCCATACATTCGCATCACTTCTTGTCCATAGGGGCGCAACGATTAACCTGCACTGGCTCCCGGGACATGTGGGAATCAGTGGCAACGAGCGTGCTGATCACGCTGCGCGCTCAGCTTGTGATCTTCCAGACATCACATTCCCACTACGCCCTAGTCCCTCGCACCTCATCCACACTCTCACTGCCACCATAGGAAGACTATCCCTAGAGGACCATCAGCTCTGGGTCACGGAGGGCTCTTGCTCTGCAAAATGGTATGCTACTGCCACGTCCTATTCCCTCCTGCTGCCCCCCCCAGGTCTACCTAATTATATTGTAGTCCGTCTTCGAAGATTGCGTCTTGGGTTTCTCTGCTACAAGCAAATTGTGGGTATGGAGCCAGACCCATGTGCCCATTGCTTGTCCAGCTGTGAAGAGCCCCTCCTTCATTATCTTCTGGACTGCCCAGCCACCACCATGCTCAGGTCTGCGCTAGACTCGGCCCTTGCCCGATCTGGTGACGTCTTTATGGACGCTGCAGCCGTTGTTGCCCGTGCTCCATTAAATATATTAATTACTACGGTAAAGGATTATCCTCCACCTCGCTAAAGCAAGTTCGCGCAAGTAGTGCGCACCTCTGACGGGCTCTCTGTTTGCCCGTGTCCTAGGAAACTGGGACAAATATCAAACAAACAAACAAACAATCTGGGAAACCATTTGCTATTCTGGATGGTAATATCATGACCAGGATAAGAACGAGCTGTGGCCAACAATACAATGGCCTGTTGAAGGCCAGGCTCAACACTGATCGTAGACAAAAATACCTTTGCGTGCAATCACGAGTTCTAAAAGAATAAATTAAATCCAAAGTTAAGTTCTTGATTAAATTAGAAAATATTATTTACAGCCCTTAAAGAAAACCAACGTATTTACAATATCGCCATTATCATACCTAATCCTAATCCTAGTCCTACCAAAGGGAATGACAAACCTGGAAAATGTCAAAAAAGCACAGACAACAGATCTTAAGTGGAGGAAGGTGCAATTGGAATGCCACCCTCCCTAAACCTGCCAGCCCCACCACAACTCACGCACATGCGCCATTCGAGTGGCGCTGGCGAGAAGAGGTCACTGAGCAAGGTAGCCTACTGATTCCCTTTTTCGGTACACCGAATCAGCCACCTAGACAGGGAGCCGTAACAGTAACCATATAACCAAATGACGCCTGGTCGTCTAGTTGGTTAAGAAGCTCCAACCGGATGGAATCTGTAAAAGTTTTCTTCTGCGGAGCCATTGGGTATCTTGCTGGCATAATGCCACTCGCGGACAGGTGAGGATGGTTACCATCACTTTCAATGTCAGGACTGAGTAGCCTAATCCCGGGCTTCTATGCTTCTGTTTATATGGGATAATTTGGAACTGGATGATGATGATGACGATGATGCTGTACCCCATAGCATTGTCAATCGTATAAGATGAAAGTATTTTCAGCAGTCTGTATTGCGTTCTTGTTTGCACAAGATAGCAGCATTTTTAGTAGTCTACAGTGCATCTGTGTTTGTATCAACCCATACGAAGTCCGTTGTAGAAATCGGTCATTTCTTCTCGGGAAGCGAAAAGCAGAATCAACCTTTCCTCATGTTGACCAAGTACGAATCTGAAAGGGGTATCTCTCGTAGTGCATGTGAAAACAGACGTGTTGTACTGGATGTGTATGTCTCCCTTAGAATCTGTGAATGTCATCGGCAATGAGTGATAGGCTCTTTATATGGTAGCTTATTAATCTCTTGACCCAGATCACGTAAGTCATATTTTCTTCCTCCCACTTTCAGACGATTTTTTTCAGACTAGGAAAGACTATTCTGCCTGGAACACGTTACATCAAGTGTTCATCAGCCCCATTACTACAAGCCAGTAAAGTATTTACCACGGCACAGAGGTGGAGTCAAAGGCTTTTCGTCTCATTAACTCTCCTCCTCTTACTGACTCCCTTCAACCTCTGTCTCTTTGCCGCACTGTTGCATCTTTATCTCTTTTCTATCGCTACTTTAATGGTCACTGCTCCTCTGAACTGTCTGCATGCATTCCTCCACCTCTACGACGGGCGCGTAGCACCCGTGTAGCAGCAAACTCTCATCCCTTTTCTGTCCAACTCTCTAATGCAAGAGTTAACCGTTACTCCCAGTCCTTCATTTATGCAACAGATCAACTCTGGAACTGTCTCCCTCTGTCTGTATTTCCTGCTGCCTATGATCTCCAGTCTTTCAAACGCAGTGTGTCCAGGCATCTCGAAATGAATGGATCATGAATTTGGCTCTCTCTTGTATTTTGTTTTTCTCTTGGAGGGAACTGTACGGGCTCATGGCCTTTGATTCCTTCTTCCTCGCATAAAAAAAAAAAAAAAATCCTATGACCATCTGAACGTGAACCCAGTGGTCTGCAGGCTGAAGCTGTCCATTTCCTGTAGTCAACCATCCTCCTTTCGGTGGACAGGGATGGGACTGAGGAATATTTGTATAATCAGGCAGCTCCACCTCGTAGCCATATCAGTATCACCATTTGAAGGCATCCCCCTCAAGCACTATACAGTATACAGGTATGTGTAGTAAATGCCGAAAAAAGGGGTATTTATCATCTTCGATGTCTTCCTAACTCTTGGGAACCCCCGGAGGGAGGATGGCCATGTCGGAAATGCCTGCAGACAACTTAATGAACACACACACACACACACACACACACACACACACACACACACACACACACACACACACACACACACACACACACACACACACACACACACACACACACACACACACACACACACACACACAGAATCAACTCAGATCTAATCTGGAATGGCCAGATGAATAACATTATAACCAAATTTAATTGGTACATATAGGTGGGGGCGCTCACCATCCACTCCCTTGATGTAGTGCTGCGCTCGGGTGATTGCCTTTTCCTCTCTTCCTTCCCTCTTTCCTTCTTTCCTCTTCCGTCTTTCATTCCTTCATTCTTTCCACTTCCTTCTGCCTACGGGTGACTCTACACAGAGTGACAAGCCAATTGTTTCCTGTACACCAGGAAACCATTTACTACGCTGGGTGGTAAATATATAACCTAATTATGGGGCCTGGTGGTTTAGCGGGTAATTAAGACGCTCAGTCGGATTGTGCCTTTGCAGATTTATATCCAAGGGGTGGTTGGGGTTTATTGCCCACATAATGCTACCTAGGGATATGTGAGGTTGGTCACTCTCATCTTAAATGTCAGGATCAATTTGCCTAGCCCTGGGCTCCTACGCTCCTCATGGGGCAGCACAGGATTAAATGATGATGATGATGATGACATTTATGCCTTTTGTCGGGCACGTCAGTTTGGTTTTACACAAGAGGTTCTTCTTACATTGTATGTATGGTTTATCCAGTCTTTTCTAGGATACGCTGTACCAATTTGGCAACCTGGTTTAACCAAAGTCCTACACCTAAAACTTGCAGGAATTCAAATACTATGTTTTAGAATCATCCTAGGAAATCAGTATGTAGGTTTGAAAACGCTTTAGCCACTTTTAGCCCACAGACATTGTATGACAGACGTGAGCAGCTTACATTTAGATTCGATAAAAGTTTCCTTACATCAAAGAAACACAGACATATACTTCCTTGAAGTGTGCACATTGTAGATAGATGGATAGATAGATAGATTTTTATTGACCACAAATGTACCCTGATTTGCATTACTATTACAATGATTATCTGTTGACCTTACATACATTGCTTATACAGTGCTTAGATGTATTCACTGCTGTGTAGTCCATATAATAATACATAGCCTTTGAGCACAAACCATGCCTAAGAACTGCAAACTTTATTACCCCCCCCCCAAAAAAAAAAAAAAAAAAAAACATGCCCAAACATGGATATGAGTACACACATGTTCATATAAGGTGAAAAACTGAGTGTACATTTTTAGCCATGAAATCCAACTTTTGGATATCAGTTGTTGCCATGAGTCAACCTCGCACAAGTGACGTATGTGTTGTGTACGGGGGTACGACCCTGCGACACATACCTCTGTCTGCACTGTACCACCTGCTCACAGACGTTCCCCCAGGAGAAAGCGTCCTCGTCTTCTCCTGGGCCATCTAACCGTTTCGACCGCCGAATTTTGACAGTTGATGCGCAATATTGTGAACGATATTCCATACACATCATTAACATACTTTCTTTTCCAATATACACACTGAACATCAAGACTGGAATTTAGAGAAATATATGTCAACCTGAGGGAAGAGTTGAATTCCAATACAGTCTGTTTTACCGACTCCCTTCCATGCCATATTTCATTCTTTCACACGAATGCATACTTACTAGTTGGTGTATTGGTCGTTAAGATGAGTTTCATTGCATGCACCCAAGGATCATCAACCATTTCTCTCTGCTCAACCCACATCTTTTTAAAGAATTTTCTTTGTGCATAACAAGCCCCCACAATGGAGGCATTCCAGGTTCTAAGTAACATAATTTATTACATGTTGACATGGGAAGACTCAGAGCTTGATGCCCCGATTGTACAGTTTCACAATCAGTTCCAAATTTCCTTATAACCAAGACTCACACCCATAAGGCCCACTGCTGACATTCACGCAGCTTCAAGAAGTCATCTCATAACATAAAATGGTGTGTCAATATTCTTCTTAGCATATGAAAACAAACTCTTAGTGTGTGGCACATTTTTGTCTGTGAATGGGCAACAATAGCTGATGAGATGGACCCGTCGCCAGTGAACATACTGCTTAGTTATACAAAATGATAACATCACGACACAGTCAATCCGACCACGCAAAAAGCCACACACTCTTTATCTCTGACAGTGAGAGAAAATTTTTTGCTTTATTCATGTTTATTTTCATGCCATGCACTTGACAAAACTGGTTGAGTAGAGACAGCTTACGCATCAGGCCATCTTTAGACGTGGACAGGACTGTATCGTTCATCAAGACCAATGCATACACCCACAGTAGAAAGCAGTCTGACACACTATTCACCTTCAATAGTTTGATAGATCATTTACAAGCGCACGAATAATATACAAGATGTAAGCGATTTTTGATGCACTACCGCCATGGCCGTAAGAACGGTTGTACCAACCACGCTGTATGTGGCGTGATACATGACCACCAAAACGACCAGCATCACTGCTCCACACCCAATCCGTTTTAGCACTCTCGTGGCCTCTAGGAGAATTCTTTAACCGGATGAACAGTATCAGTTTACAGCCCTGGACTCTAAATCCCAAAACAATTTATACAATGCAGCGTGAGTGTCCACTTGGACGGACAACCTGTCAGTTCTCTGAATTCTAGCTCTTTCAAGGCCCGTTGAAAATCACTACTTCTCTTCTCTAATCGACAGAAGCCTTTTTAGTAGTTTATATTGTATTCTTTTGTATGAGATCAAAGCCCATTCAAACTTTTTTTTTTAGTTTATTCTTGATGTGGTCAGATGATTTTACTCAGTTTAGATTACCCTGGTGGAGATGAGATAATGAAGGCTATATGTAACCCTTCCAATTTGCCCTAAACTACATAAGTCGTCAGAGGATAGCAAAAATAAAATACGAACTCCATCTTGGGATTATCAATGGGTTTATGGTAGCGTGTATCAATTGCTTTCGGTGATACTATTTCTACTACTCTGGCAGATCGTCAAAATTTCGCTATCTGGGTATAATTTTTTTAAGTTTTCATTTGTTTGTGAAAGTTTAACTCTATATCTATCTATCTATAGCCAGACGCCTTATTCCCGTGAGGGGTGATCACAAACAAATCGCCTCCATGTCTCCCTGTCCCCTGCCATTACGCTGCCCTCCCCCAAACCCACCCACACCCTCTCTCATATACCTCTCCATTCAATCCCTCTATTTTATCCTCGGTCTGCCCCTCCCTCTCCCTCCCTTGACTTCACTCAAATACACTCTTCTCGTTAGTCTCTCACTGTCCATCCTCTCCGCGTGGCCAAACCACCTCACTGTATTTCTCCTAACGTTTTCTATCACATCCACATCCATAGCACAGCGCTCCTTCATTTCCTCATTTGTCAGTCTGTCTCTCCAAGTAGTTCGACACGCTCCTGTCAGATAACTCATTTCCATTGCTCTCACTCTTGACTTGTGTCCACCCAACAAGGTTCAAGCTTCCCTTCCATACGTTAGAGTTGGTATCATAACACTATCATGCACAGACTTTCTTACTTCCATGCTCACTTCCCTGTTTTTCATCACTACATTCAATGAATGAGCCATCTTTCTTCCCTGTTGTACCCTTTCAAGCACTTCATTCTCTAAACTTCCGTCCTTACTCGTCACACAACCCGAGTACTTAAATGCCCTCACATTTTCCATTTCCTCACCATCCAGCCCATGTGTACATGCAGTTACGATTATTTCTCCCGAAGACCGCAGTTTTACTCTTCTGTCCATTCACTTTAGATTCCATTTTCCCACCGAACAAAATTTCTCATCTATTATCCTATCACTTACTCTCATAACATTCATGACATATTCCACCCATTTCTCCCCAGCCAACACACTCACACCACCATATCCGCTTGTCCTACCCTGCCAAAACAATTTGTAATAACAATTTCTCCCAGCAATCATTCTGGCTGATCCACCCCTACACCGGACTTCTTGCACACATCTCACACCCACCCACCTCCCACTCAGTGATTCAACCACTTCCCCCGCTCTACTCCTAAAGCTTCCCACATTCCACGACGCCACTCTAATCCCTCTGGGTGATTTAGTGTCTACAGGCTTGCTTTGAATTTCATTCTTTAACTTGGTCGTAATCAATAAAAACGATAAAGGGGAGTGACATGCCACAGGCCTCACTCACTGTACAGTCCCAGGTCCAGGCACTGGATCTAGGACCTCTATCCAACCAGTCTTGTCCAGTGGTTGTGGTAGTGACCTTGGGGCTCCGTGCCAGGACAGCTACAGGAGCACCCTCCAAGAGGGCCCTGGGACTGTAACTGCCCCGCCATTATACACCCATTAATAGGACAGCCTTCTGGTGCGCTACTCTCAGGTTCGGGCCCCTCTCTATTGGGCCGAAGCGGCATTCTGGGAACCGCAATACCCTGTACCCTCTACCACAGGTTCGAGCCCCATCCCGCTCCCGCCCCACGATCTATGCTGACGGAGCCCTCGTCACGCCTTCCCTCAAAAGGTCCGCCACTAGGTAGAGGAGGAAAGGTTTTCTGGCCAAATGCCTTTGCTGGCGTCAAACCCCGTGACGTAGTGGGGTACGTTGTGTGATATGCGAAGCGCATGTGGTGTAGTGTATGAGATAGTTAGAGGAAGTGTTTGGGAGAGAATGTTGGTCTACTCTCCATGTTAGTGTCACGCTGAAAAGGTCAGCAAAGGGAGGATGGTTAGGTAGCTAGTGAAACAGGAGCTCCAGCCCTCCATATCACCGGCATTCTCATTCCCCTCGGGAGTACTACTCTTATCAGTCGGTGTTACGGCCTCCTCCATATAGAAAAATTCACTCAGTCCACCATCCACATGCGCTGCGGCCCTAGCGCTTTCATATGAGTACATTTTCTTCGCAGCATTCAGCAGCTTCCCATTTACTCCATAATTATGTTCTTGATATTTTCCACATTCCTTGTCTACCCACTCTGTCATATGCTTTCTCCAGATCCATGAAGGCTGTATACAACTTTTTCCCTTCTCTAGAAACTTTTCCACTTAGGATGAATAACTGATCTACACAGTCACTACCCTTCTTAAAATCCCCCTGCTCTTCTTCAACTAATTTCTTTGTTATCCTATCATATACTGTACTTTTAATATCACACTTAGAAGACAAATGTCCCTCTGATTACCACACACTTCTTTTTCTCGTGTTTCATTGTACAAGGAAATAATTATACCTGACTTACAAGCCTCTGTAACTTTACCTTCTTCCAAGGCCAATCTGCACATCTTCCATATCCATTCTACTACTGTCGTTTCCCCGTGCTTTAGCATTTCACCACACACTCCATCAATTCCAAGGGTTTTTCCCATTTTGACTTTCTTCATTGCTTCCACCATATCCATCCTACTGATCTCTTCCTCCCTTCTCACCTCCCTCCTTCTCCTAGTCATTCCCCAGCCACTTATGCTCGCGTTACTTCCATCCTTAAAGTGTTCTCTCCAATTATTCGCTTTTTCTCCCTTTTCCATTAGCAATCTGTCATTTTTATCTTTCGCTCCCCTACTACCTTTTCTGTCACCCTGTCTTTCTGTCTCTACCTCCTCCAAGAACATTTTCGTATATTCCCTCCACTTTACACTCAGATTTTTTTCAAGCTCCCCATCCACTCTCTTCTTACTCCATTACTAATCTTTCCACCTCTTTCTTCTTCACTAATATATAACTCTACTCCGTCTCTCAACTTCCTCCATAACTGTGGACATAAAAACTGATCTTTGTCATTACGTTACATAAAGAGAGTGAGCAATGACCTTTGAAACACAGTGGCGCGATATTAAGCAAATTTCATAATTGTTCGACTAAACTATTAAGATTCATAACTGTTCAACTAAAACATTAAGAGTTTCATCACTGTTTGGCTAAGAATATACAGTTTTATCATTGTCTGGCTAAAAATATAAAGTTTCATCATTCTTCAGCAGAAAATATTTAACTTCACAATAGCTGAATGAAAAATATTATTTCATAATTGTTCAAATAAAATATGTAATTTCATAAAAGTACGTCTAAAAATATTAAGATTTTCACATTTGTCCGACGAAAAATACTAAGTTTTACATTTGTTGGACAAAAGATATGAAGTTTCACTGTTGTTCAAGAATAACAACAAAAAATTGTAATTAGTCGAATATTGTCATGATAATACAACTAAAAATAGCAATCTTTCAGAAATGTTCAATTCAAAATATTGTTTCGTAATTATCTGGTTAGTGTTATTAAGCTTCATAAATTATTCGACTACAATACGGATTGATACTAAGGTCTACTCTACATCTTTTATTTTTTCCCTACCGGGATGAAAACTATCGCCAGAAGACATATAATTCAGCTGATATACAAGTACCGATATACCTCAAAAATACAGAATGCAAAATCAGTTTTAGAATAAAATCTCAGGCTGTTAGCCATGCCAGTGTGACCTTTCAAAATTGAGACAAAAGAAATTAGAAAAGGAATTAGCTTCAGCCTGACAAAGAAGAATCACGGTCTCTTCAAATAATTTAGAAGAGAAAACTTTACCGACAGTCAAATTATCGGTCAAATCTTCCACAGAGAGAGAGAGAGAGAGAGAGAGAGAGAGAGAGAAAGAGAGAGAGAGAGAGAGAGAAGGGGGGGGGAGAGAGAGAATATTTGGTACTTCTTATTCCTTAGACGGCGAAAGGCCACTCCTAAGCCAGGAATTAGAAATATTGTCCAATGGTTCCAAACATAAGGTATAAGTGGAAATCAACTATAAACACCCCGAATTCCACTACAGTCTTGTTAAAGTTTTGATGTCCAATAAGGGGTAAGGTAAAATTTTAACTTTTTAATAACATACTTCGACTTAACCCATCATTCTGAAATTTTGCTTGTCCGTAGTTGAGGCCAAGACCATTGATTTCAGGCCCATTCAAGCGGAGTCGTGCCATTTCCAGTGAGTCGAGCAATATCACACACACAAGTAATTTAGGCCATATTACCTACCCCTCCCTTTTTTTTATTGACATGACTTAAATCTAGCATATTTAACCCCTTGAATCCAGGAGGCGGACGTTCACCTTACTCTTGCTGCTAGCAGACGATCTGATTAATCTTGCGAAAGATCTGTTTTGTGAATATGTTTATTAAGGATGCACGGTATGTATCCCCTCCAGCAATTAAAGTCTAGCCTAAGCTGAATAAAAAAGTCAGAAGGTGGCAGGAATAAAACGAAGACGATATTTGTAGGTTCAGTTGGTTAAACTTATTCCACCCGATTCGAGCTGGTTCCTTCAAAAGTAGTACCTCGTAAACAGCGTCGAATCCCATTTTCCCACTGTCGGGGGAAACGAATTTACCTCCTACTTCTGTTGACGGCAGAAGGTTAAGCATGAACCTTCCCCTTCACCGCTCAAAAACACAACCAGTTAAAGGACTGACTGTGGTTGTTGTTATGGCCTCAGGCTCATCCGAAGCATGAACACGGTGAATTGTAGACTTAAGTTGCCTTTCTCCTGCAGCCATCATCCTCTTTTCGGGGAATACGAAAGTACCTGGGGAACATTTGTATAATAAACATTTGAGTAGCCCATTTATACTGGTGCCACCACATGCTGTCATCGTTCTGCAGCACCTATCAGATTAACACAACACAGAAGCTAAACATAGGGAATTAATACAGTAAGCTGTACTCCTGATAATAGGACTTAAGTAAAAAGAATGCTATTGGACGGTCCATAGTTATTTACACTGCCTACCAAATGGTGTCAGAACCTACAGAGATTCGCTAAACTGACCACTGGCCTCTTCAGTAAGATAGCGCCGTTTTTACTGCACAGTCTGTATTAAGAGTCCTGTCGCCTCGGTTTTTCTCTCCATGAACATTTATTATCAGCGCGGTAAACTTCAGCAACGGACAATGCTGACACTGATTTATAACCAGATAAAGTAATAAGTGTCTTCCGTGGATTCACCACACTGATTTTCAAAGTTCAAGGAGAGAGAGACAGGAGAGGCGACAGAACTGATTATTCCGACTGACATTAATCATCCCAGACAATTACAACTGGCTTAGATGAAACATCTCGTTTGGCAGCGGTAATGTGTGTGTGTGTGTGTGTGTGTGTGTGTGTGTGTGTGTGTGTGTGTGTGTGTGTGTGTGTGTGTGTGCGTGCGTGTGCGTGTGTGTGCGTGTGTGTGTGTGTGTGTGTGTGTGTGTGTGTGCGTGCGTGCGTGTGCGTGTGTGTGCGTGTGCGTGTGCGTGTGCGTGTGCGTGTGCGTGTGCGTGTGCGTGTGCGTGTGCGTGTGCGTGTGCGTGTGCGTGTGCGTGTGCGTGTGCGTGTGCGTGTGCGTGTGCGTGTGCGTGTGTGTGTGTGTGTGTGTGTGTGTGTGTGTGTGTGGTGAAGGCTCGCTTATCCCCTTCAGTCTCATGACGTTCTTTATGATTTTTCACTATTTCTAGATAATTATATTCACCATATGAGACTTTTTCGAACTGGAGGGGTCAGATATAGCCATAACTAACTCCATCACAACTAAAGATCTTGAGTTAGATCAATACATTTAGTGGTGGCAAGAATAAAGTTAAGGAATATGCCATCAGAATAAAGGAGTTAAGCAGTTCTTTACTGTAGGGATATTCCTATGTTGATTTTGTTGTGTTGATTCCTGTAAAGCAGCTTAAGAGTATATATTCAACAAATTTTTGAAGTATGCTTATTCCTAATACTGTATACTGATTATAATTGTTAATGTTTTGCTCCTATTCATCTGCTGTTATTGCTCAGCCTTTTTTATGCTTGGATCTGTGTGTGTGTGTGTGTGTGTGTGTGTGTAGGCATAGGTGTATAACTCAAACAATTTATCCGATTTTAACCAGACTTCTTAGATGGGTTAAGGGCCAGCGACTGAGGAAACTGATTGATTTTTAGGATAATAGGTCAAAGGTAAAGGTCACAGGGATAGGTCAAAATTAATGTTGACTAGCAAAATCAACTCAAACGCTTTCATCTACCAACCTTGGAGTATGGGTTTCGGGTAAGGCTAGAATAAAGTGGTTCAATTTCTCAACGATTATTCAGAGGTCAGGGTCACAGGACATGGTCAAAGTTCGACCCGTTTACCTGTATGTGAACAAAATTATTAACATGACAGAGCATTACGGATACGTCTGAAAAAAACAAAAAATCGAGAAAGCTGATTATTTCAGGAGAGGTACATGGAAGCCTCGTAAGTCAAAATCAACAAACATTCTAAACATTCCACGTAAGCTAACCGTATGGGACGAAAAATTCAAGATGGCCATCATCAGCATGGGACGCGTATATAGCTAAGTTACTAAAATTCACACTTAGTCATGTAATACTACCTTTTATGGGTTTTATGGAGTGATAAATCCATTTCTGCTATTATTCCAAGAATTCTGTGCCACTGATATACACAGAGAACGTGCGCCAAACGCAAAATGTCGGAAATCTGTATGTATAATTTTGCTATGAATTTATAAACTAGAGTATACTTCATCAGATGTTTTATTTTACAGGTTGGATACAGATTCAAGTATAGAGGCAGGAGTACATAGATGGATAGAAGCCAGTGTGAATGGAACGAGATGGCAGCACAAGAACAGTGTGATATATGTGATTTTTTGTGATATGCCAATCATCTCTGACCGAAATACTGTCACAGAAATAGGCCTACCTAGCGTACTGAACATTAGTGCTGATCTAAGGGATGGACTTGATGAAAAGCTGTTATCTAAAGTGTTGCCAGTTCCGGCTCATAAATAGTGCAAAGAACATCATGCCATTAAACATAAAAAAGTGAAAAAGGGAGTCAGAAGAATCGGACAGACAAGTGCGTGGGAAAATCACCTGCCGTTCACAGACAGACTATCTGTACTGTGGGAAATATGTGAACTACAGTAAGATCGCCAAACAACCAAAGGACTAACCTGAGGCGACTCATTAAGCAGCAGGAACTGAAGTAGTATCATCTGTTGCAGCCAAGGCGATGGAGCGAGCTGATAGTTGGGGAGAGTCTGCAAATACACGCATTTAAAATGTTTGTGATCTTGTGGCAGCTGAGGCCAAGTACCACTATGATTGTCGAATCCGTTTTCATGATGGGCGAGGGCTTCAGAGGAAACTAACAGGGAGGCCTTCAGCGTCAGTCGACACCATTTTCAGGAATCCACAATTCCTTGTGCTAGCAGACACTTTCTCACGTTTCGGAATTACCTATCACACCATTCGCCATTTGCCTACACAGGTGAATATCAAAAGAGACTGGTCTGCACTGATAATTGAGTCGTGGCATCTATTTGTGCTAATGCAGACTGTGCAGACAAATCAGTGAGGAGGCAACTGCACGTATCACTGGCCTAAACCACACTGATGTTAAGCTCAGGAGGAGTGACAAGGTTATATCTATTGGTACTGCAACCTGTACTGCCACTGTCCGTGGCAAAGACTCTGAGGTCGACCCCACACTAATCTTCGTGCTGGTCACATGTGCGATAGATCCGATCAGACGTGAAGTATCACCTGAAACGAGTTTAACAAACAGCCACCGGCACTATTTGACAAGGGGACAATGTGCAAGAACAACAAAACTAGTCTTGCCAAGGTGCTGAAAGCTACAGTCCCAATATCCACTGAGGTTTTTAGTACCCATGCTATGCGATGGATGGAGGACATTTGCTGCAACATGTGACATGGCCTGTGGACTGCATGTATGGTGATGTGTGTGACAGGTATGTGAATCACGTTATCAATAACTGTGACAAAGAATGCACTGTCTGCTTTGATGACTACACAAATCTTACCCTGTCAACCAAGGTAGGCGAATAGAACCTCAGCACTGATGCAAATGTCTCTGCAGACATAGTGTTTGATTTTAACACATCAGTCACGGGCAACCAGCGCTGTTTTAACAAATCGTAACAACAAGTCACGGTTAATCAGTAGGCTGGAGGGCCGGCTTACATCTGAAGGCATTGCTTGCTGTCAAAGTCAGGCTGATGCTGACTACTTAATAAGTGACATAGTGTTGAAATTTGCTGGGAATATCGCATAACCTTGTGTACTTGTGGCAAAGGATACAGATCTGCTTGTCTTGTTGGTTGATAGAGCCACAACAGACAATATCTACATGAAGTATGCAAGAGACTTTGTTTACAGCATACACAGCATCCAGCAGTTAATGCATCCACACACCCGACAACAGATATTGATAGCACACACTATCACCGGATGTGACACAGTCTCTGCCTTATATTGCACTGGCAAAAAGGCCATGACAGTCTTGGAAAGCGAGGATTGGAGGACGTTGAATGTGTTTATGAAGAGCGATGCCAGCCATGAAGAAGTAGCCATAGTGGGGGAAATATTCTTGCTGAAGTTATATAATGCCAATCCGACATGTACAACACTTGATAAGCTGAGATTTGTGCAGTACATGCAGAGGATGTGCAAAGCATCCAGGAGCTTCCAACTTCAGAACCTACTTCTCACATCCTCAGCTGCAAAGTATCACCCATATTGAGCATTCTTGGCAGTTCAGGAGTGGTTGATCAGTGTTGAAAATCCAAATCCTACTGACTGGGGTTGGAAACTTCAAGGCGGAATGCTCAATCCCATTTTGACTGACAGACCAGTAGCAACAGAGCATGCTCTTCTCATTGTGTTATGTGATTGTAAACAAAATCTGTGGCAAGAAATGCAAATGTCGGAAAATAAGGACTCTATTGTACACCTACAGTATGTGTTCCCCATGTATTGGGCAGTCTTGTGCTAATTCATGCCCACCAGATGGAGAAGATACTGGGTCCCCATGCTATAATTGTGACCGTAAATAGTTATAATGCTAGAAAAATGTTTTATTTAGAAATACTTCAGCAACTGATGACAAAAGTTAGTGCTGGTTGTTGACTTTAAATGTGCTGAATTTACCATTTTGTGTAAAACAGTACACGACTTGATCATATCTTGAACATACGTCAATAAATCATTGAAATAATGGCAACATTGGTTTTCTTATTCCCAAAAGCCTTTAAGAAGAGGTATTACATGACCATCTGTGACTTCTGGTTCCAAAGCTATATAAGCATCCCATGCCGTTGGCGGCCATCTTGGATTTTCGTCCTACACGCCTAGCTCATGTGGAATGTTAAGAATGTTTGTGGATTTCTATTTAGCATGCTTCCAAGTAGCTTCCGTGAAAAAAATCAGCTTTCTCGAATTTTTTTCCAAGTTCCCTCCGATTATGAGGTAATGTTTCTGGCCTATAAAAAGTTTTGAGCTGATCCGGATGAAACTCAGCCGCTGTGGCTGAGAAGTTAGCATGGCTGACTGTGAAGATGGAAGACCTTTAGGGCCAAGGTTCGAATTCTGGTGTGGACAGCTGGTGTAACTCGACTCAGGTGTCCATACACCATTTGTGGGTTAGTAGGTAGAAATGAACACCTGGAGTAACACCTAGGGGAGGTAACTGTAGTAACCTGGATGATACAGTGGCCTTGTATCCCAGGATATTGGGTGAATATCCCGCTCAAAGGGATATCAGGCTCAAAGGCCTGTGTTATGGAGATCAGCACCGTGGCTAAGCGCCCCGTGACATGAGCCCCACTTTCACCTTTACCTTTTGTTAGACATGTTAAGGATCACCCAAGAGGTTGACTTATTGTTTTGTGGAATAATAGATCAGTGCTGAAGGTTGCGATGCATGGCGAAATAAAACTGTTGTATCCGATGTAAAGATCTGAAAGTTCATTTTAAAACAGGGATAAAGAGATTTGATTTTGAGAACTGTCAAAGGTCAAGGATACAGCGAAAGGTCAAAGGTCAAATCACCAGGGCAAAATCAACTCAAACAGCAATGATCTAATTTGAACCAGTCTTGGTAGCAGGGTTTAAGGCTGGGCAAAAATGAAGTAATTCGACTTTTAGAGTAATCTGATGAAAATAAAAGTCACAAGGCAAAGTCAAATATTTGGCCCTTGACCCAGTTGGCGGGAGCGAATGTTGCAGTCCCTGAGTGCATTCATTCATTCTAAACTCATCTTTTGTCCTCCGTTGTCCTCTGAGTTTCATCTTGCAGTCCAGCCCCTTGATCTTGCAATTCTTAACACCGACCGCTATCACTTCTTGTCCGGAACACATCCAAGTATCATTCTTTCAAGAGCAACATCGTCAGTCATGCCTCTATTACACTCACTCCAGTCTTTTCTGATGGCTGTGCCATCAAAATGTATTGACTTCCTCGTGGTCCATCATATAAACCGACACCGTACTCTGACAGTGTTGTACTCGACCAAAAGGCTTCCAGGCGTTTCTGTCACTAGTCTGTAACTACCCCTGCTTCCGAATTACACGTCACCCGCCATTATATACTAAAAACTTTTTACACTAACTTGGTCCAGATTTTTGTTCATTTGCAGCTTCTTCCATGTTGCTCAGTGGCAGAAAAAGAACGCTAATACTCAGCATCATTACCATTACACTTCTTGTGACTAGTACCGTATTTTAATGTTTATGTATTAAAATAACTTGGCTCTCAGGGTGGAGAGATGGAGAATTTAGGCCAAATTAGAGTAAATGCAGTATAACGCCACCTTGGTTTTCGATGTTTCTGTTGGTTTACGTTTTCATCATCGAATCACCTCATTATACTACAACATCAACCTCAGTCACACACTCGTCATTCCCTCTGTCTAACCTAACAGTTTAATGAATTTTTCCAACATTTCCTGTCGCTTAAGTATTTCTCACCGCATTCCCAACAAATTCGCTCATTCCTCCAACTGCTCATTCTTTTAAGTCGCTTCACAGGCATTTGCAGGTATCACAAACCAAGTTAACACAAATATCCTGTGGTAAAATAATCAGATGTGTGGACGATTGTCTGGTGTATTGGTGTTACCTCTGTCGTTTGTGTATTTTTATTTTCTTTATTCTAGACCCTGCCTCAACCCATCTTTTAGTGGGGAAAAGGAGTTAGGATGATGATAATGGTGACGATGGAAGAACCTTGAATAAATCCAGCATACAAATAAGGAAACAAAATCGTTCTTTAGATGTGAATTTTTTTTTTTTTTTTTTTCATTTATTCGTGTACAGTAAGTCACTTTCCAGGCTTGTGCAAGTGTCATCAATCAAGTTACACAGAAATAACCTGTACTGGGAGTAGAATAAGAGCTATATACGTATAGGGAAGAAGGCGACGAAACCGTTCTTTATGCGTTGAGTATTCAGCAGCGAGAGGCCATATTTCCCCAGAACTGGCCCAGGCTGCCGGAGTGTCACCAATTTTTTCGTGTGAGCGGGTGTGTGCGAGGGATATTGTGACGGATGGGGCGGGGAGGCGGAAGACATCCCTCAGAACCCATACATCAACCCCGCCGTCCTCCCCATCATACACAGTCGTCGCTTATATGAGTCCGTTGATATACGACCATGGCTTTCCCACTTCTGGCGCTAACGAAGATGTATCGCCACTTTTCTTTACTGCGAATCATACTTCTTTCCTATCTCCTCTTAATGGTACTTTTATTTACTGCAGCTCATAGCACTTTCTAGTAGTTCTGTCTATAGCCACTTTTCTTTGCAGTAGATCATACCTTCTCTCTTAGTTCGTTTTCTAGTTGTTCTGCTAAAATGCTTATTGACACTTTTCTTCGTTGTAAAACATAGCGTTTTCTAGTAGTTCTGTGTATTGTAACTTTTGTTCACTGCAAAGCTTAACAGTTTCTAGAGGATCTGTTCTAGGTTACTCTTCTTCACTGCAAGTCATAGCTATTCCGGCAGTTCTGTGTTAAAAACTTAATATCACTTTTCTTCGCTCCACATCAAAACCTTATCTTGTCACTGCGTATATAAAGCTTTGTGACACAAATCATAGTTTTCATATATATGCTCTATATACACTGACTTGGAGTGAAAGTGCCATCTGTCCATCTTAAATGTTGAATTGTAACAAGGCATTAACATTTGCACTTGATAATAGTCATGAAGATGTAAATGAAAAGGATTGAGAGCCTTATTTGTGCCTATTTCTGCCAACGAACTACTTGAACGAAGCTACACGAAGAAGAAAATTTAGGGAAGACTGGTGTAAAAGAACTATGGTTCTGTATGCTAAAAGCTTGGCAGTAGTTAGTTTAATCACTCCAATCTAGTGACGAAGTTTTCCCACCACCAGACGAGGATCTGAAATGGTGAAAAGGTAAATGAATACTATATCCAACCCCTAAGGATCGAAAACTTTCTTCTGGTCGTAAGTTGAATAAGGTCGTTTGGTCATTGTAAATTCCGAAAATACATCATCAAAATTGTTGTTGATGTTGTTGTTACCCCATGCTAATCTAGATGTGAACCCAGTGAACCGCAGGAAACTGGCCACTTCAACCGGCCACTCTCAGAAGTTATGTTGACGGGATGTTTGGGTTATACTGACACTTTTGTGATAGTGAGGTGTATGCGGCAAGTGTTTTGGTGTGAAGGCCTCATTACAGTGTGAGAATGCTGGACTGTTTATGAGGCGTATTTTGTGCCGGTACTGAAGCAGGGGTAGGTGCTGGAGAGGAAAACTTTCGCGTCGTGACACCGATATACCCAGACGACGGAGCTGCCCGAATACACGAATGTCCCTTGACAACCCCCCCCCTACCTCTCAGGTGGAGATTGGTCTTCAGCAATATGAGCAACAACACGCTCCCGAAGACTTCACTGAGTGAGTAGTAAAGTAACTTCACTTGCTACTGGCGTGCATTGCTGTGTGTACCTTATGTTGATATCACAGTTCCGTCGGTATTTCAGATTGAAGAATTTTATCCACTTCAGAAAAAGCCTTTTACTTGGAAGATGCAACAATTTGGACGACTTGGACCCCCATCACGCCGGGGAGAAGATGCTTCAATTCCCAAATAAACAACTTTTCCAATGTGGTTATAATTTTTTCAGTGAATCTATCAGTGCGTGTATGTATGTATATTACTTCCATTTTGTGTTTATATTTGTGTCTATGTACAGTAGGTGCTGGTATTATTTTTACCAATACAGTAAGACTCCAGATGTATAGGAGCGGCGCATGCTGAGTTCCTCCTTCTGGTTCTTTTTCTTGTTCAAGACAAAAGTTTTGAAATTACTGGCATCAGCCAATCGACAGCGCCCATCTTTTCAGGCTGTATTATCTCGCCTAGGCCTAATACCCACCACATTCCCAGACCAGCCTAACTTAACTAACGTAACCTAATAGAACTATGTTTAATCCTAACATAACTAACCTGACCTAACCTAACCTAATCTGAATTAACCTGGCCTAACTTAGGGCGAAGGGGTGGAAATCGTTGGGACATACTAAAAGCAAATGAAAATATTCCTGGAAGCAATTCGAGAAGAAATGAAAGAAATTTAAGACCAAAACCAGACGGAACAAATAAAACGAACATTTACCCACGGACTAAACCTGCATGCAAGAATTCACTAAAGGAGAATCAGAAAGAATTACCTCGAAGAACTGCCTCGTTCTCTTGGATATGATCGCATACCGTCAAGGAAAGTCGATCTTTCTATTTGTGTTTTCTTCACGTTTTTAAAACTCGGCTCCTATGACTCACTCTTAGCTGAGTGAGTGGTGTCAATAACAATCCTGCATTTGCAACATATCTAGTTGATCTACTTTACCTTTAGGACTTATTTCTCTCATAAGTGTGTATTATAACAAGTAATCGTATTGCAGCCTGATCAGGATCTAAAGAAGTATTGTACCTCTTACAAAGAAATATCTCATTTTCACATGGGTCTTTTCAGCTATCTCCACCGAGATCTCATTCTGGTTAACGCAAGATAATTTAATCCAGAGGTGTGTGTGTGTGTGTGTGTGTGTGTGGGTGGGTGTGGGTGTGTGTGTGTGTGTGTGTGATGACAGTGTGTGTGTGTGTGTGTGTGTGTGTGTGTGTGTGTGTGTGTGTGTGTGTGTGTGTGTGTGTGTGTGTGTGTGTGTGTGTGTGTGTGTGTGTGTGTGTGTGTGTGTGTGTGTGTGTGTGTGTGTGTGTGTGTGTGTGTGTGTGTGTGTGTGTGTGTGTGTGTGTGTGTGTGTGTGTGTGTGTGTGTGTGTGTGTGTGTGTGTGTGTGTGTGTGTGTGTGTGTGTGTGTGTGTGTGTGTGTGTGTGTGTGTGTGTGTGTGTGTGTGTGTGTGTGTGTGTGTGTGTGTGTGTGTGTGTGTGTGTGTGTGTGTGTGTGTGTGTGTGTGTGTGTGTGTGTGTGTGTGTGTGTGTGTGTGTGTGTGTGTGTGTGTGTGTGTGTGTGTGTGTGTGTGTGTGTGTGTGTGTGTGTGTGTGTGTGTGTGTGTGTGTGTGTGTGTGTGTGTGTGTGTGTGTGTGTGTGTGTGTGTGTGTGTGTGTGTGTGTGTGTGTGTGTGTGTGTGTGTGTGTGTGTGTGTGTGTGTGTGTGTGTGTGTGTGTGTGTGTGTGTGTGTGTGTGTGTGTGTGTGTGTGTGTGTGTGTGTGTGTGTGTGTGTGTGTGTGTGTGTGTGTGTGTGTGTGTGTGTGTGTGTGTGTGTGTGTGTGTGTGTGTGTGTGTGTGTGTGTGTGTGTGTGTGTGTGTGTGTGTGTGTGTGTGTGTGTGTGTGTGTGTGTGTGTGTGTGTGTGTGTGTGTGTGTGTGTGTGTGTGGGTGGGTGTGGGTGTGTGGGTGTTAAAGATGACAGTATCTTGAATGTCTTTTTTTTTTTCTAGTTAATAATAGGAACCATGGATATGAAAATCTCTGGTATCAGTCAGCTAATATTCGCCTAATAAAACGCTGGCCGTAAGCCTACGTCATGTTTTATTTCTCTTGCCAAAAATCAACTTCTTTTGTTTAGAATTTGCGTCTCAAATCTTTCTCAATTTACTATTTGATCACGTGCCTCTACATGTAATATATTTCTTTCTCTATCCATCGGTCCTTTCGTCGACCAAGTAATGCATTTCTTTATTTGCCCCTTTTATTCATGAATCGGAAAATCAAGTCTTTTCCTTTCTCTTAACTAACAACGAATGAATGTAGTTCGTTTTCTGCTGATTTTCTCTAAAGCTCAGAACTTGGACTAAGGATCATACAATTTTCTTTAAATTTTCTCGTTTGCCCGACACAAGTTTACTTCTGTGATGAATACTGCAAAGATTCTTTCATTCATGTTATTTTTTTTATATCACCTAATCCTAGAAGCATATCATTTTAGTATATTTGTTGCTTTTGTCTTGGCCTTCATGGAAGCATGATTTTGTTCCTTCTATACTAAACTTTTAGCTGTTGTTGATAATGTCTTTAGGCCATCACCAGGCGATTTTCTTCAGCTGTGACCAATCCTAGCAATCAAAGGCTCAAAATTACCTCGAGTAACTCCTTCTCTGCTGTTAGTGGACATAGAGCATATTAAGGAAAACGCTAGATGATTTTTTCAGCATAGAGGAAACTTTTCGACTTGGAGTTAGATAGTCTTCAGTGCCCTTTCACTACCATGGGTCTCTCCTTAGAAGAATAAAACTGACCGACTGCGACAATAATAAACTACCGAACAACGCCACCGCATTAAAGGGGTTTAGAAACAATGTTACTATGTAAATTAACACCTTGAGTTCGATGACGTACATTATACCTTATTCTTCAGCTTCCCTTTTTCTTGTTGCGATCCTCCTTATGCTGACTATAATCGACTGGTGATGCCCGGATGAAACTGGAACACTGGATTAGAGTGAGTGAAACCTACACTACATGTTCACTTTCCCGCTTTAAAATTGATACCGTTCATTTCTTTCACCGTGCAGTCGTTCTCTTTTCTTTTATCCATATTTTCCTCCTCTGCACGAAAAAGCAAGTCTTTCTCTGTCCCCGATGAAAATAAGAGCCAATACATAGTGCTCTCTCTCTCTCTCTCTCTCTCTCTCTCTCTCTCTCTCTCTCTCTCTCTCCGTACAATACATCCTTTCATCTTTTTTCTCCGGCTACAACAACGGCCATTAAGCCTTTGAACTCTCAATTCCCCGCTCCACCTTTAAAGACAGGTAGGTTGCTTCCCCCTCCTCGACGTGCTCTGGTTCCTCTTATGTTCAGTTTCTACGGAGACCATTTTTCTGTTTTTTTATTCTTTACTTCTGCTGTTTCCTGGCTTTTTTCATTCATTACAAGAAAGATGTCGAGTCGAAGGGGTTAATAATTAAAAAAATAAAATAAATAAAGTTAATCCTAAGCTCAATAAAAGCCTTCATAATCAGTAGGATTATAAGATAGAGATAGAGATGGAGATAGATAGGTAGGTAGGTAGGTAGGTAGAGAGAGAGAGAGAGAGAGAGAGAGAGAGAGAGAGAGAGACGTTATCGAAGTGAGGCCCTCCAATATAATGACAATTTTAACAAGTTCATGAGAGAGTGCTTGAACTGCAGAGGCTATATATTACTCCCATATACCCTGCCTTTATAAATAGCCTTCCCCAGGCCAAGTAAACTCGTCCGGTAGAGACAAGAATGAAACGAATACGACGGTTCTAAACTGAAGTGGCCAGAGGTAGGAAGACCGCTGAACACCACTAGAGGCACCCTGATTCCATTTATGTTCCTCTTAGTATCAGTTCAGGGTGGGGCTTCCTCCAGTCCCTTCGTCTGGAGACAGCAAGGGCCGTATTTACAATGGCGTTACCTCTCTAGTTTGTTTTTAGATACGGATGGTAAGGATTCCACTGCAGGTCATGGATTAGTAGTAGTATTAGTCATAGTAGTAGTAGTAGTAGTAGTAATAGTAATGGTGGTAGTAGTAGTAGTAGTAGTAGTCCCAGGTTCATCGGAGATGCGAACCCAGTGGCCTGCAGACTGATGTTGTCCTTCACCTACAGTCCACCATCCTCCATTTGGGGATTGTGGAGCCACCCAGTTATATCGGTGTCACCACGCGAAGGCGTGTCCCTCCAGGATGATTTATATAGTATGGAGGAGGCTAGTAAATTGTAATAAGCATAATTCTCTCTCTCTCTCTCTCTCTCTCACACACACACACACACACACACACACACACACACACACACACAAACGCGCGCGCGAGGTGTTAGGGAGACTTCGTAACCAATGAGAATGTGAGTTCAAGAGCCAAATATAAAGATCACGTAATCACAGTGAATGAGAAATCATCAGAAACGTCATCTACATCCTGTTGACCTCTTCAGTACGATAACATTATTATTATTATTATTATTATTATTATGATTGTTATTATTATTATTATTATTATAGTGGTAGGTGGGGACGCTCATCATCCATTCGCTCGATGTAGTGCTGCTCTCGGGTGTCTACCCTTTCCTCTCCATCCTTCTTTCCTTCCATTCTCTTCTGTCTTTCTTTCCTTCATTCTTTCCTTGTCCTTCTGCCTACGGGTGACTTTACACTTCCTCTTCTGTCTTGCTTTCCTTCATTCTTTCCTCTTCCTTCAGCCTGTTGGTGACTCAACACAGAGTGACAAGCCTAATGGTGTCCTGTGCACCAGGAAACCATTTACTACGCTGGGTGGTAACCATATAACCAAATTTTGGATCCTGGTGGTTTAGTGGGTAATTACTGCGCTCCAATCGGATTGAGCCGGTGAAGGTTTATATCCAAGGTGTGGTTGGGGTTGATTGCTCATGTAATGCCACTCAGGGATGAGTTAGGCTGGTCACTCTCATCTTAAATGTCGGGACCAATTGCCTAGCCCCGGGCTCCTACGCTCCTCATGGGGCAATGTAGGATTGGATGATGGATGGATGGATGGATGGATTATTATTATTATTATTATTATTATTGTTATTATTATTATTATTATTATTATTGTTATTATTATTATTATTATTATTATTATTATTATTATTATTAATGCGAACTCAAAACTGTTTCTGTACATTCAGCTTCAGAGAGTTCTCGAAATTAAGAGGTCAGGTATGCTTTTCACTAAACCCTAAATTTCTTGTGTGCTCTACTTACCTTAAATATAATAGTCTCTGGGTTGAATAATAATAATAATAATAATAATAATAATAATAATAATCTATCCCCATATCCATCATCCAATCCTACGTTGCCCCATGAGGAGCGTAGAAGCCCTGGGCTAGGCAGTTGGTCCTGACATTTAAGATAAGAGTGACCAGCCTCACTCATCCCTGAGTGGCATTACATGAGCAATAAACCCCAATCACCCCTTGGATATAAACCTTCATCGGTTCAATCCGATTGGAGCACAATGATTACCCACTAAACCACCAGGCGCCAAAATTTGGTTATATGGTTACCAACCAGCGTAGTAAATGGTTTCCTGGTGTACAGGAAAACATTTGGCTTGTCACTCAGTGTAGGGTCACCCATAGGCAGAAGGAAGACGAAAGAATGAAGGAATGGAAGAAAGAAGAGGGAGTGTAAAGTCACCCGTAGGCAGAAGGAAGAGAAAAGAATGAAGGAAAAAAAAGACAGAGGAAAATGGAAGGAAACAAGGATGGAGGAGAGGACAGGGCAGACACCCGAAAGCAGCACTACATTGAGTGAGTGGATGGTGGGCGCCCCACCTACAAAAAAAATAAAGAATAAAATAAATAATAATAATAATAAAAATAAGAATAAGAATAATGAGTCTTTATCAAAGACGTATCCCCACCATGTGGTGAAGAATATACAGTTATGCGCTAATAAATATGGTATGGCAATTTCATATACCGGTACTTTATAGTGGCATAAATTAGGACTCGTACACTACTGGGAGGATAATAATAATAACAGTCTCTTAGGAATCGGTCCGACATGTTTCATCTGCAGATTCCTTCTGCAGGTCCGACTGATGCCTCCAGTAGACACAACCAACTCATCAAGACAGAGTTTTCCTTATGTGGTCATGGCTCGTAAAGTACAGACAATATGGGAATTTTACCTATACGGGAATCAACTACGACACATATATTATCTTTCTGTGTGATATGAAGCCAGTCCACCTGGTAGTTTCCGAGATACAGGCCTAGACGGACAGACGGACAGACAGGGCGATTCCTATATCTCCACCATACTGAATAATCGTGAGGAAAAATAATAATAACAACAACAACTACTACAACAAAAACAATAACAATAATAATAATAATAATAATAATAATAATAATAACAATAATAACGAGAAGAAGAAGAAGAAAAAAAAAATAATAATAATAACAATAATAATAATGATTATGATGATAATAATAACAATAATAATAATAATAATAATAATAATAGTAATAATAATAATAATCCATCCATCCATCCGTCATCCAATCCTACATTGCCCAATGAAAAGCGTAGGAGTCCGGGGCTAGGCAGTTTGGTCGCGACATTTAAGATGAGAGTGACCAGCCTCACTCATCCCTGAGTGGCAATATATGAGCAAACAACCCCAATCGCCCCTTGGATATAAACCTTCACCATCTCAATATGACTGGAGCACAATAATTACCCTGTAAACCACCAGGCGCCAAAATTTGGTTACATGTTACCACCCAGCGTAGTAAATGGTTTCCTGGTGTACAGGAAACCATTTGGCTTGTCACTCAGTGCAGAGTCACCCACAGGCAGAAGGAAGAGGAAAGTGAAGGTAAGAAAGACAGAAGAGGGAGTGTAAAGTCACCCGTAGGCAGAAGGGCAAGGAAAGAATGAAGGAAAGAAAGACAGAAGAGGATGGAAGGAAAGAAGGATGGAGGAGAGGAAAGGGAGACACCCGACAGCAGCACTACATCGAGTGAGTGGATGGTGAGCGTCCGCACCTACAACAACCCCACCTAGCACAAATCATCATCATCATCATCATCATAATCATAATCATAATAATGATAATAATAATAATATAATAATAATAATAATGATAATAATAATAATAATAATAATAATAATAATAATAATAATAATAATAAAAGACACATGGCTTTATGAGGTTCAAGAATAAAGACTCTTAATACTCCTAAGGTTAAGGTGGATTATCTTACCTAAATAAAATCGTCTAGTCGTGGCAGAAATAAAAAATGATGTTACGTCCATAGGCTGAAAAGGTTATATCCAAAACACAACAAAGATTTCCCCCGATTCTCTCCACTCTGAGCTATTGTTATCTTTTATTTATTTATTTATCTATTTATTTATTTAACTTTTTTGCTACGAATGATCCAGCGGCAGTTATCAAAAATGTGCCCTGTGGCTGAAAGGGTAAATCCACAAGAGAACAAAAGCCTACTCTGACCTATTGTTTGTTACTGAGTTCCTGCCCAGTTTGGAAAATTTACGGTTTTCATCCCTATCTCTGCCTCTGCCCCTCCCTTTCCCTCCATCTCTCCGTCTCCCTCCATCCATCCCTGTGGCTCTCCCTCTCCCTCCCTCCCTCCCTCCCTCCCTCTCCCTATCCCTTTCTCTTTCCCTACTTCCAACCCTCCACCTCTCCCTCTCCCTCCATACATCCGCCTCTCCCTCTCCCTCCATCCATCTGCCTCCCCCCCTGCCTTCATCCCTTCCTCCTGCTCAACCTCTTCCTCCATCTTTTTGCCTCTTCCTCTCCCGCTGTCTCTCCCTCTACCTGTCCCTCTCCCTCTTTTTTTCTCTCCATCCCTCCCTCTACCTCTCCCTCTCTCCTTCTTCCTCCATGCTTCCCTCTGCCTCTTCTTCTCCCTCTCCCTCCATCCCTCCCTCTACCTCTCCCTCCAGCCTCCCACTACCAGTTTACATCTTCCTCTCCCTCTCCTTCCTTCCCTTCGTTTACCTCTCATTCTCCTCTCTGCTATCCTCATCTCTAATTTTTTCTGTTTTATATGAGATTAATCTGCCCATGTCCATTTGCAGCTGTAACCCCTTCAGTCAGGGCATGTCGTTATTATTATTATTATTATTATTATTATTATTACTATAATTATTATTATTATTATTATTATTATTATTATTATTATTACTATAATAATAATAATAATAATAATAATAATAATTATTATTATTAATATTATTATTATTATTATTATTATTATTATATATCAACAGAAGATTTGTACTTTTTCCAACTTAAGACGGAAGTTTATAATTAAAGAACTTTATATGTCCTTCATTTAACCCTTTCACAACAAGAATTTTTTCTTAAGTTGAATAAAATTCGTCTGTTAGTGGCCAAAAAAAAAAAAAAAAGCCACCTGTAGCGGTATCCTTAAAACTCATCTTCTTGACCGTCCATATAATACTTCACATGATTCTTTGCACACCTCTCTGCTTATCTTTCCAAAATTTAAGGTCTTTTATTTTGGTCAGGATCCAGGTTTCAGGTCTTCATGTCAATTTAGAACTGGCTCATTGATTATATACTACTCATTTCAAAGGTAAAGGTAAATTTTCTTCACGACATTGCTCAGTAATTAAATGCCCTTAGATTTCTACATTATGTATTTCTGCTCCATCATAACATTTTTCTCTCTCCTCCTCCTCCTCTGCTCGTGATAGTTAAAATTCAGCCAACTTGCTTTAACTGTTTGACGAAAACACCGTATAAAACATGACATTATCTATTTATTAAAGCAAAGTAATCTATGACTCAATTAAATTTTACCTAGCATAGCTTCTTAAGGTCATTTCTGTTTACTACCTTAAATTACTGTACCAGCAGGTTATTTTTGCTGACTTAAGCACTGGAATTAATAGCGTGTCTGTTGCTGGTGTTGGGCACGAATTCTGACAAAACATGGAATGAATAAATTATAACTTCGGCACACTTAGAATACTTACTTCACATCACACTGCAACCATTAATGAAAGATGATCTTTATCCTCGTGTCCTGTCCATTTCTCTGGCTATAACTGTCAGGGTTAGGACTTTCTTAGACTAATGCTGCATCAAGTCTCATGGACCAGTCGATATGTGGTCTGTGTAAATATTATTCTATTTTGCCATTTATTAGACTCCACCCATTACATAGGTGGAGACTACTGTTTTTGCGGTATTATTATTATTCCGGCTTCAGAGTCTTGCGACGATTCCAGGAGAACCAGAGGCTGCAGAAGGAAAATGAAGGGACCAGATTATGTCTTGGCATGGGTCATGGCTGATAGAGAAAAATTCCAAATCTTTTACATGCAGTGGCAGAAAGAGTCATATCAGTATTATAGTGTGTGAACGAGACAAGGCAGTCATGTCTACTAGAGATTTCAACGGGACCTGAGCACGTAATTTGAAAATGAAACTTGGCTGACTGATTGCTAAGAATTTATTTCGTTTTATTTAAAAATTCCAAATCTCCTCAATGAGGTCAAGATCATTGTATGAAGCAGTAGGTGAAGACTAGTGGCTGTCCACAGGACAGTTGCAGAATTCAAGTTTACCATTCACTTTCGTTATTTTTTCACCTTTTTATAGTTTACAAAACTGTGTGTGTGTGTGTGTGTGTGTGTGTGTGTGTGTGTGTAGATC
>NC_137048.1:24354374-24419374 GCF_032717465.1 Coenobita brevimanus
CTCTCTCTATATATATATATATATATATATATATATATATACGGTCAATTTTATTGATCTGTAATTGATCTGCAACCGATACTACCTGTGTTATGGTCGGACAACCAGCGATTAAATCAGCAACCTTACTGGTTTTGCGCAGTGAGAAGGGCGGCTAGACATCCTGCAGGACAAAAACAACACCTTTCAAAAGGCGGATGAGCGTCAGAGCCAATATCCATCTAGAGGGGTAGATGGAGCTCGTTTGCTTTGACTGGCAGCTCACCTAAGAGACGGATTTTTTTTTTTTTAAGCCAAACCTGCAGTTTTATGGCAGGGGTAGTGTCCCCGGTTTTTCTAATTTTAAAAAATTAATTTTCAAATATGGAAGAAAATTTGAGAGCCTCGGAGGGTCCAGTACCTGCCTAAGGCTCCAACTATATGGGCAGGTTTGCATAGCCGTGTGGAATGTGCGAGGCGTGAACGAGGGGAGTAAATGGGTGGAGAAAGTGAATGTGTCTGAGTGCTAGGTTCGCCGTGATGGCACTGTATGAAGCTAAGATGAAGGGGTGTGAAGTGGAAGAGTGGAAGTGTGCAGATATGTGTTAGGTCCCGTATGAATACACGTGGAAGATGCGAAAACGCACTGCGTCGGTGATGAGTGACGAGTGGCAGAGGGGAATGAAAGATTATAACTGTGACAGCTCGAGACGGATGTAGCTTAGGTCAAGTTCTAGCTCAGAAACGTGAAAGTGGCAGTGATTGTAGTGTATGTGCTTTGTGATGCTAGGGGTGAGTCAGAGATTGATAGGTTCTGCGATCAGTTGTATGAAGTGATTGAACGGATGCCCAGGAATTACAGTGTTTGAGGTGGGTGATCTGGATGAGAGAGTTGACACTGGTCCGGTAGAATACATGGGGATAATGATAATGGAAGGCAACAGAGGGGCATGTGTCAGGAATGGAGCTTGTTCATTTGTAACTCATATTTTATGCACAGAGATACAAATAAATATTTTTGGCACAAAATGGGACGGAGACAGTATTGAAAGAAGCTTGACTGACTGTGGTTGTGAAGAGCACGATACTTAGAAGCACCTTGGATACGAGGACGGTGAGAGGACGATGTGGAGTTCTAGCTGATCATATGGTTGTGGTATGCAAGGTTATGCTGAGAAGGGTAAGATAAATAAAGTGAGAGAGGAGTAGCTAGAGCAATAGAATGAAAGCGAAGATGAGTAACAAAGAAATGGCAGATGAATACAAGGCTAAAATATTGGAGTAGTTTGAAGCAATGAATTGGGGGAGGAATTGGATCTGGACAACGTGTGGAGTGCATCTAGGGAATGTTTATTTAGGAATGACAAAGCGGTGTGTGGTGTAACGAAGTTAGCAAGTAAGAGGGATGGTACAGAGTGGTGCTATAAGAAAAGGTTGAAAGAGCAGTGGAGGAAAAGAGGAAAAAGTGACCAGAGTAGATGCAGGAAAGGAACTCAAATAAAAGAAGAAGAGACTACACTGAGAGTAAGAAGCATGCAAAAAGAGACTAGCAAAGAGGAAAAAGAAGGAGGTAAATGAGAATATTGGAAGAAAAATGAATGGAATTATTCGGACAACAGGAAATAGTTCTGGAAAAAGGGACAAAAACGTGGAAGTGAAAGTGTAAAAAAGTGTGAAATTGTCAGGGATGAAAGTGGAAGCATACACTTCAGTGGAAGTGCGGTAAGGAGCATATGTATATACCGAGTATATAGATAAACAGATAGACAGATAGATAGATAGATATAGATAGATAGGTAGATAGATACATGTATATATATCAGAGAGAGAGAGAGAGAGAGAGAGAGAGAAAGAGAGAGAGAGAGAGAGACAGCCGTGGCTCATTGGGTTAGAGCGCTCCGCTCTGGCCGAAGGCTCAGAGGTCCGAGTCCACCCAAGAGTAATTGGTGGACATCAGGAAGGGCATCCGGTCATAAAGTGCTACACGCTCCAAACCTAAGTCCTCTACGTTACTGCGCATCTTTAGTGACTATCATCGTCTCTTATCGCAGTCATTCTACGCACTCCATACATATTCTTTAATAGTCCCATTTTTCAACTATAGTAGTTTAACTTAACTGAGTTCACACGTATCGCTCCTGCTTTCTTTTTGTATCAGAGGACCATTTCTTTTTGTCATTTTTTACATAACTAATAAATTTTAACTCTATAATTTGATGGCAGTTTCCATGAATGTCCGCCACTTCAACAAAAACGTGTCGCTACAATGTTACAGCCATGCAGAGGATCATTTACCCCTTCTTGGCAGTATCTACAGTTTAGAGATTTTATATAACACTGCAGATGAAACTTCCATGATTCTTAGGTACCTGAACTAGAATGAGAAGCTGTTATGTTCGTGTTACTAATGAGCTTCTTTATTATCTCTCCAGTGTATCTATTTTCTTTTTATCCCCCTTGATAATCCGGCACATTAATTACACGCATATAGTGAATGTGTGGACGATCTTGGCCACTGATGTCTTATGTGATTTAATTCACCACGTGAGGGAAAAAAATAACGGTAATGGTAGATACTGAGAGCATAGATAATAAATCCAAGGTGACTTCAGACAGGGCGAGGATGCACGAGTATTTAGGGATCACGCACACACACACACACACACACACACACACACACACACACACACACACACACACACACACACACACACACACACACACGAGAGGTGTACAACAGGTTCTGCAACTGAATCCCGAGGTAACAAACTCGGAAGTAAATGGGGTAAAAATTTACGCAGCATAATCACATTTCTATAGGACTAACACTATGCCATAAAAGTACCCGTTTTGTTGCTAATTCACCGTAAAGTATTAAATCACGCAATCGAAAGAAGTGACGCATTGCATAATCAGTACTCAAGTTGGTTGTAAATGAGTAAAAGAGATGACATTAGCAACTCCATCTGTCGGCCACGCAGAGACAACACATGCATCTGGAACTCATGTCAGATTCTCCCATAACAGTGGGAGCTTACGTCTGTATCACTAAAATCTGAGAATCTAAGTGTATAAACAAGCCTCTTACTTTTATGGTATATATGGAAGGTCTTTATTTGTTAGTGATTATCCTGTATTCCACATTACTTTATTCAATGATACAGAAAGGTCTGACATATTCTGTTACTCATGTGACTTTGAAAATTTCGTAAAAAATTCGAGGCTTCTTCGCTTTTCCCACTCTCACTTTAAATATTGTGGCCCTTATTCCAGTGTATCACGCGTGTGTACAGATTGCTAACTAAACCTTTGAAT
This sequence comes from Coenobita brevimanus, assembly GCF_032717465.1. Taxonomy (NCBI): domain Eukaryota; kingdom Metazoa; phylum Arthropoda; class Malacostraca; order Decapoda; family Coenobitidae; genus Coenobita; species Coenobita brevimanus. Next base: position 24,357,669 of record NC_137048.1, read on the forward strand.
CAAAGTTATCAAATGCTGAACCAAGTTATTTCTGCTCATACTCTTATACGACCCCTCTTCCCAAGGGACACTAGCCTCCCTTGTGGGCTTCGGAGTGTTCTTGGTCTATCCAATAAATTCTTGGTCTATCTCTCTCATTTGATGGTCTATCTATCTATCTATAGCCCGACGCCCTAATCCCGCAAAGGGTGGCCGCAGACAAAACGCCTCCAAGTCACTCTGTCACCCACCATTTGACTCCCCTCCCCCCAAATCACCCCACCCTCCCTCATATACCTCTCAACTCCATCCCTCCACCTCATCCTCGGTCTACCCCTCCCTCTCCCTCCCTCCACCTCACCTACATACACCCTCTTAGTCAGTCTTTCATTCTCCATTCTCTCCACATGTCCAAACCACCTCAGTGTATTTCTCCTAATCTTTTCAACCACATCCACATCTACCCCACAACGTTCCTTCACTTCTTCATTCGTCAACCTGTCCCTCCACGTCACTCCACATGCTCCTCTCAAGTAACTCATTTCCACTGCTCTCACTCTTGACTTGTTCCCCTCTTGCAAGGTCCACGCCTCGCTTCCATACGTCAGGGTAGGGATCACAATACCATCATGCAGTGACTTCTTAACTTCCATTTGATGGTGCTATACAATATTAGGGACGTAATATTAAGAGTCAGTGTGCGAAGTTGTGAACAAGCCCAAGTTTTGATAGTCTTTTCTAAAGTACAGTATGTGGTAATGGCTCAACATGTCTTACCTTCTCATAGTAAAACTGACCACACCGTAATGTTGGATGCAGGTTTTTACATCTAACAATTACGGTGTTACATAATTTACTAAAAACTTCGTGGCCTCATAATACTTCCTCGCACTCAATTATACATCCGTAACCATTCTTTTTCCAGGACTGAACTTCTGTTTTTTGGCTGATAGTTACTTTAGGGAAATAATTTGAAGGCAGAGCACGTATTGCTTCCCACAAGTTAATCTGCTGACCTCGCTTGAGCTTTTACAGATTAATCGCGGTGAATATACGGTAAACAGAGGTCAATTCACCTCGTGCACTTCACTCAGATGGTGATTTTTTATATATCATGTGTTGCCTCCTTAAAACAGTTATATTAAGCTTACGAGAGACAATCAGAACTTGGCCTGGAAGATACATCTTTCAAACGCCTCCGCTATGCAAGATATCTACCCCAAGCTGAATCAAATCGCATGCAGATATAGAAAATTTATTGTGAACCACGCCACTGGATTGAAGAGGATTACACTTCATTCAGATAATATATTTTAATTTCATCCTTGCTTCCTTCAGGCTGTTTATCTTGCCTTAGGAGAGACTGTCAAACTAGCAGGGATAAATACAGCCTTCATCATTCCCTTCAGCAGTAAAGATCTTTAATGAATACTCTGATATAACTCTGAGGTTGCACGATTTTTAACAACGTCCTTGGGGTGTCCTTCGTGTCATAAGCTCAGCGAATTTTCAGCTTTGCAAATGATTTCGGTTAATGTTGAATAATCATTTTTAAGTTAAAAATTTCTGGACAGCATAGAATTTTCTAACCATATTGAATAAAGCTCGGTCAATAAGTAAGAAATCTGTGCAAACATCAGGACCTCCTTAAGGCAAATAGATTCGTCAGCAGGCAGCAAGACCAAAATACAGTAAAAATCATCGTGCAGTAAGGAATAATACTCTCTCTCTCTCTCTCTCTCTCTCTCTCTCTCTCTCTCTCTCTCTCTCTCTATCTATCTATCTCTCTCTATCTATCTATCTATCTATCTCTCTCTCTCTCAAACTTCGGGAATAAACGCCTTCTGGAAATAGATACAGACATACACGCACGCGCAAGTTAAAACACACACACACACACACACACACACACACACACACACACACACACACACAGAAACGTTTCTTTACTGAGTCTGTATGTACTGTGCGAGTGTCTTTTATGTCGCCTCTGTGTTACTGGGAACTCTACTAGAACACACTTGATGCTCATAACAACACGCCGCGATGTGAACGTACCAGAGAGAAAGGGAGAGAGAGAGAGACAGCGAAGGCTGCTGTGCTGCCTAGGATACGACCGGAGGTCCTGGAATGTGTATCCTCAACACCAGTGATCGCCTTTATAAAGGATCGTATACAGTTCACAGAATGAACAGACCCTCATAACTGTTAACTGTTATGACAGATCATTTAGCTGTAATATTCAGATTGATTTCACTGTTCAGTAGTTGTATGACTATAATCAAGCATTCTATTTTACAACTTAAAGCTCAGATGAACTTATAAATACGGCCTCAGGGCAGAGGTGGATGGCACCCAGCACGGAGTGTAAGGTACCCTGCAATTACAGAACGACAGAGGGACATCTTACTTCACGGTTACTGCTGTGTGCACTAGCACGGGCATTCTTGCTGCGCCCTTTACAGTAATTTCCTGGAGAAGAAGTGTCAGAAGTTACATGCATGTGTGCCATGGCTACTTCATGAGTCTTCAAGTGAAATACAGTACTGTAGTGGGGTCAAACTATTAGAGTACACTATCGCCTTACCAGAGACACTAAAGTGGTACAGGTTCCACTAAATAAGAAGTAGTACTGTACTGTCTTTGGAATGTCCAAAAGGAATCATCATGGGTATTCCAAAATATGCTGTTACTGGAAGTGCTACCATCTCTCGTTATAATCAGTGTGCCTCGTCAGAAACCGATGATTGTCATTCATAGAGTCCAATAAGGTGTCGAGGCTTTTAATGGGGATTTTTACGGTGGTTATAGACGAAATCCAGCTTATGAAGATTTAACATTACAGTCTACTGTAGCAAAACTTTTCATTAGCTGGTAATCCCATTAATTTACTTCTATAATCCATGGCTGATTAGATGTTGTTTAATATATCTTACAAGTACTCTACTGATTAACTGTAATTTAAACCTTGGCGGAAGATTGCAGTATATTACTCTGGGAAATGACACGATTTCATTCGCAGAAACATTTCGAGGTCTGGGGAGGAATTCACAAAGAAACGATGACTTCCCTATCTTACCTTAGATTATGATTTGCAGGACCAACAAAAGCAGAGAAGCTTCTGTATTCCCTTTACCCTTGTCAACCATGCCCACTCCCCTTCAGAAAAAAAAAAAAAAAAAAACTTTTCCATAGGTAAAATGTGTTGTAGTGAGAGGAAAAAAAAATGAGATTCTGTTTTCTTTTTTAATTTACTGTTAAAAAAAAAAATCACAGTTACTGCAGGGAATTGATTGGTAGTATGTTAGTAAATACGCGCCCTGAGAGTTAAAACAACAGCAGAAGTATGCAGACTCGGTTTCATATTTGTGGACACCAGTTCTGACAGGGCTGGAGAATATTAAATGTGATGAAGATTGGCGTTGTAGGAGAGGTGGACAAGGTAACAGGTTTAAGAGGAATGCGTGTTGACTATGATGTGGTACGCAACACAATCCGATAAAGTATTTAGTTAATTTTTTACTTATGTATTTATTTATTAATCAATATCTTTTTATTTTCACATAATTCTATTCATTTTACGGGGTCTCTCTTTGACTGAAGGGATAAATGAAGGACTTACGTAACACATCCATTTTTAACGCTTTATCCTAGCCTGAATCTAAATGTCTGGTGGTAGCAAGAATAAAACAAAGTACGTCCTTGAACTGAAGAGACCAAAACTAGACGGAGTTAATAGAACTGTGGAGAGGCTACGAAGATGTATGGAAGAGTGAGATGAATAAGTGTATAAGACGAGAGGGAATGAGAGTGAAGTGAAGGAAAATGGTAAGGTCGGGGTGTCCTAGATGCTGTCATTGTCTAGTAGAGACAATTATGTTTTTGGTGGTTCTTTTGTCGATGTACATATTTCATAGTCTAGCATTAGACAAATTTCATATTCTGCCATGAGTAAAAAGTTCGCCCACATTTCTCCGCCAGCACTATGCCCTGCCTTCCAAGTTAGAGAGTATCCGTCTTATGATAGTCCTTTGTTGTGTGCATCATACTGCTATCACATCAACACCTTGGAGTCATATCAAATCTTTCCATTACTACAGACGGAGAAGTGTGGATGAACTTTTGCTCTTGGCTGTACAGGGGGTTACGATGGTAAAGTAGCATGATCGTCGCGAATCCTGGGTCTACCTTCTGTCAAGCCTTCGCAATCCAAGACGTGAAGGACGTTTAAAGTTCGTATTAGCAGTATGTCACTTCTTATGCTTGTACCTGTTTGCACCCTGACAAATCATACCGATGGCAGCGCACACACACACACACACACACACACACACACACACACACACACACACACACACACACACACACACACACACACACACACACACACACACACACACACACACACACACACACACACACACACACACACACACACACACACACACACACACACACACACACACACACACACACACACACACACACACACACACACACACACACACACACACACACACACACACACACACACACACACACACACACACACACACACACACACACACACACACACACACACACACACACACACACACACACACACACACACACACACACACACACACACACACACACACACACACACACACACACACACACACACACACACACACACACACACACACACACACACACACACACACACACACACACACACACACACACACACACACACACACACACACACACACACACACACACACACACACACACACACACACACACACACACACACACACACACACACACACACACACACACACACACACACACACACACACACACACACACACACACACACACACACACACACACACACACACACACACACACACACACACACACACACACACACACACACACACACACACACACACACACACACACACACACACACACACACACACACACACACACACACACACACACACACACACACACACACACACACACACACACACACACACACACACACACACACACACACACACACACACACACACACACACACACACACACACACACACACACACACACACACACACACACACACACACACACACACACACACACACACACACACACACACACACACACACACACACACACACACACACACACACACACACACACACACACACACACACACACACACACACACACACACACACACACACACACACACACACAGAGCTTTCACATGCATCACTCACTACAAACACCCTTTCCCCATTCATGCATCACCAGCATGGGGACGAGTAGATTCTGTCTGATACTATCGCTTCAAGGAGAAAGTCTGGTTTTATTGGTATAGTACTGTAGACCTTATCTGAACTGTTACGGAGATAAATACAAGTACTGAACGTCAAAATAGCATAGCATAACAAACACAGTTACAGGAAGTATGGCATAACAAGTACAATAATATTAATAACTGTCAAAAGAGTTTAGCATAACGAACACAAATACTGATGTCAATTCAGCATAACAAGCACCATACAAGTTGTCAAAAGAGTCTACTATAGTGATCTCAATTACAGGATGTCATAAAGTATAGCAAATCAAGTACAATTTCATGATGACAGATCATACCATAACAAGTATAATTACAAGAAGTGTAGCATAACACGTACATCTGCAGGACACCAAAAGAGTATAGCCTAAGAAGAACACGTACAGGACGTCAAAAGTGTATGGCATAACAAGTACAGTTACAGGACATCTAAGGAGTACAGCATAATCAGTATAATTATAGAAAGTATGGCATAACGAATATTATTACTGAATGTCAAAAGAGTAGGCATAACTAATATAAATACTTGACGTCTGTATACCATAACGAGTACAAGGACGTCAAAAAGGACAGAGTACTCAATTGTTCATTAGGTCACGGCAAGCCAGGTATTGTAGTGTTCAGGCCACTGAAGAAAAAATATGACTTATTTGAACAACGTCCTCTTTACTTGGGCCCGTTCGCACCTAATCGGAATGGGGACCTGGACTACAAATTCGACGGTTGTGTGCGGTAGTATAGGGGAATGTTTCGGTGCTTTTTTTTATCTTATTTATTTACTTATTCATTTTTATTTATCTGTTTTTCACAAGACACAAACGTGCCGTGAGGTAGAAAGACCACTTTAGTCTTCGAGCTCTCTTCTATCATGGGTTGTTTTCTAAGGGTTTTTGGATATTTCGTAACAGATCTTTCTTAGCGATTTACTCTCCAAATTACACCTCAGTCTCCTACTATATGTTATAGATGCAAGCTACAGTACGTCAATATTGGACGATATACTCATACATACCATGCAAGAGAGTGTTAAGGTAGAACATGCAAAATAAATAACTTAAGAAGAGCAACTACAAAGTGTCCTATGCAACTCGGAATAATACTCAGAATGTATTTGTACTTCACCTCGCTCACTCTCAATGCACCTGGAAGAAATCTAGCAAAATGGAGAGCTCAACCTGCTAGAGACGAAGAAATTTCTTCCCAGTCTATCAGTAAATCTCAGATATTAAAAATTATATGTTTTGTAATAGTTCTGATAATGAAAACACAAAATACTTTTTTTCTTTTTAAGTTTGATCTATGAAACCCATACCCCTGTCGTATAAGCGCAAGAAAATAATAGTGTCCTGAGGAAATATGTTACTTTTAATGCACGCAGCATGAAAACTCTGGGAGCCTCCATTACTTGTCGCATCACAACAAGTATGAATAAAAAGAAAACCGAATGAAAGATCCGTTAATTTTGTGAAGTCTGAACACACTGCGTTTAACAGATTGCATCCATAGGCAGTGAGAAAGACATAAAGACAGTTTCAGAACTGTTTGTTTTGTATAGCCACGAGCAAAAGTTTCTTTACTCCCTTGGCGAGAGGGAAGTCGAAGACAAGGCTGGAGAAAGGCCAGGAGAACGGACACTGGCCGGTACAGTAGTCGAAGAGTACATGAAGAGGTTTACACACCTGAACCTGAACACATCTCACACCAGTATGAAAGGTTAAGAAGATCTTCATAGTGTACGTATGTGTTATCCCCATTATTTGGTGGCAAAGCCATATGATTTAATCGAATGAACAAAATGGGGATATGAAAGAAACGTACTGAATGATAGGAAAGCAGAAGATTAATAGGATACTCATAATATTTTATATCGATTAGGGATATGGGTTTTGTAGTAGGTGGATGCACTCACGACACAGTCACTTCATATAGTATTACTTTCTGTTGACTTAACACTGAGTAACAAATCGCAAGCTATCCTACAACCCACAGATCCATTTACTATGCTCGGTGGTACTATGTACCAAAAACACCCTCGTTCGTCTCGTGCACTGACATCAACCTGATGCGGCCAATAGGGTTGAATCCAGTGTGGTTAGGGTTTTCTGCTCACATAATGCCACTCAGGAGAGAGGCGGGTCAGTCCTCTTAAACATCGAGACAGACAAACAGACTCTACACTACTGATGAGGGAATAAATGTGTGGGTGATGGATGGATTTTTTTACTTTTTTATCGTTTACATCAATATTTTACACAATGTTTTCCCGTCGGTTAAGTAGGTTATGTCAGGCGTTAATCGCACTGGATGTAAGCGGTAGCTATTGCAAAATATATAAGCTATGAAAGTGTAATTTATCACATCCCCGCTAGCAGAGCGAGAAGGGGAATTGTGTGTGTTTGTGGGGGGGGGGGGAGAGTTCTGTCTGTTTTTCTGTCCTTGTGTTAACAAAATAAGTGATATTTATTTATCCAACTTTTAACAGTACCTGATGAAGGGGTTGAAGGACAGCCCATGAATAAAGTTGTTCTTTAGAACAATAAGTCAAAAGTCAAGGTCACACGGGTAGGCCAAACTTTTGACTGAGCAAGATCAGCATGAAAAGTTTTTATGCAGTTTTGAGCAATCATGGGGGAATGGTTAATTATAAAGCAAAAAATGAGGCTTTTCCATTTGGATAACAATCAGCCAAAAGGTAAAGCCACACTCATGTGTGTGTGTGTGTGTGTGTGTGTGTGTGTGTGTGTGTGTGTGTGTGTGTGTGTGTGTGTGTGTGTGTGTGTGTGTGTGTGTGTGTGTGTGTGTGTTAAACAAATCAAAAACTTTCAATACAATTTTATCCAGTCTTGATGGAAGCATTGAGGATCAGCCAAAGAGCAGGCCTAATGCTTTATTAGAACAATACGTCAAAGGTCAAGATCACAGAGCAAGGTCAATTTAAAAGGCGTTTATCAATTTTTTTACAAACTTTGAACAGGGACTGAGGTTACGGGAAGAACAGGAAGGCTCTATTTTTTAGAACAATGAATCCCAGGCCAAGACCACAGGGAAAGGTCAAAGGCCAAGGTTGTAAGGCAGTGACATCTTACACAGTTCTGATCTTATCTGAGCTAAACTTGAAGGAAGGGTTATTTATCAGGCAAGAACAATGGGATTCACTTTTGAGAACGATCAGGCAAAGGCGAAGATCACAGGACAATGTCAAAGTTTGGTGGATAAAGAGGGGAGTAAAGGCAGAAACAAAAGAAAGGAACAAAGACATGAAGAGGACAGAGAGAGAAACAGAGACTGGAACAGAAACAGAAAGATACTTAGAAAAACAAAACAAAAAGACAGACACACACATGCAGACAGAAACCCAAGCAGAAATGCAGACAGAAACCCAGGCACACATACCGTCACACAGATACACATACAGACTATACACTGACGGGCAGATACACAGACTGACAGAAACACAGACGGACTTAAGCATGAAAAGGGAGATAGATACAGAGAAACAGCAAGTCAAAAACGTATGTAGATAGTTAAACGGAAAAACAGACGAAAAGAGAAGCAGAAAGAATGGCTGACAAAAAGATAGACCAACAAAGGCAAAAAGAAAGAACAGACAGATGGAATGACAGTCAGACAGAATGATTAATCGGGAGAAATATAAAGGCAAAGGGTCAAACAGAGAGACAGACAGACAATCAGAAGGACAGACGGACAGATAGACAGAAAGACAAAAATTAAGACAGACAAACATATTAAGATTAAGAAAGACAGATAGACAAATTTTTACCGAATGACAAAGATGACAGTCAGACAAACATAAACAAAGGTAAAGTGAAAGACAAAATGACAGAAAGAAAGAACGAAAGAAATGAACGAAGAATGTAAGGATGAGAGAAATAATAATAATAATTGATGGATGTGCTTCAAATTCCCATTCTCATAGTCTGTTCCTAATGGCGTGGGATGTTTGGGTTCAGGTGTGTGAACCTTTGCTTCATGAACCATTCTCAGATTACTGACTCGCCCCGTGTTTATTCGCCTGGCCTTTCTCCAGCCTGTTTTCAACTTCACTATCTTCACAAGGGCAAAGAAACTTTTACTACTGACTGAATATTATGGACGGAGAGTACTAATTAACTCCTGCATTAGAGAACTGGACAGAAAAATGGTCAGACTGTGTGACAAGAGCGTGCAGCATGTCCTCCGTAATGGGAGATGAAATATGTATGAAGTAAACGGTTCAAAAGAACAGTGATCAGAGATGTAGCGATATAAAAAAAGAAGCGCTATATTACGTCAAAGAAAGGGGAGTGAAGGAAGTCGGTGGGGGAGTTAATGACACAAAAGGCTTTTTACCACCCAGTTTAGAAATGTTGAATGGCGCTGGAGTAGGGCGCGCTCACGCGATACAAACGCTCCCGGAGTGTCTCCCTATCTCAGGAAAGGATGATGAAGGATTGCCGGAAAAGGACAAAGACTGCAGTGCGTCAGGCTCATCGAGTTCATGTCCAGATGTCTTCTAAGGCCACAACAAAAACTACAGCAAGAAATGTTGCATGTGGTGAGTACTCCAAACGGGACATTAACTGATTACCTGCAAGCATAACACTAACATCGACAGTCCTTGTCGAGAAAATTAGTAAAAGTCTTAAAAGTCTGTGAAGAGTAATGGCCTGGGGCGGGTTATTAGAGTAAGGAGGGGGGACCAAGTGGCACTACAAAGGTCTTCTGTTACCCTTCATTACAGTAGCCCGGCCGAATTCGAGTCGAATTTCCTGGATCTGTCCCGTCCTGGCCTCTCTGACTCACTCCCTTCACTCTTCTTTTCAGCTTTTGTTCTTTCTCGCTCCTTCTAATCGAAACCTCATCTCTCTTAGTCACCCCCCAAAACAATCCTTTATTTCCATCTTTTCAATTATGTTTACACTTCCAACCTCTAACCAATACCCTCTGAATCAAATCTCCCCACTCCCTCCTTTTTTATCCCCTACTCCCACGCCAGTCCCTACGCTCTGTCTCATTTCGTTCATCCTTCTGCTTCTATTCCCACGAGTCTCCCTCCTGCCCAGCCCAGCCCTCAATCGCACTACATTCAACGTCCATCCCTCAAACGCACTACATTCAACGTCCCTATTTCAACCTCTTCCGCTAACTCTTCCTCCTCCTTCACCCCGCCTCCTCCGACATCCCCGACCGCCATCTTGCTCGTTGTCTATCTCAGCACATTTTCTTCTTGACTTCCCTTGATTCTGAAAGAGTCATTTAGATCATCAGTATAAATGAACGTGGTTATCTGAGCAGACATCACTATTCTCTCATAACCATAAATACGGTTATAAGTTGGACATGTATGGTTTAGGCCACATGTCAAGAAGAAACAACGTAAAATACAACTCGGAAACAATAAACTATGTCCACACTACAACTCGCAAACCATACACTATGCCCACTCTACAATACAACTCGCAAAACATATACTACAATACACTATGCCCACACTACAATACAACTTGCAAACAATACACTAAGCCCACACGACAATGCACCCCTCCCACCCACACATAACAACTTAGTCCTCTCATACATCGCTCCATCACAACAAAGATAATTCCTCATTATAACCTCAACTGGAAATCAGTGGGAGCGATTGGTTGACGTGCCCAGTTTCTTACAGTCCACTGCGTTCACGTCCAGATGATTCTACAATAACAACACAATATCAACAATCTCTTTACTGCAGTGACGTCTTTTCAACTTAAAACCTCCACCAGACAGTTCAGTAAAGTGTAGAGTGTATACCTAGTTGAGAAAGGATCAATGATGACTTTAACTGAATCCTCTAGTTAAAAAATTCTCTCCTAAGCTAAATAAAGACGTCTGGAGGTTGCTAGAATAAACTGAGCAGTAATACATGATAGTGAGGTGATTATAAAAAAAGCTATCTATCTATCTATCTATAGCCCGACGCCCTAATCCCGCAAAGGGTGGCCGCAGACAAAACGCCTCCAAGTCACTCTGTCACCCACCATTTGACTCCCCTCCCCCCAACTCACCCCCCCTCCCTCATATACCTCTCAACTCCATCCCTCCACCTCATCCTCGGTCTACCCCTCCCTCTCCCTCCCTCCACCTCACCTACATACACCCTTTTAGTCAGTCTTTCATTCTCCATTCTCTCCACATGTCCAAACCACCTCAGTGTATTTCTCCTAATCTTTTCAACCACATCCACATCTACCCCACAACGTTCCTTCACTTCTTCATTCGTCAACCTGTCCCTCCACGTCACTCCACATGCTCCTCTCAAGTAACTCATTTCCACTGCTCTCACTCTTGACTTGTTCCCCTCTTGCAATGTCCACGCCTAGCTTCCATACGTCAGGGTAGGGATCACAATACCATCATGCAGTGACTTCTTAACTTCCATACTCACCTCCCTACTTCTCATCACTGCTTTCAGTGTACCAACAACCTTTCTTCCCTGCTGTACCCTTTCACGTACTTCATCCCCCAAAGTTCCATCCTTACTCATCACACTACCCAAGTACTTGAATGCACTCACATTCTCCATATCCTCACCATCCAACCTCACTGCACACTCTGTGACTTCATTCCTCTCAAACATCATAACTTTACTTTTGTTTACATTAACTTTCAGCTTCCTCCTCCTACACACTGTCCCAAATTCATTCACCAAACCTTGCAACTCCCATTCATCTTCACTCAACAATACTGTATCATCAGCAATCAGGAACACCGGAAGCTTCCAAATCTCACCCTCATTCATTAGGGCCACCCCCACATCCACTGCCCTACCTTGCACCTCCTTTACAACCCCATCCATATATATATTAAACAGCCATGGAGACATCACACACCCCTGTTTCAGTCCCACATTGAGACCAAAGAACTCACTCAGCTCACCATCCACTCGCACCGTAGCCCTAGCTCCCTCGTACATACTCTTCACAGCACTCAACAATTTCCCCTCCACTCCATATATTCTTAATACCTTCCACATACCTTGCCTATCTATTCTGTCATAAGCTTTCTCCAAGTCCATGAAGGCAGCATACACTTTCCTTCCCTTCTCTAGATACTTCTCCACTAAACATCTTAGAACAAATATCTGATCTACACACCCTTTTCCCTTCCTAAATCCCCCTTGTTCTTCTCCAACTAGCTCCTCTGTCATATGCCTAACCCTATCAATGAGTATTCTACCATATATTTTACCAGTCACACTAAGAAGGCAAATACCCCTATGGTTACCGCATACTTCTCTCTCCCCTTTTCCTTTGTACAGAGGAACAATTATACCTGATTTCCAGTCCTCTGGAACCCTTCCCTCTTCCCAAGCCAATCTACACAACTTCCATATCCACTCCACAACAATCTCACCCCCATACTTAAGCATTTCACCACACACTCCATCAATTCCTGGGGCCTTTCCCAGCTTAATCTTCTTCATCGCTTCCACTACTTCCGACCTACTGATCTCTTCCTCCCTCCTCTCATCTCTTCTTCTCCCAGCCATTCCCTAACCACTTATACTCACACTGCTTTCACTCTCTACATTCAACAAATCCTCAAAGTGCTCCTTCCATCTCCTCAATTTCTCTCTCTTCCCCACCAACAATCTATTATTCCTGTCTTTCACTCCCCTACTATTTCCCCTTTCACACTGCCTTACTTTCTTTACCTCCTTCCAAAACAATTTCTTACTCTCCCTCCATTTCACTCTCAGATTCCTCCCAAACTCTTCATCCACTTTCTTCTTACTCTCCTTCACCAGTCTCTTAACCTCCCTTCTCCTGCTCACATATACCTCTCTCTTCTCTCTCTCATCTTCTCCCCTACCTCTACTCGTCAACCATTCACCATATGCCTTCTTCTTTTGTTCCACAGCTCGTTTCACCTCATCATTCCACCATGCTGTCCCTTGCACACCCTTGCATATCCTCCTCACTCCACAAACCGCCTCACACGCTGCGCTTATCTCTTCCGTGAATATCTTACATACGTCTTCCACCCCTTCCATCTGCTCTAGCTCATACCTTCCCAATCTTTCTTCCACTATGCTCTTATACTCTGTCATTTTCTCACTATCTTGCAATTTCTCCACTCTTCTCACAGGAGCTGCTTCCTCCTGTCTTCCCCTTCGTCTCCTCAACCACTTTCTTTGCAGCTCTACCTTGGCCATCACTAAGTGATGGTCCGAGACTCCATTCCCCCACCCTCTCCACACCCTTGCATCCAACACTTGTCTTCTCATTCGCTCATCCACACACACACGTAGTCTATCATTGCCTTTCGTTCAACAAGTTCACCATCCATCCTCCTCATTACTCTCCATGTATACCGGTGGATCATCTTATGACGAAAGTAGGTGTTGGCTATTGCCAACCCCTTACCAGCACAGATGTCCACCAAAGCACTACCATTCCCATCTACTTCAGCTGGCACACCCCACTGACCAACCACTCCATCCACACGTACATTCCCAACTTTGCCATTCATGTCTCCAATCAACAGCACTCTCTCGCTCCTCTCAAACTTGTCCATACATGCTTCTACTCTCGCCCAAAACTCATCTTTCACTCTTGCCACTCGATCCTCTGTTGGAGCATACACACATACAATCGCCCATGCTTGTATACCTACTTTCATCCTCACCCATACAATCCTTGCAACCACTGTTCCATACTCTCTTATATTCTCCTTCCACTTCTTGCTTATCATCAGACATACTCCCTCTCTTGCCCTCTCATTCTCACTGACTCCCGCACATATACCCACACCGTATTCCCATTCTCTCATCCTTTCACCTTTCCATTTAGTTTCAGTCAATCCACATATATCCACTTTTGCATCCTCAAGCACCTGGACAATCTCTCTCTCTTTCACTTCATCATTCACTCCTCTCACATTCCAATAGTATAAAATTTTGGAAGTACAGCAGATGTAAGCAAAGCAATTCATAAACAAAAAGAGAAACACACACACGAAGAGAGAGAGAGAGAGAGAGAGAGAGAGAGAGAGAGAGAGAGAGAGAGAGAGTGTACAGGCTCGTGTCGTCCCATCACCTAGCAGCGTCAAGTCACCGGAACTAATGTTTAGTTAGTCCTCAACCTCACACTCGAAAGGGGAAAAAAAAAGGGGGGGGAAGGGGGGGAAAGAAGGGTAGTAGTTTGTTCCATTATACCCGAAGAGTTCATTATTTTTTTTTACTTTTTCATTTTTTTATTTGTCGTTATATTTTCTACAGTTGGGGATAAAAGTTCGCATAATAATTGACCTCTCCTTTTCAGGTTCCACTGCTGCCTAATATTCTTGAACAGAGAGAGAGAGAGAGAGAGAGAGAGAGAGAGAGACTGCTCAGTGTCTCTACCAATAGATGATGCTCTTTATGATTCGTCATGGAGGAAAGTGACTGACATTACCTGAGAGTAAAGTACGCCTAATGGAATAGCTGGCGAATTTTATCCCTGCCTATACTTCCATGATTATTTGTCTTACCTATTGCCTCATTATCCATTAAACCTTGGGGGATGACAAATAATACTTAACTGAAGCTGACATATTTGTACTTGACACAAAATTCTGAATCTCTGTGGGTTAAATCTGATAGTCCTATAGGTTATATGGTTTCACTCATGTAAACTCCCTACTTCATTCATGCCAGGGATACATTTACAAAAATGTATATTATCTGATAAATGGTATATCAGGGTAGAAAAACAGTAAAATGGCATTATTTTAACGGCTTGGCGTTTCCCTGATACTATACATTTCATTATTTGTATTTTATTTCCACTTGGATAAAGGACCTTCATTCTCCAGTCTATTGTCTATTAATTCTTCAAAAGCTGACTACCACTAAAAAGATTTTCTATGCGATAGATATTCATACAACACAATAACTAAGTACTCACATATTTGCCCTCCAAGGCATAATACTTCACACACACACACACACACACACACACACACACACACACACACACACACACACACACACACACACACACACACACACACACACACACACACATTAAAATTTACCGCTTCAGTCGATTTACTCCTTATCAAACCACGGTAACAGAAATCAGACTTTCCCCACATATTACATTCGAATTATATAAGTACTAATATGATATACAGTCCATGGGGGCATATTCCCCCGAATAAATAAATATATACAAATATACATAAAAACTATCCCTGAAATATGCAAACTTGAGCTGTGAAAATTTAGTTCCTTGAATCATATGCTGCCTTTGTTAAACTTGTTGCATCATAACTGGATTCTCATCTTTTTGTAAGTTATTTCATGTAGCTCAATGGCAAAAAGACAATGCAATGCTCTTCATTCTTTCCTTAGCACTTCTTCGTGACTGACCCTCTGTTTTTCTGCTAACCTCTTATTATACCCTAAGATTTAAGCATGGTTTATTCTTGCTCTAGTCAAGCTGGAGGGATTGGATGTGACTTTCATTAATACATTCAATAACTGATGTCCTTCCAAAAGTTGACTATAATCGTCCGGTGGTTGTTAAAGTAAAAGGTAATTAATTTGACAACTAAAAGGTGTGGGCAAGCTTTCACTTTTCGACGATAATAAATGAAGCATGTAATAATGATTCAGCATGTCTGACCTTCCTATATCATTAATTACACCATTTTGTAATAAGCTATACAGTTTGACAGCCTCTAACAAAGACAAGTGTTCCATAAATAACCATCAAATATAAGGGGCTGACTTATTTATAACTATCAATAACGTGTCCGGAGATTCTAAAGGTTATTACTTTGGCCGAACATACAAACACCAATTTCAAGGTACAAGTCGGGCTGAAACTGTTGCGCCTCCTCAGTAAGCAGTATTGTATTATGGTATTATTATTATTATTCCAGCTGAATATATCACGGCAGGACAATGAAACTGAAATATGTTCTTCATCTTCCCAGACACACAAACACCTCTGAAGGGATCCAAGTAAACCATAACTGCTATGTCATTTCAGTAAATATCTTCAAATGCCGGTGTAATTCTGTCATTTGAACAGTTTACTATACCGTGCAGTCCAGGCACCTCTTGTCTTCCTCTCCCTCTCCATCTGCATAATGGAAGAAGGTGGGTTGCAAGCCGCCCTCCTGAACACATCATATATTTTACTTAATTTCCACATTTTACCTATTTTCCTTCAGACATCCCGGAGCCACTCCGGTCTGCCGGTCCTGCTTACTTGTTTTAGCCAGAGGCACATACAAATCTTGTCCTTCACACATGCACCAGCCTAACATGTGACAAGAACATGACCCATTGATAGTGCTCAGTCAAGTGGAGTCTGTGTACACACACACACACACACACACACACACACACACACACACACACACACACACACACACACACACACACACACACACACACACACACACACACACACACACACACACACACACACACACACACACACACACACACACACACACACACACACACACACACACACACACACACACACACACACACACACACACACACACACACACACACACACACACACACACACACACACACACACACACACACACACACACACACACACACACACACACACACACACACACACACACACACACACACACACACACACACACACACACACACACACACACACACACACACACACACACACACACACACACACACACACACACACACACACACACACACACACACACACACACACACACACACACACACACACACACACACACACACACACACACACACACACACACACACACACACACACACACACACACACACACACACACACACACACACACACACACACACACACACACACACACACACACACACACACACACACACACACACACACACACACACACACACACACACACACACACACACACACACACACACACACACACACACACACACACACACACACACACACACACACACACACACACACACACACACACACACACACACACACACACACACACACACACACACACACACACACACACACACACACACACACACACACACACACACACACACACACACACACACACACACACACACACACACACACACACACACACACACACACACACACACACACACACACACACACACACACACACACACACACACACACACACACACACACACACACACACACACACACACACACACACACACACACACACACACACACACACACACACACACACACACACACACACACACACACACACACACACACACACACACACACACACACACACACACACACACACACACACACACACACACACACACACACACACACACACACACACACACACACACACACACACACACACACACTGCAGGTAGGAAGGGATTTCGCAATATTATTAAGGTAATGTCATCTAATATCCTTACTTCCCAGGGAGAAACAATCTCTCTCCTTCAGTGTGTATTTTGTCGCTACAACAGTAGGATAATTATGAAGGCTACGGCATATGTTATTCAGGAACTGTATCCTCATGCATATCTAATCTTTTCACTCACATGATATTTTCTCAATATATTTCAGACCTTCAGTGGGACAAATAGGTCTACAGAATACACGGCTTGCAGCGCTGTGTTCTGCAAGCTTATACGTTATCCATTTCAGAAGCAAATGACTACCACTGCACCCTCCCCTCCACCTCCTCCCTTCTCCCAGTGTCACATCTTTACCCCTAGGCAGGTGATGAGTGCCGCACCTACCTGAGAGTGATATTGCGTACCATGCTTACCTATTGGTATTGTTCGTCTTGCAAGAATGAGGTCTCAGAAATGCTCATCCTTTCTTCACAAATTATCAACAAAGGGCTGAATCTATTCTGGTTATTGTTCCGTTCTTGGATTCAAATTACAACACTCTCGTCAAATCTGTGCACAATCAGACGAATGACATCAGTCATATGAATGAAATGTGTTAGGGAATAATAACTATGGAAACAGGATAGTGAAATATAATTGGTATCAAATACAACGAGAGCTACTAATCTAAATATGATGCCATAAATCATAATCTGGCGTTCTGTATTTCTTGTTAATAAGAAATCTAAGTTGTGCTTATTTTGTACTGATTTTAATACATTTCAGGATATTAAGCAGGGTAGATGGAACGACTTGTTAAAGAGATTGCTTTGAAGATGAAGGATCGATTTCGCCTTACAATGACGTAATCAGAAATTATGTTCAGGGAAAGATGTCCGTGTGCCAGAGATGGAGGTAATTGCATAAATCTCCCTTAATCCCCCTACTCCCTGCTTTCTATGTATGAATCTATACTGGAAGGTTGTATTATATGACACGATGCAGAAGTTTAAAGAGGAAGGGCTAATATGACAACATTTGGATATCGCTGGAGTTGGGGGAGGAGGAAGAAACATCCCCATGATTCCTCTCCACTTCTTAAACATGTCCCTGAATAACACGAAGAATATGCAAGGTTAACTATACCACCCTATCTGCATTATACCTTTAACATCAGTAAATGTATAGTAACTTGTTTTCATATTCTCGTTTTTTTTCATTATAGGATATTTCAATGATCACTACCCCGCTTAGCTTTCTCCTTCATTTACTGATCTACCAGGTGAACAAGCTTGTTGTTTGCTGATGATACTATATTGTTACTGATGATGAATGGGAGTTGAAAGTCTTGGAAAATTACTTTGAAAATATGTGTAAGAAACATTATCTAAAAGTGAATATAGCCTAGGGTAAAGTTATTGTCTGTCTGAGAAATGAAGTCAATGAGTACATAGTCTGGCTGGATTGTCCTGGAATGTAGGATGTGAGTGCCTTCAATTATTTGGGTAGTGTGATGAGTAAGGATGGAAATTTGGAAGATGAAGTGCATGAAAAGGTAAGCAAGGAAGAAGGGTCGCCGATTCACTGACAGCAGTGATGAGGAATAGGTGAGTGAGCATGTAGGTAAAAAAAAAAAAAAAAAAAAAAAGCTGCATGACAGTATTAAGATTCCCACCCTGACGCAGAGATGTGAAGCTTGGACTTTACTGAAACGACACAAGTCAAGAGTGGAGCAGTGCAAATACAGCAGTTATCAGTGAAAGGCATATGGGGTTACGTGGAAATAGTCTGAGCCAGAAAAAATTAAGTGAAGGAGCGCTTTTGTGTTTATGTGCATGTAGTAGAGTACAACAGAAGAAATACTTTAAGGTAAAGGCGGAAGTAGGAGAGGGACAGCGAGGATGAAAACAAAGTAACTAAAGAGTAGAAGGGTATATTAGAAAGGGTAGCGCGAGTTGAAGCGAGGGCAGCCAGATGACAGAGCACAGGCTGACATGAAGCTGATTCGTCTATGGCCCTCCCTTACGAGATTAACGAGCCCAGCTATAAATAGATTCAAATGTTAGTCTACGTGGAGATCATTACTGAAGAAAATATTTCAAAGAATATTTGGAATGCATGATCTGTAAGCTTAATTTTGAGTATACAAACAGCCACTATTACCCATTTTTACCATCAAAGGCTCTTCTGTGTTGAAACATAATGCTGTCCGGTACGTCACAGCGCTAATAAAGCATATATACAAGATATTTTTCCATGTCATACTTGTGATGAAATCATCATCGTCATCATCATCATCGTCATCATCATCATCATCATCATTCTCAACTGACAGCCTGCTTGGCGTGAGTGGGATCCATAAACATAAATTGTGTATTGGATTATTAGATATTTTCTTTGTGCCTAGTAAAACAAACTTCACATCCATTATTTCAGCATTCAAGCTTTCGAAATTTTAGACTGCACCCCACTGACCGAACGATCCACAAAACCTGTTTCATCATGCCTATTTTTACCGATTTCTAACACAGAAACAAAGGAAGGAAGAGCATATTAATATAAAAGAAAAATACCACTCACCAGACTACAGGTGTCCTCCATTCATAAAGAATCTGTAATAGATGGACTATAACTGCTGTTAGATGATGTTTGGGAGGAACTGATCTGGGGAAGCGAATAGCAAATAGAAGCGTTTCGAAGAATTAAGGAATTCTGATAGGCAGAAGTTCTGCAGTGTGGCAGTAAAGTTGTGAGAGCTATCAGATGCACATGCTGCATGGGGGAAGGCGTGGGGAGGTGGCACAATGAAGGCAACTTCTTGTAAGCATTTACAATAAATGTATCTGCCAAATAATGCAAGGAAAACAACATTCCTTTTTATTTGCTGGGGAAGCAGTTCATTTGTAAATACCGGTTTATTAACATTTCGTAATGGTCTGCTTTTAATATTGTTCACATGTATAATTCCAACCTCCCCACATCTACTTCACAAGGATGAGCAATATCAGACTCGATTGCAAACATGACCTGTATATTATTGGTAACTGCTCGTCAGTAAAGTAGTTACGGACTCTGCACAGCACAATAATCCAGACTTCTGTGAGACACTTATTGTGGTATAGAACTGGGGTTTACTGTGAATGCTTCATTTTCAAAAGGGTTGGATTCGTTATGACTGTTTCTGAGTTGCTTGTTCGATTTGTTCGAGGCCTTATGCTTCGTGTTCCGAAGCTTATGTTTAAAGTCTTCTAGCATTTCGGTCAGATAGATCTTGGTTGTATCTGAGTAAACACATACTTGTGTTTCTTGCTAAGTAAAGCTTTATGAAAGAAGGTATTTTTTAAGTCGACCTTATGACTATTTACTTAGCAAGGAAATTCTTTTATTCACTGCCGACACCGAGACCAAGTTACTGAATATGGAGAAGTTGCAACGACCTGAACGTTTTAACAGAACTCCAGATACTACCCCAGCTCAGTGGAAACATTGGTTCTGCACCTTCACTTATTTTCTCGAGTCCGTGAGTGGCGACACTGCACCAGACAAGCTCAAGCTCCTCTTTAACTACGTGTCCCCTTCAGTCTATATTCATATTGCTGATTGCAAGACCTACACTGAAGCTATTGAGGTATTGAAGGCTGTTTACGTGAAACTTACAAACGTCATCTTGGCTCGGTATCAGTTCTCTACACGGAAACCGCTACCCAGCGAATCCTTAGACCAGTTTCTACAGTCGCTGAAGCTGCTATCCAAGGAATGTGAGTTTAAGGCTGTGACTGCTGATACTTATACCCAGGAAGCCATCCGTGATGCTTTTATCTCTGGTCTCACTTCACCTACGATTCGTCAGCGACTCTTGGAGAAAGAATCTCAAACTCTACATGAAGCTGTGCAGCTTGCTCGAAGTTTGGACTTGGCTCAGAGGAATGCCGAAGTATATGTTACTCCTCAACTCCATGAAAACTACTCGGCTACAATGGACGCCTCGACTTCTCCTAATGAAGTTAATTCGTCCTGTCCCAGCCCAGAAGCTGCTGAATATATAGGGACAGCTGCTGCCTTCAAACCCTCATGTTTTTTCTGTGGTCGGTCCCGTCACTCTCGAGCTCTATGTCCTGCTCGGACCGTTGTATGCTACAAATGTGGTAAGAGGGGTCATTTTGCCAGTGTGTGTAAATCTTGGAGAGACAGAGAGGACAGAGCGAAGCGTGAGTCCGTAGCTACCATTTTGGCTACTATACCTACTGTTTCTACTCTACGCAACGGGTCGACTGCACCTACTCCACCCTGTGGCTCTTCTGCCGCAACTACGGACCCGGTTAAAGAGGATGCCACTTCCTTCAAACAGCTATACTGTTTACTGTTTCTGTACAGGTTAATAAAATCAATATGTATGCACTAATTGACAGTGGTAGTGATTCTAGTTTTATGCAAGCTGAGGTAGCTGAACAACTGGGCCTGAACATTACCCCCTCTAGGGCAACCGTAACTATGGCATCTTCATCTCTATCCTCAGATACCGCGGGACATTGTACTGTTAACCGTAATGTACTTGGAAATGAGTATTCAAAATTTAAATTGTATGTCCTTCCTCATTTGTGTGCTAAAGTAATTCTAGGAAAAGACTTTAGGAAGATGCATAAATCAGTTGAATTTGACCTTCATGGACCTACACCTAAGCTAACCGTTTGTGGAGTTGCTTGTTGTGGAGTTGCTTATATGTCCTTGGATCCTCCTTCCCTGTTCCCTAACTTGACTTCTAATTGTAAGCCTGTCTCAACTCAAACTCGTAGGTTCTCTAAGTCTGATGAGGATTTCATTCGCGAGGGAGTTCAGTCCTTGCTTCGTGAAGGGATAATTGAGAACAGCCAGTCTCCCTGGAGAGCTCAGGTTTTAGTAACGTGGGATGATTGCCATAAGCGCCGCATGGTAGTTGACTATTCTAGGACTATAATTCGTTTTACACTACTAGACGCTTTCCCAATTCCTCACATTAATGACTTGGTCCATAAAATGATAAGGTATACGGTGTTCAGCAAGTTTGATCTTAAGCGCTTATTACCAGGTTCCCCTCTGGGATGAGGAGAAAATGTACACTGCCTTTGAGGCTGATGGGCAATTATTTCAGTACACTAGGATCTCATTTGGTCTGACTATTGCGGTGGCTGCTTTCCAGCTTGTGATTACTACTTTGATTACTGATAATAACCTGGAAGCCACTTATGCTTATATTGATGATGTTATAATCTGTGGATTTGGGCAGAAGTATCATGATAGTAATCTTGAGCGCTTCGTGGAAGTTGCTTCTAAGTATACTTTTACTTTGAATGAAGCCAAATGCCAGTACAACTTGACTCAAATAAATTTCCTATAGGATACTGTATATCTAACGGAACTCTACGCCCTGACCCTGAACGTCTCTCACCCCTGAGGAACTTGCCTGTCCCTTCAGATTCTGCCTCCCTCGAGCCTGCTTTAGGCCGCTTCTCATATTATTCACTTTGGATTCCCAATTATTCTAGTCTTATTCTACCTCTCTTAAACTCAGAGTTTTCCCTTGGACTCCCATGCAACTCGGTGCTTCAGCTCTTTGAAAGACGAGATTTGCAAAGCGTCGCTGGATGCATTTGATGAGACTTTGCCTTTACAGGTTGAGAATGATTTTTCTGCTACTTCTTTGGCTGCCACACTTTCTCAGCAGGGTCGTTCGGTAGCTTTCTTCTCGAGGACCTTGACTAGCTCTGAAAGGCTCCAGTCTGCCGTGGAAGGAGAAGCTACTGCTATCATTGAAGCAGTACGTAAGTAGAGAATATATCTAATTGGTAGAAGGTTCACTATTGTGATTGATCAGCAGGCAGTATCTTTCATGTTCAACTCTCGTCACTCGTCCAAAATTAAGAATGACAAGATCTTGCGGTGGCGACTGGAACTCTCTAAATACCTGTATGATATCATATATCGACCCGGAGTTGAGAATATTCCATGCGATACTCTTTCCCGTGTTTGCAATGCCACCTCTAATACTCGCTTTGTTTCCCTAGAAGAGATCCACAGATCACTTTGTCATCCTGGTCTCACTAGACTATACCACTTTGTGAGGGCTAAAAATCTGGCTTATTCATTAGAGGATGTGAAAAGAGTTTATTCACAGTGCTCTGTCTGTTCTGAACTGAAAGTCTTAAGTTTTTCAGACCACCATCAGCTCATCTCATTCATTCTATGCATCCCTTCGACCGTATCGCTATTGATTATATGGGTCCTAAGCCTTCCTCTACTCGCAACAAATATCTTCTGGTTATGATAGATAAATACTCTAGATTTCCTTTTGCATTTCCTTGTCCAGATATGTCTGTTCAGACTGTAGTAACTTTTCTTCTGAAACTTTTCTCTGTTTGGTTGCCCTTCCTCTATCCACTTTGACAGGGGACCGCAGTTTGTATCCAAGGAAGTTTCTAGTTTTCTCATTGAAAAAGATGTAGCTGTGACTCATTCCACCCCTTATCATCCTCAGGGTAATGGTCAGTGCTAGAGGGAGAATGGAACTATATGGAGAGCTGTACGTTTGGCTCTTAGATCCCGCAATCTTCCCGAGACTGGCTGGGAACTAGTACTAGACAGTGTTCTTCATTCTATCAGGTCTCTTCTTTGCACTGCCACTAATCAAACCCCTCATGAAAGACTGTTTACTTACCCCAGGAAATCCTGTAATGGTTACGATCTACCAACCTGGCTTTCCTCCCCTGGGCCTGTTCTCCTGCGCAAGTTTGTCCACCAGTCTAGAGTCTGATCCTCTGGTGGAGCCTGTCGACCTTGTGAATGCCACTCCTCGCTATGCCCGGGTCCGCTATCCTGACGGGAGGGAAACTACCGGTACTGTTTCCACAAGTGACCTGGCACCTTCCCCTAAGGCTCTTGTGCCCTCTGAAGAGTCTCTACCCCCTCTGCCTGATCAGCCAAGAGGGGACCAACCTACTGCCCAGGGTTCGTCTGACTCTGTGCCAGATCTCCATACATCACCAGAGAAGGATTCTCTCCCCAACAGGCTTCCCTGGTTCC
Source organism: Coenobita brevimanus (assembly GCF_032717465.1). NCBI lineage: Eukaryota > Metazoa > Arthropoda > Malacostraca > Decapoda > Coenobitidae > Coenobita > Coenobita brevimanus. Next base: position 24,382,451 of record NC_137048.1, read on the forward strand.
CGACAAACGGCCTACTTCTAGCATGCCAGAACCTGTTTGTCGTTCTACCAGAATTAAAACAACTGTAGATAGGCCTACTTACTACTAATTAGATTTGTAGGCTAATTTTTGTATACATATTTGTGTAAATAGATTTAATTATTGAACTGAGTTGTACTAAATCTTTGCTTCTAACTTTATTAGATGGAGTGAATGTGGTATAAAACTGGGGTTTACTGTGAATGCATCATTTTCAAAAGGGTTGGATTAGTTATGACTGAGTTCTTTGTTCGATTTGTTCGGGGCCTTATCCTTCGAGTTCTGAAGGTTATGTTTAAAGTCTTTTAGTATTTTAGTCAGATAGGACTTTTCATGAATGGTTGCAGAGAGAGCAGACTTGTTTTCTGAGCTCTCCTCTAGCATAGGGTTGCCTCACCGGCATTAGCTTTTTCTTTTGTTCGCCACTAGGGCGTTTTTCAATAAAGTTAGTAGGATAGCTAGTATTCATTTTCCTCCCCTCCCTATTTAGAGATACAATAGGTGTTTGTCTGTTTCTGACTTTACCTTTGCCCACGGAGGGTCCCCCCAACTGATCGCTCTGGGGCGTGAATAAACACGGTCGGGCCTCCCTGGAGTGGTTTGAGAGGGCAACCTCGGGCATAGGTGGTCTACCCCTGGTATTTTGTCCTTTGGTTGTTTTCTCTCCTCCTTCCCACTTCCCCCGTTAGGTGGGAGTGGATTCTATGGCGGACGCCCCTACTGCCTCCCCCCCCTCAGGGGGGGAGGTAGTCCTGACCGACCCCCGATTACTACATGGACAGACAGCCCCCAGACAGAACGGCCTCAGACTCGTTTGCCTCGTGACGTGGATGTAAAAAACGCGGAGTTTGTCACCATTCATGCTCTAGGTTCCACTCCCTTGAGCAGTCTCAATCCCTTCATGATTAAGAAGGTTATTGATGGCTGTGCTGGGGAGGTGGAACAAGTAAAAACACTTGCGAATGGAGACCTCCTCATAAAGCTTTGCAATTCTTCCCAGGTTAAGGACTTGTTGAAGCTGCGCAAGTTTCATATCTATGATGTCGAAGCCAAGATCCCAACTTCCATGAATTCCTGCAAGGGTGTCATTACTTGCAGGGATCTTATGGTGATGAGTGAGGAAGAGATCATAGAGGAACTTGCTCAGCAAGATGTAATCGATGCCCACTTCATAACAAGATATTCGGAAGGTGTCAGGACAAAGACTGCAACCATCATTCTAGCTTTTGGTAAAGTGTCACTGCCCAGCCATGTAAAAATCGGCTACGAAATTGTTCATGTGCGGCCATACATCCCCAACCCTTTCCGTTGTCTGAAATGCCAGTTATATGGGCATGGTGCAAAGACTTGTCAGGCTTCCCAGCCAGTGTGTGGCAAGTGTGCAAGCCAAGGTCATGATGTGGACCATTGTACATCTGAGACGGTATGTTGCTTTCACTTCAAGGGCACTCACTCCACTACCTCTAGGGACTGTCCCATGTGGAAGGAGGAGAAGGAGGTCTACACGGTGAAGGTAACTGAGGGCATTTCCTATTACGAAGCTAGGAAAAAGGTGAAGGAGTTGCATGCAACTCCCACGCCGAATAGGTCTTATGCTTCTGTGGTAATGTCCCGTCCTGTGATGTGCTCTGTAGAGACGCAGACTGATCTTGTCCTTCTCTCTCCTGCCACTCACAGTACCTCTCCATCTCGGCCTCCCGTCCGCTCAAACTCTCTCACTGACATCCCTAAGGTTTCAACCTATTCTCAGGCTGCTGCTGCCTCTCCATCAGTATGGCCTAAAGCGAAGCCTGACAAGTCTAGTAAAAGTAACATGACCACCCTCACAAAACAGTCTCGTCCTCATGTTCTTCCAGTTCCCACTCCAGCGAGGGAGAGAAAGGTTAGGTCTTCCTTGGGGGAGTCAGGGAACCTAGTAATTGATGAAAAAATGGAGGTTTCCGTAAACAAGCACCAGGATAGGTCCCCCAGTAGTTGCTCGCCTGCTGGCGGGCGACAAAAAAAGACAAAGCACACTGGCCCCCAACGAAAATCGTAAACCGCCGCATTCACTCTATTACAGTGGAATTGTAGAGGTATTGAGAATAAGTTACCAAATATAGCAGTCTTGCTTTCTATACACAGGCCAGACGTTGTTTGTTTACAGGAGATGCGCCTGGAGGATCACCCTGATCCTCCACAGTTCAAACACTGCCACTCGTATAGAAGATATGAAGGTTACGGAGTTGCCATTTACACCCACAAATCACACCCACAAATGGAAGTAATTCTAAATTCTACTCTGGAAGCTGTCGCGTGCAGAGTAAAATTTAATAACTCGTATTTGTCTAGTTGTTCTCCTTGTCCTCCACATGGCCCCATTGATAGTGATGGTTTAAATTCACTTTTTGAACATCTCCCTGGAAATAAGTTAGTGTTGGGCGATTTTAACGCCCATCACTATCAATGGGGTAGCTTGAGGATTGATGGTCGTGGAGAGCAAGTAGCCGACCTAATACTACAGTCCAACCTCTGTCTTCTGAACGATGGTAGAGCGACTCGCGCAGATGATCGTACTGGTAACTTTTCGGCCATTGACTTTTCTTTGGCCTCCCCTGGTATACATCATGACCCTTATGACGACTCCTTGGGAAGTGATCATTTACCCATCTGTCTTTCTTATACACGTGACATCATTTTGGACCCTCCACCTCCAAAATTTAACTATAAGAAAGCAGATTGCGGATCCTTCTCAAGGATCGCCAATTTAGATATATCTGGGGAGACCATAGATGTTAAGGTCGAAAATATAACCCAATCCATATTACACGCAGCTGAGGCTGCTATTCCCAAGACTTCTACAGTTCATGCGAAGCATAGAGCACATTGTTGGACGCCGGATTGCTGACAAGCATTAAGAAAACGCAATAGGAGATACAGGATTTTTGATAGACAGCCCACTGAGAAAAATTTTATTGCATACAAACAGGCACGGGCTGAGGCAAGGAGAATAATAAGAAGGGCCAAACGTGACTCCTGGCGGTCCTTTGTGTCCACGGTGACTCGTACAACACCATAATGTAAAGTCTGGTCCACTATAAGAATTTTAAATAATAAAGGCCCATATTTCTCTGTCACCACCCTTCAGGTTAATAACAACATTTATGACGAGCCCGTGGACGTTGCTAACATCCTCGCCAGGAGTTTTTCTCACGTAAGTAGCTCAGCCAATTACAACACGCGTTTTCAGCACCATAAATGCATGGCTGAGCTACAGATATTAGACTTTGCCACAGAAGACGTAGACTTCCCGTATAACCAAGAGTTTACGCTAGATGAACTGCTCCTTGCCCTTAAATCCTGTAAAGACACCAGCCCTGGACCAGACACCATCACGTATGGTATGATCCAGCATCTTAATCAGGACAACCTGATTAAGATGTTAATATTGTACAATGAGATTTGGGCGTCTCGAACGTTCCCAAACTCATGGCACTTTGCGCATGTCATACCGATACCCAAAGAGGCTGGTCATCTTATGAATCCCACTTCATTTCGTCCTATTGTGTTGACTTCTTGTCTATGTAAGGTCATGGAATGTATGGTAAACAATAGGCTTCTTTTTGTTTTGGAGTCGAAGAATTTGTTAAATGATCAACAATGTGGCTTCCGTAAATACAGAAGTTCACTAGATCATTTAATGAATTTGGAGTATTGTATTGCAGAGGCATTTGGCAATAAAGAATTTATGATACGGGTGTTCTTGGACATCCATAAAGCCTATGACATGACATGGCGACATGGTATACTAATGAAGCTTTATGCTTATGGTTTAAGAGGAAATTTGCCTATTTTTATTTCAAATTTCTTAAGGGACAGGACTTTCTCTGTCAAATTGCCCCATAACGTAACATCGGATATATTTATCCAGGAAAACGGGGTGCCGCAGGGAAGTGTGCTTAGTCCTACTTTATTTAGCATTATGATCAATGATATTCTGTCATCATCTCCCATCCTGAGGAATCTTAAATACTCGCTCTACGCTGATGATTGTGCAATATGGCACTCTTCCCATAATGCACAATTTTCGGCTGGGCGGACTCAAGCAGCCCTTGACTCCATCCACCTATGGGCCTTGCAGTGGGGATTTAAGTTTTCCGTACATAAGTGTGCTGCTGTAGTCTTCACTGATCGTAACGTACCTAATTTGTAGTTAACTTTGGATTATCAGGCGGTACCTTTTCAAAATTCTGTAAAATTTTTAGGAATACATTTTGATCGTAGAATGAATTTTAAACTTCACGTTAATACTTTGCTTGCTCATTGTGATAAACCGTTAAATGTCCTCAAGTACCTAGCGGGTCTTGGAGCCGTCCAGTGTACCCGTGTGGCTCGTATGGAAGTGGAGGCGAATGTGCCTCCCCTCCGTATTTGCCGTGACCACCTGGCCTAATCCTACGGCGTAAGTACATTTAGGGAAAGTAATATCGGCAACGTGGCCTGTACCCCCCTGCGTCAATACCACCACCTTCTGCGGGGGGTGCGTCGGCCACTTGCCGTTCGCCTCCACTTACTGACTCAGGAGCTTGGTGTGGACCTCAGTGACTGTGACAAGTTGGTATTTAAAAATATAGCGCCTTGGGAGCCACCCGGCTTTACAGTGGATGTATCATGGCTCCCAGCACCAAAGGCCAAGGCGCCAGAGGCGGAGGTCCACCACTTGTTTCGTAACATCATCGTTCGTCACTTGGGGTCCCATCAATTGTACACTGACGGCTCCAAGTCGAGTGAATGTGTGGGTGCAAGTGTGTGGTTGACTGAATGTGCCCTCAGGTATCGGTTGCCGACTCATACATCTGTGTTTACCTCCGAACTTTTTGCTTTTGACAAAGCCATAGACTATGCTCTCAATTCTAGGCATGACTCATTTGTCATATTTTCAGATTCAAAATCAGCCCTTTAGGCAACTGCATCTTGTACTACGGACTCTAACGAGATCCTGGGCCGCATTATTAATAAGCTGCATTCATGCAACAAGTCATTCACGCTGATCTGGGTGCCTGGTCATTGTCGTATCTACGGCAATGAGCAGGCTGACTTACTTGCAAAGTCGGCTGTAGAGCTCGGGGAGACTTGGGACGTTCCTCGTGATATACGGTCGAGTCTCTCTCTCGGAAAGAAATCAATTAATCTTCTGCGGCAAGGTCAGTGGACCAGACTAAATATTCCAACTTGTAAGCCGCACCTGGGCGACTAGGGCACTGCCAACCGTCCCAGTCGCCTTGAAGAAAAAGTGTGACTTTTTTACTGTATGGTTATGGTTTTTATCAACTGTAAATATGTATATATTGTACTGTTAATTAGGGTTGACAGTTGACATATTTGAAATAGTTCCTCCACCCACTGATCTATTTCTAATATTGATGTCCCCTACATTAAACCCCGTTCCTCGACTAACAGTCACCAGCTGATGAGTGCAAGTGTGCAATATAGAAAGGTATTGGGCACTTGCAGTCGATGGTGGTCTGCTGGGTGAGGTTCTTCACTTTTTGTACAAATTATTTAAATACAGTATACCATCTTGCTTAAGTTATTCTAATTATGGCCGACTGCTGACGTATATGGAAATGTTCCTGATTCGTCTGGTTCCCTTTCATATATTGATGTCCCCTATATTAGGTTGTGCCTCGACTGACAGTCACCAGGTGATGAGTCCAGATATGTAATGTAGAAAGGCATTTCATATCTGCACTCGATGGTGTTCTCTTTGTCGAGGCTTTTTCACCATTAGTGTAGGTCTAGTTAATTGTCTCTTAGGATTTAGTATAGGTTAGCGATTTGTCTGTTAGGTGATTAGTTTTAGGGTCTTTAGATTAGGCATTTTCGTTTATAAGTAATATAAGGTTAAAAATATAAAAAATTAAAAAAAAATCATAATAAAAATAAAACTACAAAAAATAATAAAAAAATTATTATATATATATGTACGTGTGCATGAAGGTATGTTCATATGCATGGATGTGTGTATGTATGTATGTGTGTATGTATATATATATATATATATATATATATATATATATATATATATATATATATATATATATATATATATTGCCAGACGCCTCAATCCCGTTTGGGGTGGCCACAAACAAATCGCCTCCAAGTCGCCCTGTCCCCCGCCATTTCACTCCCCTGCCATTTCACTCCCCTGCTCCCAACTCACACCCCCCTCTCTCATTTACCCCTCTCCACCCCATCTCTCCATCTCATCCTCGGCCTCCCCCTCCCTCTTTCCCCCTCCACCTCACTCATATACACTTTCTTCGTCAGTCTTTCACCCTCCATCCTCTCCACATGGCCAAACCACCTCAGTGTGTTCCTCATAACGCTTCCTATCACATCCACATCAACACCACAACGCTCCTTTATATCCTCATTCGTCAGCCTGTCTCTCCATGTGACTCCACAGGCTCCTCTTAAATAACTCATTGCCTTAATGACCAGGGGCTCCGGCCCCAATGGTCGATAGGCAAAAAAAAAAAAAAAAAAAAAAAAAAAAGTCAGATAGATCCTGGTTGTATTTGGATAAACACCTACCTGTGTTTCTCGCTAAGTAAAGCCTTATGAAAGAAGGTACTTTTTAAGTCGACCTTTTGACACTTACTGTAAGTAGTCTAACATGAGACGTCCACTGCCAAACAAACCAAAAAAAAGTAAAAAGTATATGTGCATCTCCATTTCCATACTATAATTCACCCAACCATTTTCTCCTTCAGTTCTCTTGTTTCCTCACATTCTATACCTCACTTATTCACGTGACAAAACACTCACCTGGGCGCATAGCTTCTCTTACGAGTACTCGCACAGCATCCATCAACCTCCTCTTACTTTGAAAAATGAAAGTCTCAGAAAAATGACATCAACAACGACAGCTTCCTTACTTAAAGATAGAGGGAAGGGACTCATGAAAATTCTCTTTGGGACACAGTAATACAAGAAAAAAGGCTTATCATTGTAGAAAAGGATTTACTCTTCAATTTGGTGACGAGTTTATTCTTGTTAACTCCTGAATGGTTAATTCAAGTGGGATAAGATATCGTGTAGTACAGTAAAGGGGTTAATGAAGTCTATTTATAACCCATCTAGTTCGAAGAAAAGCATACATAAGAAATTACAAATAAATATTACGCTAAATAATATCGCAAAGTGGCAAGAAAAATAGAACAAATGATTACTCCTTAACAGTATAGAGTTTAATCAACGTGGTCTTGTGGGGGAGTGATTGTTTGGAGACACAGGAAGCGGCTGGCAAGGTTCCCAGGGAGGCCGGGAAAGAAACAGTCCCACACAAGAGGGGAATGGAGTTTTCTTGCCGGGATGAGAGGTCGCTGGCGCAGAAGAGAAGGGAAAACAAAGTTGTGTCTGTGTGAGCGAATAAAAGTAGAGTTGGTTGGGAAGAAATTATACTCACATTTTGATGCTGTGTCTGTTGTGAAGATGCCATATATGTGAGGATATATATTTATGGTAATATAATATATATTTTTTTTTCACTTGAATACGTTATACAGTGAAATCAAAAGTAGGTATATCGAAGCATTGTCTAAATAGGCCAGTAAATGTAGAATTGGTTAAGAAGAAAATATACCCACATGTCGAAGTTCATCATATTTTACACACACACACACACACACACACACACACACACACACACACACACACACACACACACACACACACACACACACACACACACACACACACACACACACACACACACACACACACACACACACACACACACACACACACACACACACACACACACACACACACACACACACACACACACACACACACACACACACACACACACACACACACACACACACACACACACACACACACACACACACACACACACACACACACACACACACACACACACACACACACACACACACACACACACACACACACACACACACACACACACACACACACACACACACACACACACACACACACACACACACACACACACACACACACACACACACACACACACACACACACACACACACACACACACACACACACACACACACACACACACACACACACACACACACACACACACACACACACACACACACACACACACACACACACACACACACACACACACACACACACACACACACACACACACACACACACACACACACACACACACACACACACACACACACACACACACACACACACACACACACACACACACACACACACACACACACACACACACACACACACACACCCTGATGTACGTTAGTTACATCTGTATGTCTATTTGTTTGCCTATCTACAGATAAATTTATACAGATACTTATACTGGCATAATTTCCTGCCTATCATGTCTGAACATCTCCCAGTAGGAAAATAAAAATCTAGGCCCAGTAAATTAGTTTGGTGGCGCAGTTACTGCATGTTCCAGCTGCGCACACTATAAACTTTCTTGTCAGACGGTGTATTCTTCTGCTATTTTTGCTATCTTCAGATGACATTCCTCAGTTCAAGAGAGACTTTTCGAATTAGGTGGTGGCTTTAGATACAGCTGTCAATGTCCCCTTCAGTACAAAAGGCTTCCACTGAGACGAAAGAGGTCGTGTGGAAGTTGAGATAAAAAACCAGTGTAATGTGTCACTTCTATCAAGGATTTACGTTTCGTTGCACAGTAACTCCTAATGAGTCCTAACGAGATCAATCCTCATCATAGTTTCGCTAACATGCCAACAATAGAGGTTCGGAAGCAACATCTGAGGCCCGACCATGAGAAGACAGCATATGAAAGTACGAGGCAGTATGAACAGCAATGTGAAGTAGGCGGTTTCACACTCACTACGTACAGCACTTGTTCTAACCACGTCAATCCCAACAGAAAGTAGAAAGGATGATACCAACACATTCAGTTTTCACAGTACCGTAGGTATTTTCTTGGATTGCTTCTTCCACGACGATGATCCAACAGTATGACAACAGACAAAAGGTTAACTTCAGTCTAATATGCATTTATTATTTTACATATCCTATCTTTAGACGAATATATTTAGGTTGAGAAAATTTTCAGATTGTAGAGGGTTAGATTGGAGAATGCACAAACCCCCGCAAAAATAAAGATGTTTCCTTATGTGAATACAGTCCCGTGAAAATAAAACGAATGACCCACAAAAGAAATCATTGGCTTCAAGGAGTTTTGTAAAATAGTATAACTCGCTAGGAAGGATACTACGACACTTACTAAGCCTTGGAAAATACGGTCCCTTTATCAATTTATTGAGGGCAGAGTACAGTGGCGGATTCAGGAGTGGTGCGTCGGGTGCGGACGGACCTCCCATCCCCCGTTTTGAAAAATAAATAAATAAATAAAGCGAATAAATGGAAATAAAAACTTCCTGAAAACTGTTTTGTTTTCTTCTGGTAACCCAGCCTATTGTACTCGGGAGGTTTTCTGGCTACATAAAGATGGGGCTCGTGTTGATTATCACACCTACTGAGCATGGACCACGTACTTAAGACAATTTCCTTTAACAATTTAGCATACACAACACACGCTTGATTAACACGTAGATGATAAACTGATCAATCCTCGCCGTTATCCTCATGAATCTATCGTCTCAAGTCCCTGGGGTCGATGTTTCTCCAGGAAAACGTGATATTACACTAGAGATTTCGTTCAAGCATGATCTCTTGTTTGGAGGAAAAAAAGAATGTCTAATATCAGAAAAAATAGGAAAATCGCAGATTTTATAAGAAAAAGGTAAGGTGAGTTGAAGTAAATACCTTGTGTAGCTAGTTCGGAATCATCTCTCCGGGGTGTAAAATAATTATATCCTAAGAAATTTATCATTCATGACTGAAATTCGAGATTAAAATGCGTTCAATTAAATCTGATTGCGATTTTCTTTGGGGACTAACCGGTATTCGCTAGTCGTCCAGGAGACTGTTCTTCACAAATTACTATTGGTAGATAAAACAAATTTAACTCCGGTCCTGTACAAACTATCCATTTTATTTTACCATTCTTCTCAGCATCTTCTTCCGCTCATTTAAGCCTACCTCCCCCCCCCTCCATCTCAGGTGCGGCCTTGGACTGTCGTTTTCAACATCCGGGTACTCTCAAATCAGAATGACTTATAGATATAAGTCTCAATTAGGAAACACACAGATACAATGTCTGTGTTGCAGTGGCAGTTCAGTAGAGTCACACATTAATTAATCTTAGTGCTATCTTTAGGCAGGCTAGTGGCAGTACATATATTAGTTTTAGGATATGATTACCAACCATTTTTCAATTCTTGAATATTTCCTGTGGCCAGTTTTGTAATGTCCAAAGTGACAAAGATGCCCGTGACTCTATTAAGAGCATTCACCAAAATATTTGCTCATTAGGTTCATTACTTAAGGGCTAGTTCACTGATAAGACGCCAAACTCAAGGTCTTCTATTGGAAATTCTTGCCAAACCAGTTAATAGTTAAATATCAAGCGTCTGTGTAATGTCTTATGTGAACTGGGTATTCACTACATCTGATCATGATTGATCAGTAAATTATATGAACAGACGTAATAAAACAATCATTTTAGCTTTTGTTTGTTTTCAATACATTGTTAATTTCAGACAGCATTCATTTTTAGGTCAAACAGATATGTGTGTGAGCTCAAGAACTTTTCATTTGGGTCAAAAAAAAAAAAAAAATGGAATGTAAATTTCTTGTGCATTTGGTAATGTTATACTCTTAGTTGCCCAGACTGCACCGAATGCCACTAAATTGCGTTAAAAATGTGAAATTTTTTTGGGGGGCCCTTAAGTGAGCCCAAGTCCCTCTACCGCAGTTTTCCGGCTACCCTTCGGGCCCTACGGGCCACAGAAGCACCCCCCGCCCCTCTTCAAAATCATGGATCCGCCACTGGAGTGTTATTGTTTTGCTGTAGCTTTGGTGGGCTGCCAGGAAAGAAAACTGTGCATAAAAAATTATCTTCATTCTCTCTCTCTCTCTCTCTCTCTGTGTGTGTGTGTGTGTGTGTGTGTGTGTGTGTGTGTGTGTGTGTGTGTGTGTGTGTGTGTGTGTGTGTGTGTGTGTGTGTGTGTGTGTGTGTCTGTCTGTCTGTCTGTCTGTGGTTTCGTAACAAGAAAGAAAAAGAGATACGAATATTCTAACCACCAGTCAAAAGTTTTGCCCAAGTCTTATGAAGGTAGGTAGTGGAGCGTGCCTTGGAAACTTCCGAGATGTGCTCTTGAGGAAGGAAATGTTTTTGATATGTAGAAGAAAAGGGAAAGAAAAAGTCAGAAGTGAGACGGTGATATCTATCTATCTAAAATCATCAGCAGCAGCAGCCTTTGCAAGTCCACTGCTGGACAAAGGCCTCCTTCAACCTTTTCCACGAATTCCCTGACTGAATCAATCTGTGATAGATTTTGCCTGCAAACTTCTCTTTCTCATCTTTCCACCTCTTTTCTGGTAATTTTCTGCTCTGCTTGCAGTCTCCTGGAGTCCAATAAGTCAGCCTCTTGCTCCATCGATTATCCCTTATTCTTGCTACATGACCTAACCACCTTCATTTCTGTTCTCTTATAAATTCTGTACTGTCTTTGACTTTAGCCAGCTCGCTCACCCAGGCTGATCTATTCCTGTCTCTCAGAGATATTCCCAACACTGACCTTTCCATTGCTCCTTGTGAACATATTAGTTTGTTTATCATTTTGTCAGTTTCCGAGCTTCACAACCGTAAATCACTGATGGGATTATACATCCATTATATACTGTACTTTCGTTTCATGCAGACTGGCATGCTGCGTTTCGTGATGTTTCTATGTTTACCGAAAGCTTTCCATAAAATTGTAATGCGCCTTTTTATTTCGCTATCATGGACTTTCGTTAATATTAGTATTTGCCCGAAGTAATTTTACTCTTCGACTTCTTCAAGAACTTATTCACTTATTTTGATGATGTTCTTTGGTGTACTTAGATTAAAGATTAGTTTTACCCAGGCTCATCTTTAGCCCTACTCTTCAACTTTCTCTGTTTAGGTCATTTATAATTTTCTGCAACGTCTTTGCTGTTTCTGAGATCAGGACAGTCATCTGCAAATCTTAAACGGTTTAAGTATTCTCCATCTATGTTTACTCCTTTGTTTTCCCTACAAACTTCCTGAAAATTCTTTCAAGGTATGCTGAACATTTTTTTGGGTGAAACTTTGTCACCCTGACGCACGCCTTTCTCTCTCTTAATTCATTTCAAAGTCTCTGTGTAATTCAATTGTAGCAGTTCCTTCTTTATATGTTTTCGAGTAGTTTTACGGTGTTCTCATTTACTTATTGTTCCCGCAATGAATTTATAATTGCTAAATGTTCCACTGAGTCGAAAGCCTTTTCGCATTTGACAGAATAAGCACAGCTGTTTCTGTAGTTTTCTCAGTTATCTGATTCATTGTGTTTAGATGATCAGTAGTCGAATAACCGCTTCGGATTCCTGCCTCCTCACGAGACTGGTTTTCCTCCAAATTCGTTGTTATTCTTTTCGCATGGACTTGAGCGAAGAGTTTGTATATACCTGATAATAAGCTAATACGTCAATAGTTACTAAGATCTTTTGAGCTGCCTTTCTTGAAAAGCAAAATAACTATTCCATTACACCATGTTTTGGGAATTTTCTTCTTTATACATTGTGTGAATAAGTGGAAAAGTCGGTTTTGATCTTCTGCATCTATCGTAAACCTGCTATTATTCCGTTTTTTCCTGGGACCTTTCCTCTTTTCATACTTTTAACAGAGAAATTTACTTTATATATATATATATATATATATATATATATATATATATATATATATATACTGTATATATACACTATCCGTCAATATAATCAGCCTATGACATGACTGTCATACAGGGCCGGTGTAATGGTAGATTGTATAATGATCGTTCTTGTGGAAGCTCAGTGAAGTTTGTTGTAGCGAATTTCATCAACAGCTTGTCCACTGTTTAAACCCACAGTGGAACTCGCGTCCTTTTGGACAAGATTTTTTTTATCCACTTGGTTACAGTCTCCTCTAACCTTAATATGTGAGGTTGCCAACAGTTTTTATTTCAAGTTCCATTTTATATTTCAGCAGAATACTAACACGATATCACTATACCAGAGTAAGTGCTATAAAAATTATTCCGAACACAAAATAACTATGGCCATGAACTGAATAGTAAATAATATCAGCATGACTGTCGGTCTTCCGGAACAAAAATGATTTGAAATGTAAGAGAAATAGAGCAAGTATGAAATGACCGTAATAAAATTTAGCTCTCAGAAAAAGTAAAATATTATGTCATGTAGTAAACAAAAGGGAATAAAATGCGAGACTAGTCAGAGAGCATAAGCTTTAAGGGAATCAAAATGTTGAAACGTTTTAACATGTAGAAGAAAAATTACAGGAAAGAGTGAGAAATGAGACTGGAAATAATGCACAAATGTTAAAGGGGGAGATGAAGTCTTTTGTTGTACATATAGAAGAACATATATAATGGAAGAACAGGGCGAAAAGCGAGATCGTGATGAAGTTCCATCCTTATCCCTTGTACTACAATGGAGAGAATCGGCTCATGTTAAATATAATTCCTCTGTGGACTAGAAACCAGCGAGGGAATTAATCGTGTTATATTTCAAAGCCTTTGAGTTCTAGAACCTTGGTTGAAAGACATTGTGGGGTCAGCCTTACGAACTGAGTACGTGGATAGCTTTTTTCATTTCATTACCGTCATTCAGGTTACGATAGAGCTTTCGTGCTGGAGTGGTTAGATATTGCCTTAACAAACTCCTGCCAAAAAGAGACTCTGCTATAAGCAGCGCAACAGCATTAATTTGAGAGAGAGAGAGAGAGAGAGAGAGAGAGAGAGAGAGAGTAGGGGTGGGTACAGTGGAAAGTCAGATAAGAAACACAAAAGGAATGAAAGCTGTCAGAGAGAGAGAGAGAGAGAGAGAGAGGGGACGGAAATAGCTCAGTTGCCTATGAAGGGAGCAGTGAGAATAGGGAATAGAAGACTGAACGGCATATAGAATGGAAAGAGCATAGCAGGCGGTATGTGAATGAAAGAGAGAGAGAGAGAGAGGGGGGGGGGGAGAAATCTGAGCTAGAAGTCATCATAAATCAGCCCGACGGTGAAGAGAGAGACGGGAAGGGAAGGGAGGACAGGACAGGAGTGGAGAGGAGGAATTGCAGATAAGATAAGAGAGTGGGAAAATGAAAAAGATGATAGGGAAAGAATGGGCAGAGGCAGTGAGGTAAGAGACAGCCAACATTTCTTAGATTTATTCTTTATTAAACGTCTTCAAAATACGCGAAAAGAACAAACATTGGAAAGCTGCCCGCACTACCATGAGGCATAATTCACTATACTCAGGTTAGCACGAATAAAATGTTTTCCAGGGGCGGGATTCTCGAAAATATTTACGTCGAGTCCCTGTCGTAACTGTGATTTGTGTGTGTGTGTGTGTGTGTGTGTGTGTGTGTGTGTGTGTGTGTGTGTGTGTGTGTGTGTGTGTGTAGAACTGGAGACATGGAAAGTTGCTACCATTTTTTTTTTCCTTGTTCTTCCATCCAAAACTGATAACATCTATGACAATTTTCCTCTCGTATCCAGGAATTATTTTTGACGAGAAAATGGAAGACAGGGAAAGACTCTAATGTCGCTGATCATCACGTGAAAATTAATCCAAGATACGACAGGGTACCCACTGTGAATACCTTTGAGAATCCCACCCAGGTTAAGAAAGATACTGAGTAATTAAGAAATATTTTAAGGGGTCAATTTAATCCCATCAGTTCTGAGCGTCTCCCCAACACTGAATTTAATTGCCTCAAGATAAATATACTAAAAATGTGTAATCGAAATGATGGGGTTAAAGCCGGAGATTATCTTTTCAATCCAATGAAATTTGTTGCTGCAGCCATACGATTTTATATAGCTTAGCGAGACCCTTGCGTAATGAAGAGCTTATTAAGGCTACATAAACTCCTACGGTTCCAACTATCTCTCCTGTGCCTAATGAAAACGTCTGTGCATGGGAAGACATAAGCGAGTATTATCATCCTGGAGTGATTAGCCCTGGTCAGAGAACTTGGTTTCTGAAGGACTCCACTCAAAAATCCTTTTTCTAACCTTGTGAACAAAATGAAAGCCAAAGCATTCACCCACGAATGCGTATCTCCTGCTATCACCAAAAAACTATATCAGTAGTCCTCTTGCAATCGGAGACATATCATTGCAGATGCGCCAAAATCGAAATAAAGGCTTGGGATTTCGCTGTTTACTCCTACAAAGTTAATATTACGCTATCATTCAGAAGCCTGAAGTCAGGTGTATTATCATGGTGAAGGTCACTGAGGATAACAGGCTTTTGAAGAATTCCTAATTGTTACCCTTTAAATAACCGTTAACTTCGTTGACGGTACGATACAAAATGGTGAATAATGGTAAGCTAAAGCGAAAAGGTTACTTTTTTTTTTTTTTTGCAAAGCCCTTTGGCAATCAGAGGCATATCATCACACTTTCGTCAAAATTATTAACTGACAAGCCATGTATCCCGGGATACTGCCCACGAAGTTTGGAAACAATTTGTCCACTTGATTTTGAGATATTTGGGGAACAAACAGAAGTGCACACAGACACAGATGATTATATTATCTTCTCGCTAGGCGGACGATAATGACATGTTTTAAACTAATTCTCGTTTACTTAGTCATTCAGGTGCTACTTAGTGGCAAACCGTACTGTCCTTGTACAAAAGACCCACAGAGCCAGATACTTGCCTCTGGTCGACGGGTCTGCTCGGCCACACTGACTGGGGTTTAAAATAACAACAACTACTCATTCAGTACGCTTCACTGAACCTTCACCTCTACAATCCTATGACCTTTTTTTAGTTTATTTCTGCTACCAATGGACGATTTCAGATTAGAAGTGACTTTTCGAAGTTAAGGGGCTAGATGTAGCTAACTGTCCTCCATAAGCTAAATAAAACTTTCAACTGGCAGTAAGAATAACAGAAAAAATACGTTCTTGAAGTGAAACGGTAACAACATGGCAAACTTCTGCTATACACAGGGGCATGGTTATCCTGCTTCGTCAACTGCAAACTTACACATGCTGTTACCTATATCTTCCTGTTATCCTTGAACTGGGAATAAAAATGTCTTTCCTCGTGGTGCTGTGAGTGGTGTCTTGTCTGTCACCGAACAATCTTTCCCATTTCTGCAGGGCCATACACTGCTCTCCTATTGCATATTCTTGTGTGTTACGAGGACGGCTCAGTAAGCATTACCCGTGTTCACCCTGAATAATAATAATAATAATAATAATAATAATAATAATAATAATGATAACAATAATGATAGTAATAATAATAATAATAATAAATAATAATAATAATAATAATAATAAAATAATAATAATAATAATAATAATAATAATAATAATGATGATAATAATAATGATAGTAAAAATTATAATATAATACTAATACTACTACTACTAATAATAATAATAGCCAGAGGCCCCCCTTTCGGGGTGATTCACACCAGCCGCGAGCCGATACATATCTAGTACGGCTTGGAATGACCTTGACCTTGACCTAATTTCACCAATTTTGAACTCGTAAAAAATTTTCATCCCTACTGCACATGTGTAAAGTTTTGGGATGATATCTTGAGCAATTCCAAAGTTATCGTGGTAAAAGACACACAGACCCTGACCTACTTCCACCAATTTCGAACTCGTTGATTTTCATCCCTACTACATACCTGTCAAATTTTGTGATGATATCTTGAGTGGTTGCGAAGTTATCGTGCTAACAGAAACAGACCTCTTAATTTCACCAATTTCGAACTCAGTGATTTTCATCCCTACTACACACTTGTAAAATTTTGTGATGATATCCTGAGCGACTGCGAAGTTATCGTGGCAACAGACACACAGACCTTGACCTACTTTCACCAATTTCGAACTTGTGATCGATTTTTTTCCCTACTATTCACCTGTAAAATCTGGTGACGCGGTTGCGAAGTTATCGTGCTAACAGACACACAGATATACACACAGACAAACTGAAAACAATACCAGCTTCGCTATCGCGGCTGGTAATAATAGTAAATGTCACTGATTCATTAAAAATAACACCAGAATAGTGTCTCACCTGTCCGTTTCTTGCCAGCTTTTGCATTAAAGTCTCCCATCACTC
This sequence comes from Coenobita brevimanus, assembly GCF_032717465.1. Lineage (NCBI taxonomy): Eukaryota > Metazoa > Arthropoda > Malacostraca > Decapoda > Coenobitidae > Coenobita > Coenobita brevimanus. Next base: position 24,399,734 of record NC_137048.1, read on the forward strand.
ATGTACTGTATATTACATTCTATGCATTACCCCAAGGTTTCCCTGATGGGAACCCTACAGCTTCCACAACAAACTGGCTACGGCCTTGGGACGCTCACAGAGATCTCTTAGAGAGGTTATGTTAGTGAAGTTTTGACATTGCAACAACTATGGTTCACTGTTTTGTGAGTGGTATTGGCAATATTAGCTGCTTTTAGGTAGGATATTGACCTATGCATATTAATGCACTGTGCATGTATCACGGTCCCACAATTAGTTGCTTACCTGTGGTCGACGGATCTGCTCGACCAGATTGACCAGGGTTAAGAAACAAGAAAGACAAGAATGCAGACGACTGATTCAACTTTGAATAGAATTTTCAAACTGAAGAGGAATAGATTTAATTATCATTTACCTCTTCAGTACAAGATGTTTTTCATAAACATGAATGAAGATGTCTGGCTGTAGATTAGGGTCTCTGGTGATAGATAGACAGACGGACATACTGAGACACAGACAGATGGGCAGGGAAAATAATCATCTGAAGGGGACAAAAGTAAAACAGAAATTACATCCACGGTGTGAAGGAGCTAGTGGCATATCGAAGCATCTGAACATCACAACACAAAATCTTTGAAGGAATAGATATGCATGCTAATTCCAGTGCCTTGATAGGGAGGGAGAGAGCCAGCGAGAAACAGCCGGCTGGTACACGACTAAGGCTTGTCTGAGGGCCGTGCCGAGCAATTCTGTGCCGGCTGATAACATGACAGGCACCGGCATGGGATCAACACGGCTGGCGCTCCAAGTCCCGTGTAGATTGGCAGCTGGAGGAGTTAGTAGAGCTGAGGTGATGTGACGTGAGGTGAGCTTGTGAGGTGAGGTATTGGGATAAGGTGAGGTTGTACGATTTGAGGTGAGCTGAGGTTGTGAAGTTAAACAAGGTGAACTTCTGAGGTGAGGTATGAAATGGTAAGGTGAGCCTGTGAGATGAGATGAGGTGAGGCTGTGAAGTTAAGTAAGATGAGGTAAATATGTGAGATAAGGCAGGGTGAAGTTGGGGGAGGTAGGAGGTAAGTTGGGGAGGTGAGGTTGAGATGAGGTGAAGTGAGTTGGGGTAATGAGATTGGTAATCTGAAGTTGTGGAGTTCAATGAAGTGAGGTAAGATTGTGAGATAAGGTAAGGAGAAGTTGGGGGTTAGGTGACGCTGAGATAATTGAAAATGACATAAAGCTGGAAGATGTGTTGCGAGGTAAAGTTAGGGGAGTTGAACTAACAAAAAATTACACAAGACTGTGAGACGAAAAGAGGCGATACGAGGTGAGGATAGGGGCGGTGTGGTGAGCCTGTAAACTTGTGTGAGTGGTGATGAGATTACAGTGGGGTATGATAATAAGAACGCCTTCATTCCGACGACGTATTATCTATTTTATTCTTATTACCTTCTGGCGATTTTACTGAGGTTTAAGGAGACGCTTGAACTACAGAGGTTAGATATAGTCTTGACTAACTTTCTCACAAACAGAAGTCTTTCCAAGGTTCTATAAAATGATTTCGAGGTAACAATAACATAGTAAAATATATGCCATTGGACTCAAAACGTTAAGTGAGGTGCAGGTTGGACATATGATGAAGTAAACTGAAGGTACGAACATAATTAATAACAAGCCAATCCCGCAGCCAATTTGAAATTGTTAGAAACCAAGCAAAAGCAGTAATAAATCTTGCCAAATCAAACATTCCTCACAACCAAACAACTACACTATTAGTTAATCCCAAGGACAACGGAATATTCTGACCAACTCTCAGTTCTTTCAATACCTTAAACAAGTCATCACCCATTCCATCACTAAATCCTTCAAGTGGACACGCCATAAATGACCCGCGTGAAAAAGCGAACATCTTTGCCAGTATGTTTGCCCAAAAAAATCTTCCTTAGAGGATGTCAGTCAGAACGTTCCTGTATTAGATCTTGACTCTCCCGAAATTGCTCCACTAAAGATACATAATAGATACGTAAAATCCTCTTAGACAATTTACCATCCAACAAAGCTGCAAGTCCAGATGGAATTCCTCCAAATGTTTAGAAAAAGTGATCCCCAGAGCTTGCTCCTGTTCTAAATTAATTATTCAGACTATGCAAACGAACTTTTTCAGTCACTAATTCTTGGAAAGAAGTCAATATCCACCCAGTTCCGAAGACAGGAAGTTCCTCTGATCCTTCTGATTACAGACCAATAGCTATCATGTCTCCTTTTGGTAAAATATTTGAGATTGTAATTAATAAGCACATTGTTAAACATTCTGAATCCAACAACTTAGTGATAGGCAGTACGGTTTTCGCCACGAAAGGTCCACTGTTGATATACTCAATCTCTTGACTCACAACATACATCAGTCACTTGACCAACATGGCGAAACCCATGCAGTAGCCCTTGATATTTCTAAAGCTTTTGACAAAGTGTGGCACCGTTCCCTGCTATCCAGGCTCACTTGCTACGGCCTATCGTCTTTTGTTCCACTAATTTCCTCATATCTCAGCAAAATAGAAATAAGACTAAAAGTAGATGATGTATATTCCAGTTTCCACTCGATTAATGGCGACGTGCCACAGGGATCAGTTTTGGCTCCAACACTATTCCTAATTCACATTTAATGGTTCCTTCACAGTTAAACGCCCATTCACAAAGTCGGATATCTCAACCCCCAACTCAGTACAGCAATTTCCATAAATCAAGACTTACCCAAGATCACTGGATGGGGACAAAATAACACTGCCTTATTTGATGCTAGGAAGACCAGACATATACAATTTACTAATTGACAGATATTGCCTGATTTCTATATTACCTTCAATGCAATCGATATTCCTACCTCTGAAAGTATTGAAATTATCGGTGTTTCACTTAACAATAACCCCATTTGGATCTCTCAGATTAGTTCACTTGCTAAAAATGCATCAGAGAAACTTGGATTAATGTACAGAATCCGCAACGTCTTCACTGACAAAGAGTTAGCTATATATAATTTACATATCATCTGTACTCTCAGCTTGAATATTGCTCACCCATGTGGAGTGGATGTGGAAAGGTTGCACTAGAACAACTGGACAAAATTCAGAGCGAAGCTATAAGAACAAACCAGTAGGCGACGACGGCCAGCTCTAGGCTCGCCATTGCTGTTGAGCTTGTACTCACAAAGAAGAACCCTTATCTGGCTAGTATCTAAAAATACCATCTCTCGCCCCTCTTTGGACACAAACTAAACCACCCAGACAACAGAAACAACTAGATACTTGCAATAACACAATAAACATCAAAAACTGGAAAAAAATTAACATCATTTTTATGAATCCTCCCATATTATGTAATTTTTTCATAATACACATATCTGGTAATTTCAAACCATTTCAGCACAACTGAAATCTTTCTGGGGATGAAGATATGGATATTTCTTAATGCGATGTTTTTTTTTTTTTTTTTTTTCACTCCTCTCCTTACTTTTCAGTGACGTGGACGCCAGGGGAGCACCCAGGAATATTTTTTTTGGGGGGGGCATAAAAATGAAAATTGTGGCTAGAAAAAAAAAAATCTAACGCAAGTCACTTTAATTTACTTCGTTTCTTACAAGGAAGGAAATTTCGGGGGAGGGGCCATGGCCCCCTTGGCCCCTCCCTGGGTGCACCCCTGGTGGTCGCAGTCACTTTGCTAAATTTTTCGCACTTCACTGTGAAGCACAGGATGGGTTTAGGGAACTAAAAATTGCATTGTCAGGTTCCCCAGACGTTTCTCTTCAATTTGATTTTAAAAATCTGTTTTTGAAATTTGAAAAATTTGTGCCGGGGCTGGCCACCAGGTCCCAACAATTTCTGTATCCACGGCCACGGAGGGAGGGCCTAAGCAGGCCGTTGCCTAGCAACCAAAACCTTGTGGAGAAAACTAGGTCGTAGGCTGGTCATTGTATCCAGGTTTGGTAGGAATCGGTTAATTCTGAAGAGCAAAAGTGCCTGACACAATTAATCAAGAATGTTAGGGATGCTGAGGCCAATCTTCAAAGGGTTGCCACCCGAAAACCTGAGGAGAGAGGGGAAAAATGGATGGCACATTTCCAACAGGGAATGACCTCAAGATTACGCCTAAAGAAGGCAGAGATTCCTACACCCATCAGTAATGCATCTGTAGCTTAAAACATGAAAAGTACGAAAAAGCGGTTTTTCGACCGTTCTTAGGCAAGGAGTAGTTGCTTAGGAACAAAAACCTTGCGAATACAGCTAGGTCATAGGCTGGTCAATGTATCCAGGTTTGGTAGGAATTGGTTAATTCTGAAGGGTAGAAGTGTCTGCCACAAGTAAACAAGAAAGAAAAAATACAAGAAGAGAAGAAAACCCGACAAACAATAGGGGTAGCATGGAGCTGGCCAATAATAATAACAACCCTGCAGTTACAAATGAACTACCTCCCCTACAAGTAAGAAGGAATGTTGCCTCCCTTGCATTGCATTACAGGTATTTTAATGGCAAATGCTCAAAGTTGCATTCATTGTGCCATCTCTCTACGCTTTCTCCATGCTAAACGGGCATCTGGTAGCGCTCATGATTAAACTGTCACACTGTCATATTGCAGAACTATTGCCTATCAGAATTCTTTTATTCCCCGAACTGCTTCTTTTTGGAACTCGCTCCCGCGAGGACAGATTCCTCCCAAACTTCAGCCTACAGCAGTGTAAGTCCAATTGTTCCGGATTTTTTTTTTTTTTTTTTAATGAGTGGAGGTCACCTGTAATCAGGTGTATGGATTTTTTAAAAATTTGTTTTCCCGTTCCATCCTCTATTCATCTTCTGTAAAAAAAGAAAAAAAAATCGCAGCCGAAGTGTTAATGGTCACATCCCACACACAACGATCTGTAATTACTGGTGAATACTGAACTATTTTTTTGCTCGCATCTCAAGTCGTGAAATTCCCTCTCTATCTCTTCCTTTATGTCGTACAATACGATGATATCATCACCTCTGCTAATACAGACGGTTTTATTTGCATTCAGAATCTGTAGTAAAGAGGGTCTTGAGTATCTCTAACCTAATTACAGCATAAGGCTTCCCTGCCAAACTGAAGAAAATAGTCTAGTTGTGAGATCATAAGTATCATTATTATCATCATGACGGTTTTTCCTAGTTAAGGATGGAGTAAGTAACGTGGAATGTGGAGATAAAAAGAGCAGAGCTAGAGTAATAAGCAGTATGAAGCCCGTTTTCGCGAGTAACAAGAGGGCAAGCTTTCGTAATTATTTTCCCTTTTGCATAGTGCTATGTTACGATAACGGTTCTGTGAATCATAAAATTCAAAACTGAACTGCCCGAACTAGCCTCTAGAGACGGAAAAAAAAAAAAATCACTGCTCTGGCTTTATTAGGTAAAAAGTTTTCGCCCCAGATAAGGGTGACGCTCGCGTCGGGCCGAGCAGCTCATTGTAATTTTCCACCTCTGTACAGACATTTAACTTCGCTCGCTCACTCGTAATAGTAACATAAAAAGAGACGTCATCATATTGAACTGAATGAAATTATCTTATAATTACTTGGCATCACTGAAACTCCGTCATATGGAACCCAGAAAAATGTTAACAGCTGTACACTAAAATGAAATTTATAAATGCCTCCAAGAATATGTAACAAAAAAAAAAAAATGTAGTTGTTGTTGTTATTCAACCCTGGTCCGTTTGATCAAGCAAACTCGTTGAGTTGCGTTGTCCCATAAGTTCCCTTTACCGTTGAAACTGTCTGACTAGTATGGTGTGTGCTGTGCAGTGCTCCATTATGTGTGTTGTATTGAGTGGGACTAATCAACAAGCTGGGCACGTGTCATACGTGATTCCACCCACCCCAGATGTAAGCTGGTAGTTGAGGAGGGCTGGTAGATGTCCTGCCCTACTCTAAGTCTATTTAAGTGAACTTGATCAACTAAGTGAACTTGATCATCTCTATTTAAGGATACCTCATATGGGTGGAAATCAGGAGAGGGAGCATATAATACGGGATTGTGATATAGGTATTGTGATGTAGGTGATTTTTCATTCCTAGGGTTGCACTGTATGGAGGTGGGATGTTGTTGTACAGGGTTTGGTAATGTTTGTGTGGGTGATTGTTTTATGTAAGTAGGTGTGTTGTGTCTCTGTCATGTAAAAACAGGGAAGTTGTTTACTGAAACAGGCCGTTGCATAGAATTGTGTCCCTCATATCAATGCATTTTCTGACAAGGAGGACTTAAGTTTCAAGATATAAACTAGAAAGCACCCAGGGAACGCATAGGCTACCTCCGCCAATGACACTGACATTAAAAAGGACCATGATCCGGATCCGTGAAGATAGGATTCGGATCCGGATCCAAATCAGCCCCCAAACTTAATGAAGTCTCTCTCGGCCTATGGCCCACCCTTCCGCAAAGTTTCATTGAAATTCATTGAGAACTTTGGGAGATATTGTGCGTGATACTCCGAATCCGGATACGAATCTGGCCCAAAATTTGACCACTTCTTCCTTGGCCCATGGCTCACCCTTCCATAAAATTTCTTTGAAATTCACTGAGAACTTTTGGAGATATCGTCTGAACAAACAGACAAACATTGGTGAATACATTACCTCCTCCAACTTCGTTGGCGGAGGTAATGAGCTGTGGGATTGGTTTTGTAGCAGCCAGTGGTGATGCATACGGCGTTCTTCTGTATGATTTACAAGATGTTGTAGTATTAGTTAGGATGGGAGTCTATATAGGGGAGGCATAGAACATCACTGATCTGATGTGTTATTTGTAGAGTAAGGAGAGTTTCACTTTGTTGGCCAAAGTTTGGCCCTGTAGAAGTCCTGAGTGTACTGAGTCATGGGAGGGGGGGGGGGGCACCACCTCTTGATGTCTTGTACATGTCCTTGATGTTGAATCCGGTGTCAAATGTCACTCCAAGAATCTTAGTGGAGGGTGTATGTGGCACACGTACATTGTTAAGTGTGATGAGGGGGGAGTACCTGTATTCATGTTTACTGCTGGTGATGGGTGTGATGGTGGATTTGGCTGGGACAATCTTCAGTCTGTTGTCCTCAACCCGTCTGCAGTCTGTTGTAGACCTGTTGCAGTGTGCAGGCTGTGTCTGTAGTGTGATGTGGTTGTTATGGTGATGTCATCTGTGGGTGGCTGGGATGTAGGGATATCATGCATGTATAGGTTAAACTGTGTAGGTGAAAAAATTGAGGCCGGTGGAACTTCATCAGGGAAATTTCGTGCTCGTGAAGGCTTGCCCAGGAATGTAACACGTGCTTGTCTACCAGATGGATAATTGGCATGCCAACGTTTGGCGTTGTTCTGCATAGTTATGCTATGTATATTGGTGATTCGTTTGCCGCACGGGATGGCATTAAAGGCTTTAATAATATTTATTGTTGTACGACTGTATGCTGAGCAGGTGTCATGGAATTGATGCCGTTCGATACTTCTTGTGTAAGATCAACCAGTAAGGTGCTTGTGGATTAAAGTGTTCTGAATAAATGTTGTGAAAATGCAATGAGGACATGGGGAGTGACTTTACTGAGAATGAGGCACCCAGTTATTTTGGTTGGTTTGCAAGTACTGTTATGGGTCTACACGAAGAAGGGAATGTTGGGCCATTGTTTGGTTTAAGTTTAGTGATGATTGTTCCATGTTTCCAAATACTGGGAATGCTACAGTGTGAGCATGAGTAGTTGCTTGTTGTGTTCTATGTTTTCTTGATATGTTGAGTGTCTGTTTTGATGTGGAGAGGGTTGCACTGAGATATGGTGGAAAGAACTGCCTATGTTTGGAGGGTTTATTCTTAGGCTCGATGCATGTTGGTGTTAAGTGACGTACGTGTATGTTTGCTTAGTGAGTGGAGAGGATTACATCACGATCGAGTGGAAAGGACTGCCTGTGTTTAGAAGGATGTTTTTCAGACACGGTGCATGGTGATATATGTTTGCATAGTGTTTTGTGAGTATGTTTGCTTGTTCTTTGTAGAAAGGGGTGTGTTGGGTGTTAGGAGTACAGAGTAATAGCAGCGTGGGACTTTTAAGCTTATGTTTATGATTCAGTGATACTGTTAAGAGTTTATAGAGCCAAGAGGTGTCTTTGGAGTGGTGAAGTGTTACAAAGGCCTTCCAGTTTCTTTTTACTAATTTTGTTGTATATTTCATTATTTCTTTCTTGTAGCTTTGTGACAGTGTCTTGTGGGGGGGGGGAGTTGGGTTTGAAGTGGACAATCTCTGGGGTAAAGTTTGGATTGTAATGTCTTCTTTTGCCGTGTGGGATGTGGAGTTTGTATGTGTTGAATATTACTTTGAACTTTGTAATGCGCCTATTTGTCGTGGTGGGTGAATTGTCTAGTGTGCTGAAATGTTCTGTTTCTTCAGTGAATTTTCTCCAGGCTGCTTTCTTGTAGCTGATGTATGTGAGGTGTTTTCGATCAGGTTTGGATCGTGTTTCTATAATGATGATGATGGGAAAATGATCTGTAACAAATCTGGGTTCCTTTCGTCAAATGGTGTTGAATGCAAAAGATGACTTTGTCTGGAGTGAGATGAGGGTGTATTGTAAGATGTTATTGAGAATGTACATATTGTTAAGATGTGAAACGGTGTCCAGGCCTCCGTGGTTGTTTTGGTTGTGTTAGCCAGAGTTTTTAGCACTTAAGTCTCCATTAATGATAGAGTCAGGTGTCTGTGTTAAGGGGAAGAGTTAAGGGTTGCACTGCCCTGATACAGCATGGAAGGTGTCAGAGGGAATGTGAATTTTGAAAATGTTGATTTCTTACTTCTGACGTAATTTGACACTGACTGACTGTATTTCAAATGCTGTGTCATTCTGAAAAAGTGATTGTGTTGTTTATGTTGTGTTTTTGTAGAGGATTGATGGGTTAATGAATGTAATGAGGCCTCCTTCATGGCCCGAAGTTCTATCTGAGCAAACATGTTAGTAGTGTCCGATTTTCTTTTGTGTTTGTGTCAGCTTTCTTCTTTGTAAGAATGCTATGTGTATGTCATGGTCGTGAAGGAAGTACTCTATTCTGATGTTTTTTGCAGGGCCATCAACATTTAGCTGTAGTATGTTTATATTTGTTCAAGGCGGTGTGCGACCAGTGTGTGTCTGTGTTGTTGGGGTAGTGCTTGTGCCCAAGGACTGAGTTGTGATGTCTGTGGTTGTATGAGTGAGGGCGTTGTTTGAGGGGATAAGGGGAGTTGTGTTTGGTGTGACAGGAGGGGTGTTTGTTGCATGTGTCGCACCTGTTACGGACGCATGTGCTGTGGCATTCTCTGGTGTATAATGGATGTGATGTGGATCCATTTTCTGCCTAAGGTGCACTAAACAGATCCACTTGTGTAGGGAGCAAACTGGTCAAATGTATTGTGTTTGGAGTCTAAAACTGAACTCGTTTTCTCCAGCTAATGTGAGAAGCAGAGAAATGACCAGCAAAGAGTAGCTTCTCTTACTGTAAAAAATGGCATAGAGGCTGGCTGCTCCCACACGGGAAACAGTGATCTACTAGGCTGGACCAGGGTCCTCCTTGCAGGACCCAGGGCGGGTTGAGGAGGTTCTGTCCCCAGGCTGTAGTCGCATCTGCTTCTCCCCACCCAGGTTAATGACGGCACCGGGGGAAGGCTCTTTTCCACCATTATAAAAAGGGGTAAAATCGAAAAATCAACTAAAAAAGGTGAAGGAGGCCTGCCTCCTCCAGAAATAAAAATGTTCAGACACATTACTAAAGGTGCCTCCGGGATTGAAAGACAGATAGCAAGCACCATTTCACCCCCTAAGTCTATGGAGAATATTCCACCGCAGGTCCCCTAGACTCGGACACTCAACCAACAAATGACAGACAGTAAGGGGAACCAGGCAGTCATCACCTTACAATGAGCCCATTGACATATGAGAATTAGGAAGCCACGAGTAAGTCGCAAGAGCCGAATGTGAAGCCGGCCAACAGCCATGTAACCACCCAGGCGTGGAAGGAAGAACCCTCAGTGAAACAACCCTATGAGAAACGTCCATTAATTTATTAGTAACAGCAGCATCTCATTGTCTCTGCCAACAGGTAAAAACCAGACTTTAAGGAAGTAGTCATATTAGTAGAAGGAAGTGGGTGAAGACTTGGCTTTAGCTAATGTATCCGATTTCTCAGTGCAAGCACACCAACATCTACTGGAACCCAACTGCAATGGACTAATTTAAAACGTCACTGAATTAGGAAAAGCCACTCAAGAACGGCAAGGATCATGGGATGAGGTGAATTAAAACACTTGAATGCCAACAGGATGATTTGAGAATCAAGAAAAAATATAAAATAGCTTCTTTGTGTCCCATGACCAGTTGAAGAGTTAATTTACTGGTAATCAATTCTGCAGTAAATATAAAAAATCTAGAGGAAGATTCTCTCCCTGCAGAAAATTAGGGAACACCACCCAGTGTCCAACACAAGTATCATTCTGATGTTCAACCGCCTGTATATACAGAGACGGTGCCTCTGTGAATGGATGAATGTTCCAAAAACAGCCGATAAAAAGCCTGGGAGAAGACTTCAGACTCAACACCCTCAAAATTTCTGCAGAATTTGGGAGCCGGATAGGACCTATGTCTCCCATTATATGCCTGACCCTGTACACAAAGGAAAGTAGTGTTCGAGGATGAGGATCATAAAACTGAAAAAAAAAAAAATGGCTGCTGACACGCACACAAATCACTGTGACTTGGGTACAGGTCTCACACGGTTCCAGCAACAAATGACTAATGACTTGAGCTGCAGCTCATGAGGGATGCCAGCCGCCACCAACAAGCAGGGTACTGAGGGGGACGTGATATCAGCAGTATGCCCCAAATCATCATTATACACAGGACTGAGAACACTAGGTTGCAGTACAGTAGCAGAAGGAAACATCTAACAACCGTAGGCAAAGTTAGGTCCCACTCAAACTGGATAAAGGTGAAAGAGCGTCTTCCAATCAGGGGGAGGCGGTGGCTCAGTCGGTAGAGAGGTGGCCTGCAGTCCTACCGGACCCAGGTTCAAATCCACACTGGTGCAGGGAACAGTTTAAGGATTTGAATTTCATAAAAGCAGATTTTACTGATCTACCAGAAGACCCGCCGACATGTCGTGAAAACACCCCCGCTAATACCAATACACCAATCCTGTATGAGACAGCCCTAGCATGTATTCAGTATGGACGGTGGGTGTTAGCGCCGAAATGGTGACATGTAGAGGTGTATGGTATGTAGGAGGACTACTGGGCCTTGAGAGCAGTCTGTGAAGCCTATGCCCAGAGTCGGACACATAAAAAAAAAAAAAACATGAGTTGTGAGACAATACCCTCAACAAATTCATTGCCTACATACAAGACACCATTAGAAGTTTCAAATGCCAATCCCAAGTCAATAGGTGGTTCAACGTTTTGCCGAGAAACTTGGTCTTCTTCATGCATTGGAGTTGGTGCGAACTTACAAGCAAGTCAGAGTCTGAGTGAATTTCTTTGATTCTGGAAAGGTGTACTGGTATGATTATTTTATGGAAAAAATGAAAACATTTCCAGTCTGCCCAACTGGTGACCCCGTCCAGTGCTGGCTGCATTCTTCACTTAACAACAGACATGTAGGAGCCGGCAAACCATATAGACGAATCATCCATCTAAAGGGAGAAAAGACACTTCTTCCAGCAGGGAATCTGTTGTGCTATTAAACGAGCACTTGAGAGCACGTACGGTGATCTTCTACATGAACTTAAGGGACAGTGTGCAGAGCCCGTACGGACCTGAAAATTGTATGCAGACATGAGTCACCAAGCAACAATGGTAAGCAGCCACACAACCCAAAACTGTGAAGATGACTCAGGTTGCCATGGTACCCTGCCACGTCGTACACAATTCCCAACTGAAAAAAAAAAAAAAGAACAGCAAAAAGATGTCTAGATGCAAAAGTCTCCCAGAAGTAGCCTGAGGAGGTTGTCAGATGGACATCTCATCTTGCGGAACCCATTTTGTGTCGGAGAAAAGAACTTATTCTTCTCCAGATATCAAACAATTCTCACTCTAGCCATCTCCTCGAACAGCTACATACACAAGATGGCAAAAAACAGGATGATAACGAGATACATAACAAGCAATATCGAAAATATCATAATTTACCAATAAATCATCCATTTTGTGAGTGTGATGAATCCTGTAAAGTACTCGAAGATAAGGCCGACAATCTGTTTTATAGAAAAAAAAAAAAAACTGTAAATCCTTGTGGGACCATTGCTATAATCTGACCATACTCTACTGGCACTGAAGTTAGGCAGGTAGAGAAGGGTCTCAAGGTCAAGTGGGGCAAGGGGGAGTGTGACAAAGTGCGAGCAAGGAATTCCTATCTGGGCGTGGCAAACGCACAGGTGGTTTCATCTCAGACCACTTTTTGGACCCACATACTGCAGATGCAGTTATGTTTCAAACATGCAGCCGTGGCTACAAAACTGTATTATCCAAACACCTGTATTAACAATAATGCTGCAACTTGCCAACTGTAGGTAAAATGCCGTACAGTATTAACCTAAACACTGCAGTGCAAAAACTGTAATAACCAACCAATAATAGCTACAGTCCTACATTCCTGTAGTAAACAAAAGCAGCTACATTACATATTAACTAACACACTGCAGCTACATTAGTTTATGAGGAAACTCATTGCGGGAAAGATATGCAACAACCAACCAACCAACCAACTTCACCCACAGTAGTTTCATCCAGTCAACTGCTGCTTTAGCCCTGTAATCACCAACCAACTGTAGCTACAGAACCGTATTACATAAGCAAGTACATCTACAGAACTGTTATACCCAAATAATGTGGCAGCAGTAGTGTCTGCATCCAACTGCATGCTCGTTACTGTATTTAACAACACTGCAGCTACACGAATATTGTCAAATATTCACGTAGAGTATAGTAACAGTCAGCAACAAGTACAGTTGTCTCTTTAATAACTGCAAATGTACTGTGCGTTCTCACCAAAAAGTCCTCGACGCTTGTATGCACCATGCATTATAAGAATTAGGAACGAAGAGTTTAGAAACAGCCCTCAATATATGTAAAAGGTGGTAGCCCAGATTAACCATTCTCTGGATGAATGGAAGAGTTACCATTGGCTCATATCCCACGCCTGTTGTGTAATCTCAACACTGTTTCATCTTTGTCGCTCTATAGTCATAATCCATAGCCATTATAATTAAGTGTTGAAGTGTGGCAGTAATGAATACTCAGATTATTCCATCGTAGCATAACTAGCTGGTTGTATCTGACAGGATTACCTAACACATTCTTTCCCCTCAGCTGGATAATACAGTTTGGGTTAGCCAAAGCAATGTTACTTATTTACCTCAGTGATCAAATTTTATTAGGACGTTGACTTAAGGGAATGGCTAATGATACAGGGGTGGTGCGTGGTCCTTTTAAGAAGCTCATCTACTCGAATGCAACGCACAGCATTGTCTCGAAACGTGTATTATATGCAGTGGGTGCTTCATGGTGGCTGATATCCACATGTGGCACCTCACCTCTCTGTGGTTGTTCATTCACTTCTAACACTCTTTATTGTCATAGATTAATAGTAATACTAGGGGTACCGGTAGCAAACTATGCCACAGAAATACATGTTCCGGTTTCAGAAGTATATTGCGAGACAGTTTACTTCATCATATGTGATTAATAGACCGATACGCCTGATTTGGATAACGCTTTTCCAAGCATCATCAGAATCAGGCATACCAACCATACCGGGATGGCTAGCTATGTTCCGCTCCCTTTCACACTCATCGTCGCCCAAGCTTCAAGAGCTCTTTGGTGAGAGTATACAACTATAACAACTACAGTTGCCACACTGCACTAACCAACTGTGTGTAGGGTAATGCTTCAATGAATAAACTGCCGTGTTTGATGTTCATCAACCAAATGCAGCAATAATACTATCTTACCCAATCAACCGAAGTTACAATAGTTTTAACGAACTGCGGATACAGTGCATATTAAGTAAACATCTGCAGCTTTAGTGAAGTCCACTTAAGATGCAGGTACAGTTGGCTTTTGTAAGTATCAGCTGCAATTACAGTGCTTTCTTACTCATGAATCTGCACCTAAAACAGTGTCTCAGTCACCTGCACTTAAAGTAATACTTTCACCAGCTTCTGATATAATTGATTAACTAGCTGCAAGGTTAATAGTCTTACTCAACCAGCTACAGCTATTGTAGTCTTTATGAGCTGCAGCTACAGTGCCTTCTTTAGCAACGAACTGCAGCTATGGTAGTCTCAGACAACCAGTTCATGTACAGCACTTTCACCTACGGCACAGTTTCGACCAGTGAAGTGATATTCTCACACTTCCTCAACCAACTATACATTGTTTTCACCTACACTATTGTTTCTAATCACCAAGGCACTAAAGAAACAGTTTTATTTCAGACATCCAACTGAACAGCTACAGTGTAAGACTGGCAAAATATTAATTTCACCTCTAACACTCTATCAGTCGACAAACTGTAACTAAAGTGCAGAATTACCCAAAGGACTAAAACAGTGTTTCCCAAATTTTACTGGTCGCTACCCTGAACAGAATTTTTTTGGCCTGGCGTCCCTCAGGGCGGAAACATAATGTCAGTGTTTCTTCATTTAGCTTTATCTAAAAATTTGTTGGATAAAATCCAATGGACAGATTAAAGAAAATTCAGTAAAATTTATTGAATGATTTTTCTGAATTTTGCTTTAATTTAATGATCAATAAATCGAGTTATTTCTCATGTTCATGAAAGAAAATGAAAGGCACAACTTAATGTAAATGTGATATATTGCAAAATTAGGCAAGCAAAGAAAAACAAACTTCTGGCTGACAACTATGACGCCACATAATGATAAGCCCTTCTGACCGCTGAATCTTTGCTGATAAATTTTGTAAACAAAAATTGTGGTTACCATGATGATGCTTTCCTATGATCACACCAATTACAGGAATTTGATAATTTCTTTCTTCAAATGGACTTCATTGTAAAAACTGAAAAGGAAGAAAATGTTTAGTTGCTACCATGATGTTCCTTCATTTTATGTGCGAGTTCTTCCAGATTCAGCTTTATGTTGAAAGAGTACAGAGCAAATCATGCTGAAGATCCAGACGATTCCTTGCTTTAGTTCTGAACTTCACAAAAACTGAAAATCCTTGTTCACAGAGGTATATGGTTGGAAAAGGGAAAAAGGCCTTTTCAGTCTCACGGGTCAGAATAGGCTTTTCTTGAGCTGAGCCCAGAGTACGAGAGACTTTCAAAACGTTGCTTCTGCACCTGATTTTCCTGGAGATCTATAAGTTCTTCTTGAAAATCTACGATATCTTCTCCAACTTCACTGACGTTCACACCGAACACATTCTTGACCCAGCTATGTTGACATAGGTCGACATTTTCTGGCAAATATATGCCCATTTCCTCCTAAAGCTTCTTCAAATGATCCTTGTTAGTAAGGGCTATTTCTGACGAATCTTCCAGCACTGCAATCAGTTCTGGAAAGTTTTTTTTCCCCTCGCTAATGTTTCTCTCTAGACTGCAAGTTTCTTCTTGAATGAGGCAATTTTTTCACTAATGTCCACCATAGTTTGATTTTGGCCTTGCATGTCTGAGTTCAGTTCATTCAGGTGCCTGAAGATGTTGCCTAAATAAGCAAGCTTTGCCACCCAAGCAGCATCTTTGAAGCAGTCAGCTAGTTTATGCCTCTTCTCTTGAAGAAAAACTTCTATTTCAATTTTTAGTTCAACAACCCGTCCAAGAACGCGCCCTCAAGACAGCCAGAGGACATCAGAGTGGAAAAATTAGTCCTAGTGATGTGATTTCATCTCTTCACACATTTTATGGAAAATGATTGAGTTCAAAGCTCTGGCCTTGATAAAATTCGCAGTTTGGGTAACATCATTCAGAACCACATGGAGTTCCTGCTGGAGACGCTGAGAGGCCACGTTTTCTCGATGCAAGAAACAGTGAATTATTATGACATCGGGGTTTTCTCGTTTAATATGAGTTACAAAATCTACTTGACTTCCCATCATAGATGGAGCTCCATCAGTACACAGCCAAACAGTTTAAAAAGTCTAAGTTGTGTTTAAATTATCCACCAAAACAAAGATGTCTCCTCCAGTGGTAGTTGTTGACAGGGTACTACAGAAAGAAATTCCTCCAGAATTCTGTCATCTCTGTACCTCATATAAACATGAGCTGAGGTTGGCCAGCAATGTCCACAGATTCATCTATCTGTAATGAAAATTTTCCTGCTTTTTTTCAGCTCCACAATTAGTTGACCCAAAATATCTAATGATATGATATCAATTCAACTTTTGATGGTGTTGTAAAAAAGTGTCACCATTTCAACTTTCTTAGCAACACCTGCTCCACAAGTAGTTTTCACGATAGCTACTGGTGCTGGTTTTACCAGCTCCTTTCCAATGTTATGAGTTTTTTTGCATCTTGCAATACGCCATGCCACTTCAAAGGAGGCCAAGGAGGCTTTCTTCAAAGAAAAAGTTGAGCCTGAAGGAACATCAATCCAACTTCGTTGTACCTGTTCTTCCTTACCGTTCCAATAACTTAGTGGCTTTTCAACAAAGTTTGGATGAACTGAACACAAGTGACGTTTTAGTTTGTTTTCCTTCACAGATTCGTTGGCAAGGATGTGAAGGCACTGGACGCTGAGGACGGACATTCACCGATCTCGATCTCTCCCTCCCTTCCTCTCTCTCTCTCTCTCTCTCTCTCTCTCTCTCTCTCTGCTCACTGAAGCCCTCTTACAGAAACTCACGTTTATACCGCAACTGTTGTTTGCGTTGAGTCATCATTCCCTCTGGAATTCAAACTTGAAATAAATATGTCATGTCCACTAACGAAACTTCTTTTAACGAAAAGCGTTTCGTTAGCGGACAACTGGGGTTCTAATGAAATGGATCTTCTAACGACACAACACTGCATTACGAGTAAAACTGAAATACGCGAGGGAGAGATATCATATATTATTGCAAGACACCAACTGAGAACAAAGCCACACCCGTGTTACTGTAGCGTGTTGGAGCACAAGTTTAGATCAGTTAAGCCGATTTCGGCAGTGATAGATATTGATACAAGGGAAACCTAACATTTCAAGAAAACCAGAAACTACTGTGGTGTGTCGTTGGAAGACAGGTTTCTTTGAAACCCAAGTTGTCCTCTATCGAAACGCATTTCGTTAGGATCGTATCCACTTGTTGCGTATCCGCATATGGTATCATCGTTGCGTATCAGTTGGACGTTCAAACGTTGCACCACTGCATGTCCATCCATCCATCCATCCATTGCCAGACGCCATGTATCCCAAACGGGGTGGCCAAGGGCTTAGAGTTAATTGTTTTACAGGGAGGGGCACTAATCCTCCACCAACCCCACTTGACACGTGGGGATGCCAACAGCATCTGGTGTTCCCAGGCGGTCACCCATCCAAGTACTAACCAGACCCAACGTTGCTTGTCAATGTGATATAAAGATACGCAACTGGCTCGATCGATTTGTCGTTCTTTTCGCCGTCATATCAAAGGGATAATACGGTACTTGCTGAGTCAGTGTGGACGGGGAGCGTGTCATTGGCCCGTTGCATGCTCATTTCTGTTGTGGTCAGCCGAAGGTTTTTTTCATTCATTCATTGCCAGATGCCATGTATCCCAAACGGGGTAGCCAAGGGCTTAGAGTTAATTGTTTTACAGGGAGGGGCACTAATCCTCCACCAACCCCACTTGACACGTAGGGATGCCAACAGCATCTGGTGTTCCCAGGCGGTCACCCATCCAAGTACTAACCAGACCCAACGTTGCTTAACTTCGCTGATCGGACGGGAAGCGGTGTACTCAACGTGGTATGGCCGTTGGTACAGAGCTAAATTTGTGAGTGTGTCATCGAAAAGCAAGTACACCAAAGAGGGTCATGGAGCCTGCCCACACTTTTCTTTCTCCTGAGGTGGCTTTGATAGTGGATTGAGTAAGTATATCAGACAGGACAGCATGTTTGCGATGGGAGCATTAGCAAAAGTGACTGGTCAAAACTTGAATGAATTGATGCTCCCCAGAAGCTCTATCCGTCACCATCGAACTAAGATCCATGAAATGACAGCAGCTGAAGCCAAAAAACACGACATACCACCAACGTTGCCTCTTCTCCAACAATACGAAGCTGCTGCCTGGGCTAACCTGAAATGAGAAAGTTGACTGTTCCGCTGTCCTGGTGACAGGCGAAGATCGAGAAATCCTTCTTAGTGTCCCAAAAGTTACTAGTAGCACTGGGACTGCTCAAGCAGATGCCTGTCTGAGCCTCCTTCAGGAGCACGGCTTTGAAGAGAACATCAGGGGAATAGTATTTGATACTACTGCTTCAAACACTGGCCCATCTGAGGGAGCATATGTGAAGATACAGTAAGGTCTGAATCGAGAGCAGCTGCGGGCAGTGTGTCAACATCATGTTCATGAGATCGTTTTGTCTGATGCTTTCAAGAAGGCATACAGGCCGGCATCGGGATGTAACAATGATCTTTTTGTGCATTTCCAGAAGCAGTGGAAATTCATAGACAAGGCCCGTTGGATTCCAGCCACAGAAAAAGAAGATCTTGCACAATAGTTTTCTATTGGTGGTGATCTAGTTCAGGCAAAGGCGTCAGCAGTCGAGTATCTCATGTCAGCACTAGGGCAGAAATCCCACCCAAGGGATGATTATGCAGAACTTCTTCTAGCATTCCTGTTCTTGTGTGAAGTCCCAGACGACTCAGTTAATATCCGAGCGCCTGGTGCATTCCACCAAACCAGGTGGAAGTCAAAAGTCATCTACGTTCTCAAAATATACCTGTTCAGGGCTCAGTCTAAACTTCCTGCTCAGGAATGGCATGTAATGCGCAGTGTCGGCCTGCTTGTTGCTCTCAGCTATGCCAAATGCTGGAACGAATCTATGATTGCCAGCTATGCTCTCCAAAACGACCTTGACTTCATGTG
The DNA here is from genome assembly GCF_032717465.1 of Coenobita brevimanus. Taxonomy (NCBI): domain Eukaryota; kingdom Metazoa; phylum Arthropoda; class Malacostraca; order Decapoda; family Coenobitidae; genus Coenobita; species Coenobita brevimanus. The sequence continues at coordinate 24,418,761 of NC_137048.1, forward strand.
CCATCTCCAGAGTGGCCTGCCTAAACAAAGCCTTGCTGAGACGACTCTTGCAACTTGGAGCCCGCATCTTTGGCACATTTCATAGATGATCGGCTTGGCCTTTTTCAATGAACAGATCAATTTTTAAATGAAGAGTGCTATAATTCTGAATCTGAAGAGGCCACCGAAGAAAACAATTCTGAAGTAACTTGAAGGCAAGAACTTTTTTCCTTGGCAGCTGCTGCGTGAGTTTGTGACAGCCAACACCATGAGCATTGTTGGAGTCTTCCTTCCAGATGGAGATGATGAAGCTGACTGACTTTTACAGAAGATGCCCCAGAAATGAGATGAAGACCCCACCTACAAACGGTTCAGAGTGGTCTGTGATAAAATGACGGTTGTCAGTGACTGCGCTGTGAACAATTACTCTTGCGACAAAATTCAGCTCGACCCTCACGAAGGACGAGATGCGGGAACAGTACATCTTGTCCGTCGTGAGGCAGTAGCAGCATGACATTCCATGCTGTTCGAAGGCTTTCGTTGAACAGTACTTTCGCTGAAAAATAACAGGGTTTAAAGTGCTGAAATGACTTTTCTGAGTATGTGCTTACTGTTTATTTTAACATTAGTGGCAA